>NC_045429.1:397002168-397316668 GCF_902635505.1 Sarcophilus harrisii | reverse complement strand
AGTTAGACACCTAGTTAGATCCGTACTTTGGTCAGACATTCTAGCCTTTTTAAAAGACCAGAGGTTTGTTATTTTTCATGTCACCATGCATTGCCAAGAAATCATAATTTCCTTTGGTTTTTAAGAATTAAGACTTCATATTAAGCATCAAAAGCCTTGTAAGGGAGACAACGATAACTGAGAGAGAGAGAGCACTATGGCACAGTAGACAGGGGGCTGCTTTCAGTCAGAAGATGCCATTGAAAGACCAAGTCTTGGTATTTACTATCTTTGTGACCCTGGGTAAGTAACTTAACACCCTCAAAGGCCCCTGCAATGCTGACAAGATGTTGATCTGAACCCAGGAAAATAAGCTCATTACCAAGAATTCCTATGAAATCACAAAACTGGACAAAAGCTAAACTGTTAAATAACCTCCTCTTCCAACCATCAATTAAAAAAAATCTGCTTTTGCTTTTTAACCACATCAGGTAAATAGTAACAGAATGATTCCATTAAGAGAAGACATTTGAAATAAGTTAATTTTTGAGCAAATCTATTTAATAATAAAAAAAAAACATTTCAATGGCTCATTCTATCTTCAAAAATTTGAATTTGACTAATTGTTTTACTTGTTTCTTAATTGTTGAATTTACTGAAAAATGTCATTAATTTTCCTCTTATGGCTTTCACATTTGAACCCTGTTTGAATTTACTCTCTGATAATGTAAATGATCTAAGCAATATTCATTTTTATTTAATGACAAAACTGTCAACTTGTTGTTACTACTATTTCTGGAATGGGAAATAGTCTAGAATGAAAGAAAAGGTATGAACTTCTGGGATCTTTATATTTATCATGTAATAAAAAACCAAAAATTATTTATGTAAAAAGAGTAGAAAAGTAATACATTTTACTCAGCAAACTAATGACTTATTCAAAACAGAGTTGCTATAATTTACAAATAAATAACAAATTACTGGAAAATTGTCTAATTTTCAGGTAGATGGTGTAGTGGATAGAGAATTGGGTCTCTGGTCAAGAAGACTCATCTTCCTGAGTTCAGATCTGATCTCAGACATTTATCAGCTATGTGTCCCTGGACAAGTCACAAAACTGTTTGCCTCAGTTTCTTTATCTGTAAAATGAGCTGGAGAAAGAAATAGCAAATCACATCATTTTCTCTGCCAAGAAAACCCCAAATGTGGTCACAAAGAGTGAAACATGATTGAAACTGAACAACAACTAGAAAATTGTTGACAATGTATTATTTCCTCTTTCTGGGCAACTGTTCACTATGAGTTATTAACGGTTCCACCCTATAATGATATTTTTCTTTATAAACTTTTAGAACAAATATAAGAAAGGGTAAATTGAACATTTTGTTAATAGTTTCACAAACTTGTGCTAAGTATTATAAGTGTAGATGTAAAAATTATACAATTTGAAGAAATCTTAATAACTTGAATCAGTGGATTTGAATGATAATAAGAGTTTTAGCAATAAACTTCCTTTCATACCCAATGTTTTGAGTTCTATTTAAAGAAATCTTTAGAAGTAAACAACTCTAGGAAGATAGCTCTGATTGTTCACTGTTATAATCTAATTTCATATATAATACATGAAAAGGCATAACATTTCTTGTTGTCTTGATGATCTTATAATTATCCTTTCTTTAAAACCAAAAATAAAAAAATCACATTGTCTCTTAGAAAATTAAGAGATTAAGATTTGTTCTTAAATTTTATTTGTATAACAAATACTTTCATGCATACTAACAATAGCAAGACTGAAGGTCAGCTGAGGTTCTTATATCATATGTGAATATTTTTTAAAATCCACATGCAAAAGAGTTTTATTAAATAGCTTTTAATGGGTAATACATACATATGTGTGTATGTATATGGACACACATAGAGATATAGATACAAAGAAAGAAAGAGAGAGAAATACACAAGAACAAAAATTAAAATAGAATGTACTTTCAAGGAGCTTACATTTTATGGAGAAGAAATAATAGGTACACAAATTAGTAAATACAAATTATGTACAAACTAAATATATAGTATGGGGAAAAGGGAAAAGGGGAAAAGGAGACACCAACAATTGGTAGATCAGGAAAAGCTTTGTGTAATAGTAGACACCTGAGCTGCACCTTGAAAAAAAAATAACATTTCTTTAAAGCTTTGAATTTTGCAAAACACTTCACATAAGAACTTTTATATAATTTTAGATACATAGTTACCTTTTAACCAAAGCCACCTAAATGATAGCTAATAGAATTAAGATTTCTGTGTTGCTATCAATAGCTATAGATTTCATTTTTAACATGGAAAATAAAAATAAAATTTAAACAAAACAAATATAAAAGAAAAAAATTTAAAGGGCAGAATTTTCACTGTCTAGTCCCTTTACTTTCAGACTATTGACTTCTGATCACCTCCATGAACTAAAAATGTGATCTACTTTCTATTCAAATTTGTGGAGACCTAACAATCTCAGAAGTTTCACTGATCATAATTATTAATGCTTTAATAGCACAAAGGCTGTACTTAGACAAAAATAACAACCACAACAGTCTAAAGGAGATTTATCAAATAAAGATGCTGCATTCCATTTTCCATTATAAATTATCAGTTCTGTTGAGAGCAGTTCAGACATTAGGAAAAAAAAAAAAACCTCTCATTTAAATAATGCTCATTTGAATATATTCATGTAGAGATTCACAAAGAATTCTCTTTTCTATTATATTGTCTTTGCTGCTGCCTGATTTTCTCAGTGTACGGCCGTCATTGGTCTGTGCAGGAGATCAGAGCCCTAATAATAGATTTTTGACAGCGAGCTCGCCTGCTACCTGCCCTACACAAATCCTCACTGTTCATGTTTGCTTCATGGCAACAAAGCAGACAGAAGGAAAATGCCAAGTGCTGAGTTTGAGGTACAGCCTTGCCATAGCTTGACATTTCAGCAGAATAGCAGTTTATGAGATGCATAATTTTTCATCTGGGACTCAGCTGCCATATTCATAGAAGCTTACAGCTCATCGACTGACTGGAGCTAGGGCAAAGGTGGAAAGCAAAGATCAAGGTCTACATCCTTTCCATAGCTATTTTAATATAACTATAATTCTGAAGATAAGCTGATAGGACCAAACGACTTTTTTTTCCCTTTCTTAAATAAGCTAACAGACTTACTGAATCCTTAGTCAAAACAAGTTTGGGAGGGGGGCTAGAAGTGGAAGTGGATATAATAGAAGCTCGGTCAGTTCCCAGGAAAATGTTTGCTAGACTTTGTTAACCAAAAGACTATGACAAGCACATTAAGGAGACTTCTTACCTTTGCAGCAGTGATAATGAATTATTAAATCTCCTTCCTGTGTGTGTGTATGTGTTTTATAAAGGATGATTTCGAGCTTGAAATTAATCAAAAATGTTCCATTATAAAAGTAAAAACTAGAGAGTATTGTATCACTGAGATTGAATTTAAATATTCTCAGATTCATGCATATCTCCTGTACTAAAAAAAAAAAATCAGTGTAGGTACACGTCAGTGACTGTTTAATTTAGAACTACACATCTCTGTAAGCTTCAGAAACAGTTCACCATGTCACAGTCTCATAGAGAACAATGCTACAGTACATTGGATTAATTAAAGAAGCCTTGCAGAGAACTGAGTTCTCAGTATGTCAAGATTTCAGTTTTATGTTAAATATTTTCTAAAGGCCAGACCCTGAAATCTCAGGGGCTGTACCAAGCAGTGAGCTGTGAATTTAACCATAGGCTAACTGCTAATGATAAGGAAAAGAGTCCAAGTTGAGGCAGCTGTAATACAGTCATTGGATTAGGCTATCAATCACTTAGCTCCCCAAGGAACAGGCAAAGAAGACAAAACAGTGAAAAGGGAAATTAGGAAAGGAGGGCATGACTAGAATGAGATTCCTCACCATCTTTATCCGTTAGTTGGCTTGAATCCCCAAAACATCACACAAAAATGTCCAGCATTCCTCTGACTTGGAACTCAGGGTATTTATTCCCATCATTTAGAGGACTATCAAATTGTCATTAGTTTGCTCTAGTCTACAGTCATCCTGAAGGTACCTGGATACAAACATCTGACTTATTGTGCTACTTTTTATAAGGGATTAAATGAACTTTCCATTTTTGGACGTCATGGAGTCAAAATTCTTTGTTGTTATTTTAGAGTTTACCGATGATAGCATGGAGAAATGCCTTATTTTCACTGCCAAAATGTTCTCATCCTCTTTTGAAGTTCAGCATAGGATCAAGTAGATGATAAAAGGCTATAATCATTGATTGTGTGGGTACAGATAATTAAGCATATTATTTCCAAAATAAAGCCAGACTTTCCCTTATGGGAAGAAAAAAGAACATTCTTCTCTCTATAAATACTAGTATACCTATACATCTAATCTAAATCCAAATGGGAGAAGCAAGGTCAGAGTTCATTTGCAGCTAACATAATAAATAGAACATATAATCCTAGAGTTCCTCAAAAAAGAAATATTATGCTATTGATATTGAGTAGAGTGAGAACATACAACTGGTAGACAAAATTCATTCATAATGGATACAGAGAATACTTTATGGAAATTAATTTGTTTTTCTTTGAAAAAGAAATAGGTATAAGAATCCAACAGGGGTAAAGCAAGATTCCTAACTACAAAATGTGGGAGGATGGTTATTTTTTGGTTCATTTGTTTTAATACTTTGATGATAGTGCCTAGATACCTACCTTAAAAATGCTAATTGATAAACTAAATGATAGAAATGAAAATAATTATAGGGAAGGGATTAGCACTGTGCACTATTATTTTCAGATAACCAGTTCTCTCCTCTGACTAATATACTTCTCTTACTTCTGTGGCAGAGCTCACAGAGGTATGAAAGCTTCAGGAGGAGCTGCTTTTGTTGCAGTCTTTCACATTGCTGTATTATGTAAGATTTGAAAACACCAATAGAAGAGGTGTTTCTTGAGGGCAAGAAATATTTAATCTTTGTCTTTGAATCCTGAGGACCTAGCTTGTGCCTTGCATATGCTAGGAATTATAGAATGTTGATTGAAATGAATTATGAATATGGCATACATTCAACAAACATCTGCTTGTTTAATTTGCAGTAGTAGCGAATTAGTAGCTGTAAAGGGGTTAATGATACAGACTTAGGAACTAAAATGAAAACCATCTAAAAGTGCTGATTTTAGCTGCTAAAACCAGCTAAAAGTAACTGGGAAATCTTGCTAAGAGACCAATAATGCTAGCAAACTATCTCCATTGATTCACCAGTGATCAGAGTTTATAAAAATCTAATGTTACATAGTAGGATCATGTCACTGGATCAGGCTTTGAGTAATAATTTCTGTATTAATATATAATCTTGTTTTTGAGAGATTCGTTTTTTAAAGATAATTTTAACTTTTGCTTGAACATTTCATCTTATTTTAATGGTGAGATGTAAACATTGTCTTTAAAATTATACAGACTTAAGATTCTATTACACAGCAAATTTTGTGTCACACTTATTAAAGACAAAACAGTGGAAACTCGCTTTGAGAGAAAAAAATCATATCTTCATTTAGTCAATAAAGCATCACATTTTTATAATTCACACTCACAAACTCATAAAAATTTCATAGATTATTGTATAAAAGAAGTAAGCATTTCACCTCAGGTTGAACTAAAACAGGCTCTCAGGCTTCTCTACTATCATAGCTCTGAAGCAAAGGAATCCTGGGATATAATCAAGTCGAGATCTTTTGCAGTAATAATATAATAGCTTCACCTGCGACAAGTGGTGTCTTGAAAGTCACTCCTTTTAAAATATTTATTTTCCCTGAAGATCCAGAACTTGCTATGTGGTCTTGAGTAGATCACTTCCTCTCTAAGCCCTGTTTTGTGTTTTGTTGCATTTTTTAATATTGTAAAATAAGATTAAACTACATAATCATTATAGCTGACATTTATATGTGCTTTAAAATTTGTAAAAACAAGATACTTTACCTGCTTAATCCCATTCAAGGTTCACAACAGTCATATGAATTGGCCTATGAAGAAATAATTTTAGTCATTTTTATGTGACTTATTCATAGTCACAAAATTAGAAATTTTCAGAAGTTAAATTCAAACCCATATCTTTCTTATTTATTCTAGAAAAAACACAATAGTTGGAAAACACAAAATCCCTTACATAAATGCTAAGGTCTTTTATAACTAACATTCTATTGAAAGTATAAATGTTAATGGAGAAGAAAAACAAAGCAAAATAAACTGTCCAAGACAATTCCGATAGACTTGGGATAGACAAGGCCCTCTGGGTCCAAAGAGAGAAATATGCTTTTTTCTTTCTCATGTTTTTTTCCCCTTTTGGTCTAATTTTTCTTGCACAAATATGCAAAATGACAAATATGAAAATATTTTTAAAGTATTACACATATATGACCAAATCAGACTGCTTGTTATGTTAGAGAAGGGGAAAATAAGAGAAAGAGGAAGCAAACATTTGGAACACAAAATCTTAGAAAAATGAATGTTGAAAACTTTCTTTACATGTGTTTGGAAAAAAATAAAATACTATTGAAAATAAAAAGAAAAAAAGTTCTCAGATTCCCCCCCCAAAAAAAATTAAATAAACATTACAAAAAAAAAAACTTAATGCTCCCTCTTTCCTTTGTTGCACTTATATCTGAAAGGAGCAACACAAATAAAAATCCTTTTTATAAAAATGTTACATGTTGTTTAATTTTTATGCAAATAAGCTTCCTTGAGGAGGAAATATTGAGGCAATAGTAGTGAAAATAAATGAGAGTTATAAACTTTAAACTAACATGAGAATATCTGGTCATTGGAGTTAAATTTTCTTCCTTAAATTTTGATCTCCAGTTCACCTTGCTTGTTACCTATTCTTTGTGCATTTTTGCTTTGACATAAGAGGTCATGATTTTTACTATTGGCATCTTCCTTTGATTTTTCTCATTTGAATTTCCAAATTTTATCTACTGCTTACTCTTCTACTTACATTGTAGCTACTACATGTTATTTCTGTCATAGAAGTTTCACATAGACAGTTTCTTCCCTCTCTTCTTCAGCTTAAAGTCTTTTTAATGAGATTTGTAAGACTAAATAGCCCTTGTAGGTGGATCTTTTTCCTACTCAAGAGACTATTGTTGCAGTATTTTAAATGATGATCTAGAAATTTAAATATAATTCTCAGGCAAAATATCAACTTTATCAAATCTGCCTGTTTCCTCTGAATTTCTGTCTTCTGTGTGCAATTATTATGAAAACACTACCACTAAATCCCTCAGTTTCTTGTCTAAAATTATGTGATCTATGGAAATAAGCTCTAGGTTCTGTTTGGAGTATCATGGAGTATCATGTAAGTCTACACTTACATATATATATATATATATATATATATATATATATATATATACACACATACATACATACATAACTGGCAGCAGGTTTGGAAGGTTCCCGGATAAGATTTAGATACAGCATCCCTCTCTGTTATTAAGAGGACAACAACCTTCCTTTCCCTGAGTATCTATATTATTGTTCCTTCCAGAACAAGCAAGTCTTTCTTTCTCAACTTCCTTCCATTAGGGAGAACTTAATTTTTTTGCTTAGCTGCCAAATGTTCAGTTGTTTTACTCCTTCCTTTTTTCCTTTGTGTCACTCTTATTCTCTCTAATTCCCTGAAATAGGGATTCCCACTTTTTTTTGATGTAATGGAGGTCTATCACATGTGGAGTGCCTCTGATATTATTTTCCCAAGTGGAGATTTTTGTAAGACTCTTTTAATGCTGCAAGAATCATGTTGATATGGAGTAAAAATGCCTAGAAGAGACAGAGTGTTTGGATATTCTAAATATTATTCTGATTGGCTAGCTATGTGGTAAAGAAGAGACTCTAATAATCTGATAATGTGGGGAAGCATCCAAAAAGACATGCCAGCATCAGCCAATTCTTTGTTTTAGTTTTATTGAGCATAGGATCTCCTTCACTTATGACAACAGGTAAAAGAAGCAAAGCCTATGATCTCATAAGTTCAAAAAGTTTAGGTTTATAGCCAGCACATCACTGTTGCCTTGAGGAGCAAGGAATGATCTTTGTTCAGGACCTTCTGGACTACAGCTTAATGACAGATGAGAAACTCATTCAGAAAAAATCCTGCCTATAGCATTTGATGGGACCAATACTATGTGGGAACTAAAGTAAATTAAGCTTAGCTATTATTGAAATCAACAAGGAGATTATGCCCCTAAGGTATAGGACCAGACTAGAATTTTTTTTAAAAATTAGACTTGATAGACCTATGGCAATTACTGAATGGAAATAGAAAGGTGTTTATATATTTCTCAGCTGTCCATGGCTAATTTACAAAAGTTGATAATGTCATAGGATATAAAAAGTCTTACAAACAGAAAAGCAGTAATGTTGTACATATCCTTTAGTAATCACAATCCAATAAAATTATATTAAATAAGGAATCACTGGAAAAGTATTAAAAAATAGAAATTAAATAATTTAACCCTAAAAGTTGCTAAATCAAAGAACAAATCACAGAAATGATCATTTCATTAAAGATAATATAGCAAACAATATTATAAAAGTGAAATATATCTGAAAATGTTATTAAAAAGAGACTAGATCAATGAATTCCAAAGCCAGTCAGTAATGAATGCATGAATTCAGTAAATGAAGCATCATATATGAGGAAGAAGAAGCAAATTAATATGGCTGGACCAAATAGTTTATGGAGAGAAATAATGTGGAATACTGGAAAGATAACAAGTGCTTTAGGAAAAGGTCTTTAGAAAATCAACAGGTTTCTTTTTAATTCCAATTAAACACCAAATTAGAAGTCTTCATAAAGAAAAATTAACAAAATTAAAAATCAGAAGTATAATTAATGAATCAAATAGTATCTTAAAAAATTAGACAATCAACTAAGTTGATGAAGAAAGAGGAAAACAAAATTATAAGTAATAAAATTGAAAAAATTTGCAATGAATTAAGAAGAAATAAAGGATATTATTAGAAACTATTTTTCCCAATTATGACAATAAACTAACAACCTAAGTGAAATTAATGAACATTTACCAAAGAATCTCACAAAGTAGCAAAGTTAATAAAACAAAAAATAGAGAATTTAAACAATCTCATTTCAGAAAAAGAAATGAGATAAGCCTTAAATGGACTTCCCAAGGAAGAGGGAAAAGATCCAGGGCCAAATGGATTCACAAATGAATTCTATCAAACATTCAAAAAAAGTCCCCTCAGGTATTCCAGGAGATGTTTGTATATTTACTCTTCATATCATTTCAAATCAAAGAGCTACAGATACACACATCAAAAGTAAAGGACACATTCTAAACAAGTTTCACTTGATCATAGCATCAAATACAACCAATCCTAATCCAACAACCTATTA
The DNA here is from genome assembly GCF_902635505.1 of Sarcophilus harrisii. NCBI lineage: Eukaryota > Metazoa > Chordata > Mammalia > Dasyuromorphia > Dasyuridae > Sarcophilus > Sarcophilus harrisii. The sequence continues at coordinate 397,307,236 of NC_045429.1, read as the reverse complement.
TTTGATTTATTAACCTGATAGTCTTATAATGAGTTCAAAAGCAATGAAAGGATATAGCTGATATTTCCTTATACATTATCAAAAACATGGCAACTATCACATCAATTAAATAATTAGTTCTAAGCTAATTAACAGGAAAGCATTAACTCCTTTCAAATATTATGACTTGGGCTTCAATGTCTCTCCTATTCTGTCATTTTTTGCAAGTGGCATCCAAAACAGGAAAAGGCAGACGCTCAGGAAAGACCTCCTGAAAAATAAACAAAAAAAGTGTTACTTAAGCTAATACTTACAGGAGACAGGGAATTTCAGGAGGTGACAAGAAAGAGAAACCCCATTCTGGGATAAAGCCAATCAGTACAAATGCATGAATTCAGGAGATGAGGTATCATATATGAGGAAAAAGCAAGTTAGTATGGCTGAGCCAAAGAGTTTAAGGAGAGAAATAATGTGGAAGACTGAAAAGATAACAAGCCAATTTAAGAGGTATGAGGTGGTACCTCAAAGTTGTTTTAATTTGCATTTCTCTAATTAATAGTGATTTAGATTCTTTTTTTTCTATGACCTCCTCTCTAAATTCTTGAGATAGTAGTGGTTCTCTCATAACTATCAAGGTAGGGAAATAGGGGAAAATATCAAACCTTCTTGGGAATAGGTTGAGTCATGGGCATGTTAAAAAAGTATTTACCTGCCCATTAGTCATAGTGATACAGTGTCATGTGCACAGAATCCCACAATATGAATCATAAAATACCTCAGAGGCCACCTGATCAGAGGCATCTTTAGCATCCCAATTTTACATAAAAACTTCTAGTCAGTGAAAGATGATGGCTTTAAAAACAGATCAGTACTACCAAAAAATGTTCATCTTATGATACAATCATACTGTAAAGTCAACCAAGACCTATTCTTTCTCATGTGGAACAATGGAAAGTCAGATGCACAGGAGGCAAGAATCCTGAACAAAACATATCAAGGCACTGATTTCATCCAGGAATTGATTGAATCTGTCCATAACTTGTTTGATTATTCCCTTTTCCTACTCTTCCACCTCAAGTGAATATAAGGATATTTGGAATGAAAGTTCACCAAGATTTGCCTTTTTTCAGGTTGTTTGATACTTATGAAAATAATTGGGTTCTATCAATATTTTAATCAGCATCCTTTTTGGGGTAGTTTTTTCTTTCCTATTCACTTCTGTGATCAGCCTCTTTCCTGCTATAAAGTTCTTCACCTCTCCTGATGGACCATTCAAAGAGGTGGTAAGAGTGCATTTCTTTCACTCCATGACTGCTGGCAGTGAGGAACATAACAATAGACTTCTTCAGGACAACATTTTCCTACTCTTTTCACAGTCTTACTATACCCATACCAAAAAGACAATTGCCGATTAAATCTTGGTGACTAGGGCTACACCAAAAATAAATTTAGTAATTTAGAACTATCCCTTGGTGCCTCCCAGAGGATGGATTTCAATGACTGTACTACTCTCAAGATAATTTTGTTCGCTCAGGCTCTTGGGAAAATAAATTTTTATGGGAGGAACCATCTGTTTGTGAAAGAGAACCTCCTTAGACTTCTTTAGCTTCTTCTACCATATTGCCTTTCTTTTGGAGAGATAGTGAGAGTACAACAAAACTTATTCCTAGTCACTTTTTTACTTTTCTTCTCTTTCTGAGCAGAGGCTAGAAACTAGAGACTCAAAAGTAGATTTTTCTTACCCAAGAAGAAATGATGTCCTGAATAAATACATAGAAGCTGTCTCACATGGCTTCAGAAGTCCCTATATAATGCCATTCTACTTGATTAGAGGAGAGGTATTTCCTGAATAGTATTATACTAAAACATAGTTTTCTGCAAGAAAAAGACGATATTTTGGGAAGCATAAGGCTTAGGGTTTGACTTAACAGTATCTCAGTTCCAGAGTTTGGAGAACTGGCATCCTAGGGAGAAAGGAGAGGGGCAGTTTCTAAGCCCTCTGCCTCTTGGACTGAAAACAACTTTACTGATGTAGCCCCTATAGTTGCAGGTAGAAGCAGTACAAAACTAACAAAAAAGTCTCTATTTTCCGACTTTCCTATAATCCCAAGTTATTCAGGTATTACAAGAAATAGAATAGTTTTCTCTGAAGTGTTTTTATTCTAGTGTGCTTCCACCTCTTGACCAAATTTAATCAAATGAAATTTAGTTAGGATAATTGTGAAGTCTTATAGAAATTGACTTCACAAGTATAAGGGAGATCATATTCCATGTGAAAAGGTCTGGGAATTCTAGTGAACAGAAAATTCAATGAGTCAGTAGTGGGATGTGGCAATCAAGAAACCTGATACAATACAATATAATACAATATTTAGGGGCTTCCTTGATACATATTGGGTTCCATCTTCACTTGAAGTTTTCAAGTAATAGATATATAATTACTTGTTTGATGTTTTGTTAAGGGAATTATTGTCTGGATATAGATAGAAATAACCTCCAAAGGCTCTTCCAATAAACATTGTGTTGGGTTCTCCCTACCTGTCTTCTGCAAATTCTATCTTGTTTCCATTAGGAAAACAGGTAGCAAGAAGTTAGAATGTTTGCACTCAAAATCAAGAATAATCAATTTCAAATCCTAGTAAGCCATTTTTTAAATTATGTGACCCAAGCTAAGGTACTAAATCTCAGTTTCCCTATCTGGAACACAGGGATAATAACAATAGCATCACAGGGCTCTTGTGAGAATAAAATGAGATAATGTATGTAAAGTGCTTTGTAAGCCTCTAAAAAAAAACTTCACAAGTGACTCTTATTTTATCTTATCACAATGTTGTACTATTTATACCACACAGCAGTCTTTTTCTCAAAACAAATAAAAAAGTTTTGTGTTATCATTAGCTTTCCTAACCAACTTGAATACATTCTGAGGTTTGACACATTAAAACAGGACCATGTCTGCCTAAAATTCCAAATTCCATTATCTGGAATTGTTTTCTGTCTGTGTGTGTGTGGTCCATATATACTCCATATATACCTTATCTCAACTCCAACTCCCACTGAGTTCCTAACGCTTGACTAGTTACATTCTTACCTATCCACTCATCTTCCTAGGTTTTAAGGGTAATTATTGGTAATTCTCTAATATTATTGACTTCAGTCTTCCTAAGTGTGCTGTCTCCTGAAGATCATCAGTTGCTAATCATTTAGTAAGTCAGCATCAAATAGTATATTTTAGAAAAAGATATTTACTGAGGTAGTATAAGTATAGTAACTATAGTTAGTATGAAACATTGTCTTCCAAAGTCCATGACACACTTTCTCACAGTGTATACAGAATTCAGGGGGAAATGGACTCAGGTTTATAAGCAAAGAAGTAACTCACAGCTAGCTCTTGGATGCTGAAAAATCCTTTTCTTCTATTCATGGTGTGAATGACTTTAATGACTTTAAGATTCCCCTTCCTCTAAATCCTTTCTATATTTGCAAGTATATTCTGTGCCACACTATTTTGTACTTGCCTCAAAAATATATTTTCCATCAATTTAATTTTCATTAAAAACAAAACAAAAAAATTCCAATGGTCAATGGGATCTCTTCCCTCATGGAACTTACAATTATTAGACATATGTTTAATTTACTATGATTAAAAATAGAGCGTGAAAGATGTCAAAACACATCACAAATTATAATGGCAGATTTATAAGCCACTCAAAGATGAGGACATCTTTCAGTGTTAGAAAGGCAATAGAACACATCAAAAAGAGTACAGAATTTTAGTCTACAAACCTGAATTGAATCCTGGCTCTGCTACATATTACATATTAGTGACCTTAGGCAAGTCCTTTTAACTTTCCCTTTAACTTTGGGTCAGTTTCCTAATATGTAAAATGGAGATGATGGACTAGATGGATGATAGACTGAAACCCCTTCCAATTCTAAATCTATTACCACTTGAACTTGTATCAGTATAGTTCTTGAGAGTAAACCAAGCATTTTCTCTAAAAATAAGCACTTTGCAGCATGAAATATGTGGAAATATGTTTAGAAGAATTGTACATGTTTAATCTATAATGGATTACTTGCTGTCTAAAAGAAAGAGAGAGATGAGGAGTGAGGGAGAAAAATATGGAACACAAAGTTTCGCAAGAGTGAATGTTGAAACTATCTTTGCATGTATTGTGAAAAATATAAAGCTATTATTAAAAAGCACTTTTAAAAAATAAGGTTGTTCTGTGATTGGTGTGAAGTTTATTATCTCACTTTTCTAGGTGAGGCAATCCAAACTCCAAAAGGTAAAGTGACTTGCCTTAGATCATAGGCCTAAAAAATGTCTAGCTAAATCCTGAATCATGTAGAGGAGAAAAGACAGAACATTAAAAAATAAAATGGGAGTCAGAAAAGAAAGAAAAAAATAGGAGAGAGGGGAGTAGAAGGGAAAAAAGGGAAAGAAGGATTTGCTAAGTACTGATAATATGGCAGGCATTGTGCTAAGCACTTCACAATTATCTCATTTGATCCTATAAACAGTCTGAGAGGTAGGTGCTATTATTATTATAGTTTCACAGGTAAGGAAACTGAGACTGACAAAAGTTAAATCACTTGTGCACAATCACACACCCATTGTAAGTCCAGACCATAGTGAACTCACGTCTTCTAGATCTAGTGCTCTATCCAGCAACTATTTAACCCCATAATGTGTTGGTATGAAAATTAATAGTTTTATTTAAATCCTTCCATTTGGCTGATAAAATACCAAACACTAGAATTTCAAAACATTCAGATTTAGGGCTAGATTTTTTCCTTTTTCAAACAAATACAGCCAAAAATGCACTCATCTATACATAATCACCTGCTTCTCATTCTAAATGTCTATTTATCCATTCTCACATTCTTGTTAATGGAGGCACATGCCTTTTCACATCCCTTGGTTTAGAGGCCAAGTCAACCTGCCCATTGCTTTCATTTCTTGCTTCTATACACGTATAGGAAGCTAATTCACATATAAACAAAGAGCTTGACTTTTTTTTTTTTTGGCAGGGGTGGTGGTGTTATTTTTTGTTTATTTGTTTGTTTTTGTTTGTTTTTGTTTGTTTGTTTTGCTTTTGCCCCTGTATTTCTCAGGCCTGTTGTTCAAATCCAGGAGGAAAAAAAAACATGTTGGGGAAGAAACAAAAATTTCTTGTTAGTATAATAATAGACCTTCAGATGATCTTAATTTTGGCTATGATTAGCATTAATAACACAACAGACAGAAGTCACCTTCTTCCACTAATGCATTTATATGAATGTTATGATTAAGATATACATATCCTGATCTACTTATGCAAATCTCTGATAGACTAAAGTTGGTCTATTTTGTCTTCCCCATATGTTGTAAGCTACCAAGAATAAAGATTTCATTTTCTTTATGCTATGTCACATTCCAGCAATATTTAGTATAATGTCATGCACACAATGGATACTTAATAGCTTTCTGCTTAAATGAGATAATGTATAGAAAGCATTTGACACTTTTAAAGTACTATATAAATGTCAGTTATTATTATTATTGTTGTTGCTGTTATTAGTAATGATGGCAATAACTAAAAATCCCATTTTCCCCAGCAGTTTTAATGGTTCCTCTAACTCTAAACTTAAAATATAAGTGAATATTATATAGATTAATTGTGAATTTATAACTGAATTTCAGTTCCTTGAACATTGGCTTATAATAATAATAACTGACATTTATTTGGCATTTTAAAGTTTGTAGGGTATTTTAAATATATTAGTTCATTTGAGCCTCACAGGAACTCTAAAATAAATAAGAATAGAGGCTGAACCTATGACTTCATTTATTTAGGAAACTCCTGAATGAAAAAACAACTTCTACCAATGCAGGTCAGCCTGTGCTCTACAATCAATATATTTAGAGAATTGCTTAGAGCATTGGCATGTTAAATGACTTATTCAAAATCTCACATCCAAGATATCTAAGGTAGGATTTAAAATCAGTCACAAGGTCAATTTTCTATATATTTTGCTACACTTCCTCTCCACAAGGTAGACATTACAAATGTAATTCTCCTTATTTAAAAGATAAGACTCCTGAGCTCAGAGAGACAAAAAGATTAACCCAGCGTCACATAGAATATGTGTCAGAAGCAAGACCCCCACTCAGATACTCTCTTGTGCTCTTCCCCCATCCCATTGCCAAGCTATTTCTTCTGGAAGAGAAATTATAAAAGAATCATGCTCCTATTTCACAACCTCCAGGAAATTTTGGGATTACAAGGTTTCAAATAAATGTAAATGATATATATCAGACAAGCAAGACACCTGCATTTTAATATAGGTATATTCATGTAAGAAAAAGTTATATAAAAAGAGCCACATAAATGTTTTATTCCCCCTTGTCCCCCCAAAAAGCAATGAACATATACAAATCCTTCAGGAAAAATACTGTTGTAGTACTGTTCTTTCAGTTAATCACATATTGACAATATCTATATTCCTAGATTAATGCAAAAGGCTTTCAAATTTATAAATAGTATATTTTCCCCACTTCCAAAAGCCCTGGCTATAAATTCACAAAAGCAAGGCTCCTCACCGGTAAGGATTTAACTACCATTATTCAGGCACCATGGAGGTAACAGTACAACATTCAAAAATGATGTCCTGTGGAGAGAGACCATTCTACTCAGAATATGAGTATTTTATATGTTTTCCCTTTCATGGAATGGATCAATTTCCTTTTTCATTTTTAATATCCCTAATGGTTGAGTCTTCAAGATTCAGAAAGTGCTGAGTGTGGCCCTTGACATTATTTATACCAAAGACAAACAATATTTTAAAGAACTATGTTTTAATTCTTCCATAGCTCTGTGATCTTATAGGTGTGGGCATTTCTCCAAAGATCCACACCCATCCATGTCTTTCTACCAAGTTTGATCCTGTCTTCCTATAAATGTGCCATGGGACGCTTTCTCTCAGATCTCTAAAATAACTATACAAGTTAGAAATGGGAGTTGGAGTACAGGGGGAGCAGGATAATAAGCACATCTAAAATTTATCTCCTCACCTTTGTAGAATATTAGAAGCAGGTTTTATTGTGAACATGGCATCATATCCTTTACAGTTAACTATAAACTATTATTTAGATCATTGATTTTGTAGTTAATGGTAAGGAAACAACACCTCATAGATTTGTCTCTTTTTATTTATACAAAATTGTCTAACATATTCAGTGATATTTTAATTTCCGCAAATCTTTTTAATGAATGTATCAATCAAAAATATTTATAACCATCTACTATATGCTAGGCAGTATGCTAGGGAATAGGTATAAAAATTGCAAAAAGGAAAAAACAATACCTATTCTCAAGGTGATTCTAACCTCTTAAGGCTAGGGAAGAAGGGAGTAAAGGACAGGGGAGGCAACTTCTACATGTATACAGAGTAGATAATACGTATTTAAATAAATACAAAAATACATGGTAATTAAGGAAGGAAGCAATTGGGCAATGAAGAAAAGTTTCAGAGAAAACAAATTCTCTGAGGTAGACATATGGAGGGAGTTTTTTGCTTGCTTGAAAAACTGTCAAACTAAAGATAGGCGATTGAGTGGTATTTGTGAACAGAGAGAAGGCCAGTTTCCTGGACCATTCAAATAGACAGGTATGTAAGTGTCTATTTCAAAACTAAGTTCTAGGGATAAGAAACAAAAAAATACTCTACCTTTTTAAAATTTATTTTTGCCTATTTGGCACAATTAAAATTAAGAATATTTGCCACAATACTGCTGCATTTCCTCATCGCAGAAACGAGTGTACAATGTAGTCAAAAGGTTCAAAAAAGTATGTCAAGTGTTGTAATCATTCTTATAAGGAAATCATTCTTATAAGACCTATCAGGAAGACATGAAATAGTTTCTGTTAATATGTCTTTTTCTTAGATAAAAGCAGTTGAAATGGAGGAAGAGTGTAGCACTTCATTGATCCATTTAAAGATTAACCTTTTTAAACTGCAAAGATTTGTTACTTGCTTGTTCTTATTTAAAATTCATTTGTGTTCAGCACCAGGGAAGGTTTGATGATTGGATATATGTAATTACAGTATATAGAGAGATCTAAAAATAACTCAAGGGATAAACTAAGTTTTTCAGTAGCTAATCATTAATGTGTATCTTAAATCAGTTTCTTAAATACAGACAAAAACTAGTTATAATGATCTCATTAGTGCCTTATTAAAGTAATCTATTTCAGTATGTGTCAGGTGAATTCAGATGGAAATGGACTCCTTAATATATTTAAGAGTTGTTGCTGATCATTTGTTTTGTTAAAGATATACCATGTCTAATTAATTGTTGTGAAAATAATAAATTGAAAAGAGAAATAATATAATACACTTCTTAAAATACCATCTTAAAATGTTGTATGGTTCTACAGCTGTTATACTTAACCATATTGGGTTGATTGGTTTTAAGAAATGTTGCCTAAGAGAAGTATGAACAGAATTGTGCTGGTGAATGTTTAATAATTAGCTCTCCAGGAAACACACAAAATATTTAAATTTTAATTGGCATTATTAACATTTTTTATACTTCCCTAAATCTAGAAAATTAACAAAACAATAAAATAAGTCAATTTTCTGAAGTGGAAATGTTTGCATTGAAAGTTAAACAATTACAAAAGCCATGGTTCGAATTGGTTCGAAAATGCACAAGGAGATGGAAGGAAAAGAGACAAAAAAAAAAAAAAGAAAACATAAATATTGTTCAGGAATCATGGGTCTTTTCTGAATGAAAAATCAAACTGAGGTCTGTCCTCAACATTCAAGACTTAGGTTTCCCAAAAAACAAAGATTATCCATTTACTAGTGACAGAAAGTATAATTCTATTTTAACTGCCAGAGATAAGAGGAAGATTAGAAATCATTTCAGGTCTTGAACTTCAAATCACATTGAATTTATTTTGTAGATACCTATATGTATAAGTATTATCACTCCATAAAATATAAACTCCTTAAGGTTTGGGACTAAGTTATTGGCTTTGTATCACTAACACAATTCCTGGCAGGCATTAGGTGCTTACTAATTGATTGATCACATATGTGAAAAATGGTTTAGGATCGGCAATAAACTATCCTATTGAATTCATCACCTAGGGCATGCTCTGCTTTGTATAAGGCATTCTACGGAGAGGGCTACCAGGAAACCATTTGACTGACACCATGCACATGTATACCCTACCATCCTGAGTTCCACCATTTTATTCCTGTTTAGGAACAATAATCAAATCAACACTGGCGTTGTGACTAGAAAGGATGTGAAAAGCCATTGTCCTGGGGCTTTACTTGTAACCCCTCTGATTTGCCCAGTAATATGCTCTTCCTTGGCTACTTCTCTCATGAAGTTCATATTTTCTTTTCTATTAAAATGTAAGGTCTTTGAATTAATTAACTAAAAAGCATTTATTAAATACCTACCATATAGTAGGGATACAAATACAAAAATGAGAAAATCACTACCCCAAAGGAATTTATAGCCTAGCCAAGGAAGTCAATGTTTCCATCTAAATACATACAATATATATTCATGATAAGTTGAAAAGGGAAGGAACTGATAGCTAAGGATAAAAACTTTTCTTACAGAAGGCAATGATTGATTCTCTTTCCTTTTATATTACCAATCCCTACTACAGTATCTGATATGTAGTAGGCATCTGTACAAATGTTTTTTTTTTTTTTCATTCATTCATTCATTGAGTTTAGGAAAATCAAAATTATTTGAAAATCCTGTAAGGGCTCTTAATATGGTGACATAAATATCCTATTAATCATCCAAATTCTTTGGAAATCAGTGTGTTCTATGATTTTCACAATTACATACACATACATATGTAGATATAAAGGTATATATATATATTTTACATATACATATATTTATGTATAATATACATGTATATTTATTTATAGAGAAACCAATTGCTAAGGCCTGAAAATTTTAGACCTGTTAGTAGTTAGTTCCCATTCTCCCCAGCTACCCTCATTTCATGATTGTATTCTGGTCCTAGGAACCAATGCTTCAATTTTATATTACAGATCTGTAGGGATGCAAGAGATATCTAATCCAAACCTTTCATTTTACAGATTAGGAAATTGATGCATAAGTAGATTAAGTCATCACCTAGGTAGTAAGCCTCATATGTGGAAAAATGTGTTTGTTGGCTAAAAGGAGAATTAAATGTGAGAGCAGACAGAAATCCATCTTGGAGGAAGCTGGTGCTCAATCACAAAATAGTGTCTCACATGCAGGGGTCCTCAAACTTTTTAAATAGGGGGCCAGTTCACTGTCCCTCAGACAGTTGGAGGGCCGGACTGTAGTAAAAACAAAAACTTTGTTTTGTGGGCTTTTAAATAAAGACACTTCATAGCCCTGGGTGAGGGGGATAATCATCCTCAGATGCCACATCTGGCCTGTGAGCCATAGTTTGAGGACCCCTGTAAGGAAACTAGTTTACAAGGTTTCAGGTATTGATAAGTACCCTTCAATACTTCAATAGAACTACAATCTCATCCGTATGGAAAGGCTTCCCATTGGCACGTATCACATGCAGTTTGTATTTTTGCTTATACAATTCTTGTCCATGCCCCTCCCCCCATAAAAATGGCATAGATCCTTTAGGAAATGTCTAAGAATCTTTCATCTAGGTCTTTTGATATTCTGGGATACCAATGCAGTGACTCACTTTGCTCATATGTGAGCCACATTTTACTCTCAATGTCTATTTAACTTATTTATATTTCTAAGCATGCATTTTAGATGGTATCTCTTACTTCACTTCTTGTGTGCAGAATTTGGATTCTTCAATTTGGGTTACATTCCATAATTCACAGCTAGACAACATCATCAGGAGAATATTAGTGATTTTTTTTAAATGTGGGAGTTTTGAGTAGTGTAAGATTATTAAAAATGGTTTCCCTAATACAATCCGGTCTGTATTATGTCTCCTAGTTAATTGTGGGCTTGAATCATAGTGCATCATGAGGACCTTTCCATGGATGTGAAGCAGTAGCTCAGGTGCAGCCCATCAAACTTAATATTGTCATTGAAAAAAATGGAAATTGTCCATTTTTCTAATTGTTATACCAATATCTTTTGTGTGATCATGGATTTTGGTGGGAAAGTTCTGTAATGTTTTATGGCTCGATGGCAGTCAGTTCAATAAGTTCTATAAACAAAAGTCTTGAGGCTCTCAGCATCTCTCTGAGTTTTCTCTTTCATTTATACTGTGAGAAGGGCATCCTTGGAAGCAGTGGATAATACCTTTAATGAGCTTAACATGTCATTTTTAAAAATTAAAGCCTTTTATTTTTCAAAACATAAAAAATAAATGGATAATTCGACATTAACCCTTGAAAAACCTTGTGTTATAATTTCTCCCCCTTCTCTAGATGGCAAGTAGTCCAATGTATGTTAAACATGGTAGAAATGTAACATGTCATTTTTTATATTACTGTTTTCATGGAATTAAGTTGACTTTGTGGTTGCATCTGATACATCCATGGGAGATACCATTTTAGAGAAAAGCTTTCAATTTCTTCTACTGAATTAAATCCTTTTTAGAAATTAATTTTTAAAGGTTTTATTTATTTTACATACAGGGAGAATCCTAGATTTTATAACTTTTAGTTAGTTGCTCCTTTTTTGGGAAATCTCTAGGACTACATTTTCTTATACTTAGCTGGTGTCTTATGACTTAATAATCTTTCTAGTTTCAGTTCCTGCATTGAGACTGAGTCAAAGTCAGACTCTTCCCATATGTCCCCAATCTTCTGTGTGTGGTGATGGTCTCTGCTTGATTTCATCCCTTGAATATTTTCACTGCCCTCTATTTTAGAGTTAGATTCCTCTGAATCTTTGAGACTGAGAATTCTGAGTCTTTGTTTTCAATAACATCTCAGGACTGTGGTAGGAAACCTGGAGCCCATAAGTCTGAGTTGTTCCAAGTCTGAATGCTGCCTCACTCTGCTGCTTTCTGATGACTGGAGCTTTGAGATGCAATGCAAACTCTGTTCAAGTTGCCTTCTGATAGAGAATATTTCTTGGCTTCCCCTGACTCTGGCTGACTGTTGGTAATACTGGTAAGCTGGATTGTTTGCCTGTAATGGCACTTCAGCTTTCCTATTGACCTCATTTTCTAATGTCCATGGGCTTCTGGCTGACTTTTTGTACAATTCTGGGATGGAAGAAGTCACTGTAGTTTCTAATTGGATTTATTATTGCTGTTATTTGATCTAGTGTGAATTTCAGTGGAATAAGTGTGGGAAAGCTGTGCATCTTCTCAGGGAGCCTTATTGACCAGATTTTCAATTTCTATTAACATGGAGATTTCATAGACATGAGAAATTACTCATGTGGACTGTTAGTGCTGGATGCCCTCTCAATTACCTTTTTTGATAATGATAATATCCATGATTTTATTTCCATTTATTTGGTATCCTCAGTTGATATATTTTTTAAATTGTTCACTAAATATATTTGAAATTGTGACACCTCCGGCATGGATTCTGTGTATATTTGTCAGTTCCTGATTTTATTTTCCAAACTTGAGATCTCTAGTTTCTTCTGTAATACTTAGGGTTTTAAAGGGTTAAAGTTCAAATATGGCATTTGACGATCATAAATATTGTCATTATTACAGAATTATTATCAGATTTGTTCTCTTTTCCATCTTTTTTGTTTTTCAACAATTACAACTCTGGATTAACCTCCAGATTCTTGTTTACAGAACTTATTGAACTGATTTCATGAAGTCACAAGTATTGCAGTACCTTCCTAACAAAATCTATGATCATGCAGATATTATTGGTGTAACAATTTTTTAAAAAAGGATGGAAAACTTCCATTTTTCCAAACTTTCTAAAGACTAATTTTCTGTTTCATTATTTTTTTACCATTTTATGAGGTGACATTGCCCATCATTTTCCACCACCCTTGTCTGTAATTTTTTATAGATGATTATAATCAAAAATAATTTTGCATAATGCTCTACTTGGCAGAAAGATCTAGTGTTTTTGCCTAAGGGTTTCTTTGGGTTTTATAAATACTCATTTAAGGTTAGGAACCATGGTTATTAAATGGGATTTTAAATCTAGAAGGGACTTCAGTGATCATCTGGTCTATCCCCCTCATTATTCCAAACATCCCAGAGAAATAACTTCCCTAAGGTCCCCTAACAATTAAGATCAAATTGTCACACTCAAAGCTTTTTACAAATTTGAGACAATGTGAAACTGGTTTGTCTTTGAGTGAAGTTAACAAAGGATGGAGAGCCCATGGCAAGGGCAAGGGCACTAATCCTAGGATCAATTTGATGGGTAAAAAAACTAACTTGGCAAAAAAGATCTCCAAAAAGCCTTTCCCCAACAACTCTCCATAGAACCCATCAGGAGCTTGCCCCTTTGCCTTATAAATCAGTCCTCCTATGCCAAAGGCTAGGGGGGAAATAGAGAAAGAAAATTTATTTCCTTCCCAAGGTTGTATTTATTCAGTGATGCTTTGTGGTAGAAATTGTATCCCTGCATTCCCCAAAGTAGCAGTGAATGCTTTAGGGCATGACAAAGTCACCAGAAACATTGCACTAGATACAAAACTGCTTCATGATGCCATCTGGGTAGATAACTGTGCTCACTTCATGGTGGATCTCTCTGTACTCTCCTCACAGCTGTGTAACTTGAGCACAGCTGGGCTATTCTTCAGTTGCTGGCTACTCTCCACCCTCTGTAAAATAAGCCACTAGAACTGGCACAGGGGGGATGTATTAGCACCCTGCTGAGCCCTAAGGGGAGAAGCACATGTATTGTAAAACTCCACTGACTTCTGATGATACTTTTTTGTTGTAGTTTTAAGATAAATTTTGTTTATCTTAACATCTATCTTTTTTCCAGGGTACCCTTCCCTCTTCTGGAGCCATTTTGTATAACAAAAAGGGTGTGTGTTTTTGGAGAAATCAGTTTAGTAAAACTAATAAACACATTTTAAAAGTCTGATATTTTATGCAGTGTTTCATCCCAGTAGCCTTATACCCCTGCAAAGGGAAAGAAGTATCTCCTCATGTCTTTTCTTTGGAACCAAGTTTGGTTGTTATAAATTCACAATATTTAATTGATTTGTTGTTCTTCCATTTATATTATTGTAATCTATGTGTATTGTGCTCTGATTATTCTTTACTTTATTTTGTATTTGTTTATATAATTCATCTCATATTTCAGTGCAGTTCATAATCATTTAAAAACAATTTTATTGGTATCTTTTTATATTATGTCACCTATACCTCCCTCCCAATACCTCTGAGAAACCTACCCCTTATAATAAAAAAAATTTTCAAGAGGTTAAAAAAGTTTCACGAAACCAACTTATCAAAAAAGTCTGGCATTAAGTGCAGAGTGCCACATCCCTAGTCAGCAAAAATTCACCCACCTATTCACTCAAGAAATGATTAATAGCTATGTATAATCTTTAAATTTAAGGAAAGACGTATTTTATGATACTTTTTTGTACAATCAATATAATGCAAGGAATCTAGTAAATATAGTGATTGAGGATCTTTTGTGGAATAATTATGAAATCAGAAAGAAAACATTTTGAAAAGACACATTTAGATTTCATTTGGGACAAAAACTTTCTAACGATGAGCAATATTTTAACATCTACTTGGGGAGACAGCTGTTTCCCATCACTTGAGTTATTTAATCAGCAATTAGATTATTATTTATTGAGAATGTTTTAGAAAGGATCTTTTTTTTTTCAATTAGATATTGGAATATCTTGCTTCTGAAGTATCTTCCAACTTTGACAATGTATGAGAATGTAGGGACCATGTTGGGTTTTTTTGGGGGGGTGTGGTTTAATCTTCAATGGTTTTTTACAAGGTTTGATACATAAGTGAGCACTTAATAAAGATTTATGGATTGCCTGATTAGAGAAGAACTTTAGTGGAAGGGTTCTTGTCTCACTGTTTAATTATGTTTGTTTTTATGATATTTTCAGTACTCTTTGACATTCATCTTATACATTTCTCTTAACTTAGTGAAAGGCAAATGTTAAAATGGGGCAACATTGTCAGGCTAATGGACCTTCCAACTCATTTATTTACAGACTAGTAAGAAAACCTTTGCCCTTAAAGCTTTAAACATCAAAGAAGCAAATGTTGGCTCTGTCTAGACAAACTGAAAAGGCTGGATCAAGGCATGACTGGTCTGGTTATTTTAGTTATTATATTATTTGCCAATTTGAGTGAGTCTATTATCAGTTCAATTCTATGATCAAAACTAAGTGATCGGATAAAGATACTGGTCATGTCTGACTGACCCTATCATCATATTCACAGCAGAAGAGTCATTTGTTAATCATCTTATTTATGTGAAAATGTTTCACATGTTTACCTTTCTCAACAGAAGCAGAAAAGCATTTATGAAGTTCATAATATATAGTATTGAGGTAACATAGTAACAAAAAAAGATAGTCTATATATTTCAAACTCCAAAGGACTTAAAGCAAAATATATTAGATTATTCTTGTTAATTGTTAATTCTTACAATGTGGATGTTTTAATCACTACAAAAAATCAACTCTTTTTTTAGGCCTTTCAGTAACTCAAAATTGTCATTTATGTAGGAAATAACATCAAATTAAACTAGTTTTGATATTATCAATGCCATAGTAGTAAAACATGTCTCTTTGGGTAGGATTTTTTTTGCAGCTAGTGATAAAGTATTGAGCCTGAAATCCAAAAGAATCATCTTCTTGAGTTCAAAACTGGCCCTAGACACTTATTAGCTGTGTGATCCTGGGCAAGTCACTTAGTCCTATTTGCCTCAGTTTCCTTATCTATAAAATGAGATGGAGAAGGAAATAGCAAACCACTACAGTATCTTTGCCAAGAAAACCCCCAAATGGGTCAGAAAAATAGGACATGACTAAAAAAAAATGATTGAATAAAAAATTTTATGAACTTTATAGGAAATTTTCATTATCTATTATAATTGGTATTGCAGTATTTTATATATCCCAATTTTTATGAAAAAAAGTTTTTAATCATATGAAAAAATAAATATTAGTTCAAATCTGAAAATAAAGCTTCACAACAAGTTTAGATGAGAGAGTTTGAAACTAATAAAAATACTGATAATTCTTCAACGCAATTCCTTCCATTCTTGTTATACTAGGGGTATGGAAAACACGTTCCTAGTTTAAAAAGCTCAAAAAAATCAGCAGTTTAATCTGAGTGTTAGGAAAAGGATCACAGATCCTGCTATAGTATTTTGTATTTAAGCTAGTTTCTATAAAGGCTCATGACATGCTCCCTGGGAGCTAAATATTGACAAGCATGCTTTGGCAACCAAGATCAAGCTTGCTGAATTAACCCAGATCAAGTCCTATGCTGATGCTGTAACCCAAGTCTGGAAACTATTATCTTCCCCCATTTATTTTAGCTTTATAGGTGATACTATACACTTGAATTAGGGATTTCCACCATATCTTAAGTACTGCAACTGTGGATTAATTTGATTTGAGAATATATCAGCTCCTACCTTATCATGTTCATAGTAGAAATTCTAAATGAAGTATAATATTCATTGTTTTCTGTCCCAGCATGGGTCCAGAATAAAACTAGTTATATACCTAAGTCTAATATGATCACTTCCATGATAAAGCATCTTATAATTCCCACCTCTTAAAAAGGGAAAAGAAAAAAAGATTAATGAATAGAATTATGCATCTTTTATATCCCCACTAGTTACCACAAATGCATCCTAAATTACTAATCCTTAAAAGGCCTTGATCAAAAGTTAAGATGAAATATAAATTCATAACAGAAAATAATTAAAGGCTAATTTATTTTGCATTGTATTTCCAAAAACTCAAATGACAATCTCCAAATGACAATGGTATTTACAAAACTTACATTTAATTGTCTACACATCTTATTAAAAATATTATGCTATTTGATCTTAGAGGAGTTTGAACACTGAACTAAATTAATTGTCAGATTTCATATTCCAATCAACATTCCCTAAAATAAATGTTTATCTTTTTCTAGAGACATGTATATATTACACATGTTTATTTCATATTTATTTTTCTTATCTGAAATTCTCACCAAATCATGTGGACATTAATTCATTGAAAAGGTATTTACCCTGCTTTAAATGTTTATGTTTCTTAGGATGACAGTAAATAATTGGGTTTGATTTTAACAAAATATTTGTCATGCATTCATGGTTGTAAATTAATTTGGGTAACATCTTCCCAAATACTGTATCAATGAATTGCTAATAGATTCATGATCATATCTTGGATGGAATTATCTAAGTATAGGACCATATGTAGGATAACCTGCTAGGGTTCTTGGCATCTCAAATGAGAGGTGCTGGATCTGGAATCCAGAAGTCCTGAATTCAGATTTAGTTTTAGCACTTACTAGCTGCAGGACTGTGGGAAATTCACTTAATGCTGTCTGCCTCAGGTTCTAATCTGTAAACTGGAGGTCATAATTGCACTGAAGATCGTTATCAGAATAACATGAAATAAAATTTTTAAACATTTTGGAAACCTTAAGGCACTATCATCATCATCATTCATCTCTGGTATTCTCTTCTGAATTTTCTTGTCTCTTGGGTGCTAAGCTTTGTAAGACATTCCTTATCCTCCTTGTTCTCCTTTGGATCCTTTCTAGCTTACTCGTACCTATACCCAATCTGTGGTGCCCAGAATTGAAGCCCACTACTGGAGCTAAACTAATAAAGGTACAGTACAAAGAAACTATCATCTAAGGAAATTATCTCTCTTCTTGCAGTAAAAGTAACATTATTTTTTTTTGGCTGCCATATCAATTTCTGGCTTATACTGAGTTTGTAGCTGACTAAAACTATAGCCCTTTTTCAGACAAACTAATGGTTAGCTTTGGTTCCTCCACCTTGTATTTGGGAAATTAATTATTTTATACGTTAGTGTAAAACAGACTTTAAGTTCTGCCTCTTAAACATTCAGACTTTGTGACTCTGGACAACTCAATCAATCTCTCCCCAGGTCCCCTATCCAATTCAGTATGTAAATTGTAGATGAGTCACAAATGTGTGTCACTGTAGTGAATTTCTCTAAACCAGGAGTCCCCTAGATAGATGAAATAATAAATCTGACCCCCCCCCAAAAAAAAAACCAAAAAACAAATCTGGGCTGGGTGTATCTGTGTGTGACAAGTTGTGCCTTTGCCTAGTTTTTGCCATTTACCACATGTGGAAGTCATTTTGTGAAGGAAATAGACAAAACTTCCCCAGAAAGAGTAGCCTAAGAAGTCAAAGAATTGTAACTTGCAGAGTTGTGAAAATGGAGACATAGTCTCAATCTAATTCCTTCTCAAAGAGATGCTTCCACTATATTAGACTTCTGCATTTTAATGGTCAGATGAGATTGACTATTGGGAAACAATCCTCAAAACAGACCTGATCTTGGGGCTACAGCAAGGTTATCCCAAAGTTAAAATATTCTCCAATTTTTCCCCATCCCCTGCAAATCATATGACATGGTTTTATTCAACCTTCCAAATCAAAAATGAACATGTCAGATGAGCCTCACCTGATAAATATCTTTGCCCACCTGCCTTAAAGCTAAATAAAGCACTATAGAGTAGAACAGCAAGCCACCTGGCAACTGTCCATCAGGTGGTGCTAATTAATTTTTTTTTCTTTTTCTTTCTTTCTTTTATTATTTTTTTTTTTTTGCACTGACCAGCCTCTTCATTTATTGACCTATTATAGTCAAACAGACTTAGGGTGGGAGGAATTTCTCTGCAAGAGAATCTTAGAATCTGTGGATTGAGGAAACTCCCAAATTTAATATCTTCAAGTTTTCATTTCCTCACCAATAAAAGATAAAAGAAAGGGTTTCTTGTGTCAGATCTCCCAGCTCCCTTCTCACCTCCAAGTTCTTTGCCTGTGTTCATGGTCCTTCAAACTCAGAGCAACCTGAAAAGCAAAGGAAGCCACAAAAAAGGGAAGGAGGAAGTAAGAAGGGAAGAGAATGGCCTGGGTGCTAAGGAAGACCAATTACTTCCCCGAATTTTACTTGAACAAAGAATTTGTTTTATAAGTGTAAAGAAGTCCTCCTTAGCTGCTTTTGAAGTTCTTGCCTAATGGACGGAATACTTAGAAAATGTTGACTGCATTCCACAGAAGGAAGCTTTATTGTCCTTGAGGATGAAGTGAAATATAAGTCTTGGTTGTGTAATACCAGAGAAACTAAGGCAGAGATTGGTTTTTAAATTTTAATGTGGAGAGTTTAGGCTAGCTGACCGAATGGGACTCTGGCCCTCCAGCCCAGAGGAAACTGAGGCAGGAAATGTATATAGGGTTTTAGCTAACTAGGGTTTACAAACAGAATACATAATCTGAATATGCAGTCTTATGGGGAAACAAAAGCAGATAAGAGGGGCAAGGGCACTGGGAGGATGGACAAGCCATAACTCCAGAAAAGAATCATAACTTAATCCTGACAGGATGAAGGTTGAGGACAGGAGAGAGCAAGGCAAGGAGCAATACTCAAACAGAGGGCGAATTATCCTGGCAAGGATCAAGATAATACAGCTGGGGTTTATGACACAATGGTATGTAAAGATGATCGGAGCTCCATGGTTTTTTCTGTGTTCTTTTTTTTTTTTTTAACTCAATTTTCAGTCCTAATGGCAAGGGATGGGAGGCTATAATTTTTTTTTATTTGAGGTTCAACATATTCGCTATGGGTTATTATTCAAAGTTCAACAGTTGGGCAAAAAGAAGTTGTTACCTGGGCTCTTCTATCAACAGGTTTCCATTACCTATATATAAGGTGTTTTCTTAAGCACAAGTGTTTTCCTCTTAATTCAAAGACAGAAGCTAAGTTATTGGTAGTGTGTTTAAAAATAAAGTTGCATTTTCTATAAATGCATAAATTTGTACAATATTAAATCTCCCATCTCCATGCCCTTCTACCAGCTCTTGCTGAAGCCCACATTCTTAATTCATTTCTACTTCTTTGTAGCCTTTGTATACTAAGACACTCTGTTCATATTACACTTTACCCAATTTTTGTGATTGCTCATCATCAGTGTCCTGTCTCTTAAAACCTTGTGTGTGTATGCATACATACGTACATATATATTTACAAATATATTTATATATAATTTATCTATATAGTGCTTTTATATGTGTGAAGGATAGATAGATTTTATATGAAATCTACCTATATACTTAAATCTCCTTTATACTGTCTAGGTTTCATAGGCATAAAACAGTAAGGTCAGCACAACAGTTCTGTAGCCCTTCAGTTTTTATAGGCAGTCTGATACCTATTCTTTCCCACACTTTCCTTTGGAGCTTCCCAAACACTGAGCTAGCTCTGACAATGTATGTGTCAACCTCATCTATGTGTACGTCCCTGAAAAATATACTACCAAGGTAAGTGAACTCATCCTCAGAATTCAGAGCTTTTCCATTTGCTGTAAAAAATGGTTCTACATGCAGATGGTTTAGTCCAGTATGGTGGTAGCTGGCAGAGAACTTCTGTTTTCTTAGTGTTAATTGTCAGGCCAAAATCAGCACAAATAGCAGAGTATTAATCCTTTGTGAAAGATAGAGACCTTAGGCAACAAAATCAATCAAGAGGCAATTACAATTATCCAGGCATTAGATGAAGTTCTGGACTAAGGTAGTAGAAATATTAGGACCTAAAAGGAATCTCACATGAGATATTGTGATTGTAGAATTGACAAGACTTGATAAGTGATTACATATGGGGGATGAGAAAGTGGACTCAAGGATAGAACTATGCACTTGTCAACTCAGGTGATGAAAATTGGGTCACACAAGTATACTGATAAATATTATACAAATTTGAAGAGATAGAAAAAAGGGTATTTAGCAAATAATTGTGTAACAAGGTTGGGGAAAGGAATTATCAGCATAGACCTCCTTTGGAGCACTTAAGCTGAACTAATACTTAAAAGAAACTTGAAGAGAAATGAGCGATTGTACTCGGGGAATAGGACACAGAAATCTTGTCATCTTCTCAGCCAATAAATGAATAAGGCTTCAATAGTGGCCAAATGGAGATTAAATGCATCTCCATCAGTGGGTGTACGTGGTTCACTCTTTGTCTGCTTTCCCAGAAAATTCTGGCAAGGAAATTTAAGAATAGAAAGGTTGGTGATTACAAGAAATTATCACATCCTTAAGTCAGACCAATTCAAGGAAGATAAAAAGTCACTTCAAACTTTTCATTCTTACTCATCATATCCTATAAACAATAGTTATTTATGATTTGTATATTCTACTATTAAATCACAAATTCCTTGAGGGCAATGATCTTTGTACTGCCCTGGAACCTCTGCACTCACTAACCATTTAATAGATGTTTAAATTTCATCTTAGTGCTTAGATGGAGCCTGAAGGAAAGTTGATTTTCATTTTAACAATGAAAGTTTGTCCTTAATTGCAACATTGCTCTAAAGTTTGTGCTTTAGTTTCTCCTTGTGAGCAGAAGAGTTTATTCAGGAAAATTCTGGTTCTTGAAGCACCTGACCATCTTTTATTATGTTGGCCTTATTAATAAAATAATTTTATTACCAAGAAACTGTGTATCTCAAACTTTTTAAATACCCAATACTATTGATAGTATTTATAACATTTTATTGATTCACTGAATCCAAGAACAAAGAGAAAGAAAGGGATTGTCCTAAGTGGCCTCCCCCTGGTCTAAACTACTCTTGGTAACCAAACCAGCTATACATAATGACTTCTCCTGCCAGCATATTGTGTTAAAAACTGCATTTCATTAATTACCATGTGCCAAGTGCTGTGCTAGGTGTTGAGTGGATTACAAAGACAAAATTGAAACAGTCTCTTTATCTTTAACAGAGCTTTCATTTTGTTGAGGGAAAAAAACATGTAGACAGGCAATTAAAAAGCAAAATATGTACAAAGTGATCTCTTGGGAGAAAGTGTAGATCAAGGAATGAAGGACAGTTTGTTAACAATGGAATCAGGTTCCCAATGAAGCAGAAGGGTAGAGTAGCTTAGAGTGGGATAAACACACAGGAGATCAAAATAGAGGTGACAGAGAGATATGGAGACGCAGGGGAGGGGTGGCTAATCAAAGAGTATTAGCCAGAGCAAGCTATACACAGTAGCAATGGTAATATTGATTTTATTGTCATATTCTGAACAAAAGACAGAAAACAGAGGGGCAGAGGCAATGGAGGAAAGAGAGAGGGGGAGATGGTAAAATTGGGACAGTTGAGAAATTCCTGATCCTGAATAATGGTTAAGCAAGGTGCATTGGAAATATTATAGTCTATGAGAAAGCAAAGATAGAAAGTTCCATTCAGGTCTTGAGTGCTTCAAAACATCATTGTTTTTATTGGTGTGGATCTGTCACTCCATAGTACAAATGTATTTTTTTCATGTTCTCTTATCATCTAAAATTTATAATTTCTTCCCCATACCCCAGCTTGTTTATTGAGATAATCTCATCATCCTAGAAATTCTCGTGATTCTTGATATTCCAACTCATAGTTATCCTCTGGAGTATGATACATTTCCAGTTAAATTAGGTAATGTATTTGATACTGAATTATATATATATATATATATATATATATATATATATATATATATATATATATATATATATGGAGTGATGTATCGTGGTGTATTATGATGTGCTGTGCTGCAGCGGGAACAAGTACTTCATTTGAAGTCCAAAGACAGGAGTCTGAATTTTGCTTCTGACACTGAGTAATCTTGAGCAAGTAATTTTACCTCCTTGAGTTTTAGTTTCTTCCTCTGTAAAATATTTTGGAGCAAATGAGCACTAAGATCCTTTCTAGCTCGAATTTCTATTCCTACAAATTATTTCCTCACTTGTTTAGATAATTTAAACTTAAACAAACTTCAGATATATCCTTAAAACTGTCATTTCTATCACATGGGTGAATATATCACTTAATAATAAAATAGAACTTTGTATTCTTACCCACCTTTCACTTAGTTTCAACATACGATACCTTGAATATGTACCATTTTCTATTGATTTGCATTCTGACAAGCATCAATTTAAAGTAGTTAATTCATCTTTGTTTATCAAGTATAGTTTCATTCCAGACAGTGGTTTATTTCTGTTATCTTTCAATTTTAGGTCTCCCCACCCTTCTTTAAGACAGATTACTATCATGTATGTTTCATTTCCCTTTTCTCCCCAATTGCAGAAATGTAAGGAACTAAATATTTAGAAACTGATGTAGCTAGTTATAAAGCCATAATTACAAGGGAGTGTGCGTGTATAACGAGAACACTTCACATCTGTCATCCAGTGTTTTAATGCCTATAGTAGTTATTAGCTGAATATTTCTATTATTACCATTCTACAAGCAACTGCCATTCTTGAAACTGATTGATGTTTAGGAATAAAGCACATTTATTACACGTTGCCAAGTTCTGAGGAGCAATCCTATAACCTACAATGCTTTCTGAGGAGTGATGATACCTCATATTTCTGGAACTAATCACTGCTGAAGAAAGTAAAAGGGTGAAAACATTATATTTTTCCCTGTGAAGACCTTTCATCACATTATATGTCATTCAACTATAAAATGATTATAGTATTTTACCTGCCAAAAATGACAGTGGGAAAAGGTAACTTTGTATGTATGCAGAGAAATGTGTTTATATCACTGCAGATGTATAGAGAGGCTATTGTCCAAGGAATAGCTTTCAGCTGCAGACTAAGTGGTCTGTCTTAGTCAAGTAGGGAGAAAAGGAGTGGAAAAAGGTGAAGGGGGTGGGGAGGAGGACTAAGGAAAACTTGAACATAAGACAAGTTTATTTTTTTTAATGAGGTACAGATTAAGAAAGTTAAAAATATTTTTTGTTAACTCATTTTTAACTACATCAACTATAACAACTAATTTTAGTGGGGGTTTTTTAAGTTTGTTTTTTGTTTGTCTTTCCTTCTAATTCTAAGAGGTTCCAAAATTTTAAATAGGTCGACTTGATTATAGTTGGGCAGATCACTTGGACTGGTGTGATGTGTATGTATACGTGTATGTATATGTGTATGTGTGTGTGTGTGTGTGTATAAACTATATCATGTCATTATATATATACTTTTATACATGTATCCATGCATACTAGGATAGAGAATGATGGGATTATGTGTATGTGTGTAAAATCTAATTGGTCTCACAATGAATACTCATTAAGTGGGAAGTGGTGAGGAGGGGAAAAACATAAGTTTTTGTTTTTTTTTAAATCTCTCTTACTAGCTAATGTGTCTTTGGGCCACATAAAAGTATTAGCATAGCTTCCAAAGATAAGGAAATGAATCACCCTTCATTGCACCTTGATCAGAATACATCTACAATATTGAATACAGTTATGTGTACAACAATTATAGAAGGATGTTGATAAGCTGAAAAACGTTCCAAAAAAGAGCAGCCAAAATGAAGGGCCTTGAGTTCATGTCTCATGAAAATCAGTTTTTAAAAACACTGGGGATATTCAGCTTGGAGAAGGGAAGATTTCAGCTGAGAATAGGGAGGCATATGATATGACTTCAAGTTTTTGAAGGAACTGTGGGGAAAAGATACCTTTTGGCCCCTTTATGGAGGGCAAATACAACTAGTAATTCTTACTCAGTCCTTACATATCCCCGAGATTAAAGACTGTCAAAGAAAATTGTTGACTAAAAAAGAGCCATTCATCTGTAAATTGTAAAGAAGGAGGAGAGAAACTTAGGAAAAAGCCAACACCAGCTTTCCCTTGGACTTCATGGGATTTGTGGGCAAGGATTAAATTTCTCTCTGTTCATTTGCACTAAAAATAATGACAGCCACAGACATATATGGCAACAAGATCACTTGGGCAAGCACATGAGCAATTTACTGACTTTCCTTGTTATTCTAAATTGTCTCAACATTCTTGAATCAGTTTGAAGCTTCACTAGCAGCTAATTACACAAATGATCTTCCAGGTAAGCAATAAGAAAATTTAAAACAATTAAATAAAGGAAGGGACAATCTCACCTAGAAAAGGTGGGGTATCTGACTTCAGCAGGTTTGAAGGTATTGGTGAATGAAGGGGCAAGTTGGGAGCCAGTTTCCTCACACGTTTGTGATTCTAAGATATCCAGTCTATCAATCAAAAGTTACATCTCCTCATCCTCACAAATTACTCCCTGTTTTTCCCTACCCCTCAAAAGAAAGTCTCTTCTACACTCACAAAAGTACAATACAGAATTCGATGAGATAACAATTGGCAAGAATTTAATGAAATAACAAATGTAAAACATTTTGCAAATCTTACTTAAGTATACATATACACACATGTACATGTGTATAAAGGTTTATGTGTGTTATATGCTAGCTGTTATTACTATTATTTGTCACAACCTCACACAGCAAGAGGAAAATTTTGATCAGTCCAAAGGGCTATATTAAGGGATAATAAGTAAATGCCTATAAAGTATTTCTCAAATCTTGAGTATAAGTGGGCATATATGATAATAGTATAATAGGGAAAGGAAAGGAGTCCTAGGCATAATAAACAGGAAAGTAAAGACATGAGTCAGGAAAGTATCAGGCATATAGTGTGGTTAAGATTGAAATGAGTAAGTCTCAAATGGTGAGGTCAGGTCATAGAAGACTGAACATCAAGCAGAGTAGTTTAAACTTTATTTTATAAGACATGTGGAGACTCTGAAGATAGCTGAGGAATGGAATGATTAGAAGTACACACAAAGCAAATTGTAACAATACTATAAAGAATAGTTTGAAAAATTAGAAAGGGGTAGATTTTTAAAAGATCAGTTAGAAGGCCACTGCATTAGTAGAACTGGATTTAAGCAAAACATGTAGTAAAGAATCTAGCAATTTCCTTGTGGTCAAAATGAAATGAAGACTAGATAATAGAATTAGTTAATTAAATCATTAAGTAAAATGACCTTACCAAAAGCATAATTCATGTGCCCTCATATGAGGGGAGGTTGTTAGTATTTCTTTCATTATCATCTTTATTTTACATTTTAAAAAATCAATCAAAATAGATATTGACAATATGCTTATTAAGTTTTTAGATAATACAGAGTAAGAAATAGGTAATTGTTTAGGGAAAATTGATATTCTAAAAGGTCTTAAAATGGAATGATGAACTGAAATTAGAAATTTTATTTCTATCTCTGTTTTTTACATAACATTCATTGCTCCTGAACCACACTTTTACACAATTTCCTCCCAGTCTCCCTTTTTCCCACTTTTACATAAGTCACTAAGAATATACATATAAGACCTTGGAGGTCTTAGTAACACATAAGTTATAATTATTTTCATAGCAATCTTTTTGCAAATACTTAACATTAGTACTTTAATAGAGGATGAGCAAATCTCCCTGAAAGAATGTTTCTTGTAGTCTATGAGCCTATAGTAAAACTCCAAGGAGAACCTGTGAGCCCTCCTAATATTTACAACTTTCTTCTCTTCTGGTTTCTCTTGTAGCAAGAATATGGTTTCATAGGATTTACCCCTTGCAGCAGTGTTTCCATTCATAGGTTATTGCACCAGTATCTTACTTTAAGAGAACCAACAGTGAAACTAAAGTTTGTCAATAAAATAAAACTTGTGGGATTATTAATACTCTGCATTATTTCTTGATGTTCTTCCACTTTTACTACATAAAAAGAAAGCTACTCAAGAATAAAGATAATTGAGATTTGGGTTTTTTGTTGTTAAAAAAAAAAGAAAAATTCTTATTAGTATATCACCAACTTTCTGGTTATGTGCTTCTCCATAATTATCCAGGTTGGTTAATTGAAAACAAAAATAATCTGTTATTGGAACCATCCTCTGGACATTCAAAGTTGAAAATAGAGAATTAAAAAAGAGAAGAAAAATGGAGCTTTCCAAAACCTATTTCAACACCTCTTTTTTTCCATCAAGGATAATGGAACCACCATATTTGAGCTCCAATAACTCATACCCTGAGGTGCTTATCAAATTTATAAAGAAAGAAGTTCCATGCTAGAAGTTAATGCAACTATCAGGGCATTTGGGGGATCGATTTACAAGTTACCTAAAGGAGAGGGAGATAGCAATGTCTTGGCAAAAATATCATGCCTTACTGATCCACCAAAAGGTATCACAAGGTAATTCCTTATATACTAGTTCACAATTCTGCCCAGTTAAGACCCATGAGTAAAGGCTAAAGAGGATGATTCATTTAGCTTGATTAAAGGTGATTTATAAAAAGTTTCTTATCTATAAAAAATTATCAGAATCTTCCTAAAGCGTTAAAGTTTGAAAATAGGAGTTATCAAACATTGATACAGAAAATTAAGGTTAATTTGATCATCTGTAAAATGGGCAATGGATTGAATTTCTGACTTCAATGCTCCTATGATTTTGTTTTAATAAATCCAGCCAATTTAAACAATAGATCAACCTGAGAAGGGAGAAGGACAATCAAACTTATTGCTTGACTAATCAGCTAAGCAAAATACTAATTCTTTGTAGGAAATTTGTCTCATGTTTCAGATATATTTAAATGTAATAATAATAATAGCCAAAAGAATAAAAATAATCACATTTGCATCTGCCTGTGATAGAGTTGACTTCATAAGTTTTAAGATTGTTTGATTCATCATCCTCATCCTCTAATATTTATTGATTGGCTATACTTTGCTAGAGACTGAGATTCAGAAGATGTTGAAGTCATTTTGTCCAATAATAATAATAATAATAATAGGCAGCAATAATAATCTTTCCAAGAAAATTTAATTTCTCATAATTTCAAGGTTGAAAGTAATCTCAGAGATCTAGTTCAACTTCACCTAGTCAAGAATTTCTGCTACAACATAACAGAAAAGTGTTTATTCAGTCTTCATTTAAAGTCTCTAGAAACGAAGAGCACAATCTTCCTACTCTGCACTTCCAGCCTTCATTTGGTAGGAAGATTTTACTTACAGCAAATATAAATTCGTCTCTTAGGTGCTTTCACCCAAATTGTTCCTAATTCTAGCCACAAGAACCAAACAAGAAAATCTAATCTCTCTTTTCTTTCACATCACAGCATTCACACACCTAAAGATAGTTATTTTTCTCTTGCAACCCAGTTTTCTCTTTTCTTGGTTCAATGTCCCTAGCTCCTGTAATTCATCTATATGTGGCAAAAACTTGAGGGAACTCAACATCTTGGTTGTACTTCTCTGAATAGGCTCTATTGCTATTAAGTTGGATGCTGATCAAAAGAGAGTATCTTCTTTGTGAAAGTGTCTTCTACAGATGGGAAAATTAAAGATCAGAAAGTTTGGGAGATTTGTCTAGAATTGTACTGTAAGTATGCAAAGTGAAATATGGATTCAGGCAGAGTGCAAATTAAAAAATATGGCACAAAGAAGCAGCTTTCTAATTCAGCAGAGCATGTTCTAAAGGTGTTCATGTATCATCTACTTTGTGAAAATACTCTCTAATGACAACTTTCTTTGTAATCTCATATTGAGGAATATCTCAAAATTTCTGAATCATTTAACATTCATATATTATCAGTTCATTGGAGTGGTGATTATGAAAAATAAATTGCAACTTTTGCCATGCACATAGTATTTATTCAATTAAATTTTGAATAGTTCCCTGTGCTATCTTCTGTCTTCTCCACGCATGACTCTTAGTTTTTCCAAACCAAGCCAACACAACACCTACATTTGTATTTTTGGTGTCTGTGTATTAGAACACCCAGATATCCCTAGCATGTGCGATTTTTCTTTTTCATTTCTGTGCAAGTCTTGTGAAGTAGAAAGTGTTGAAATAAATGGCTTATGACATGTATAGTGTTGAAATAAAAGTTTATTTTAACACTTCGTAAGTCATGAGCCATTTATTTTAACACTTTTCACTTGAAGTGTTTAAATAATAGGTTTTATCCATGGATGTGTCATCCACTCTGTTTAATGTAAAAGTGAATATGTAAATATATCCATCTATCTAATCTGGATTTTACACTTTTTGACTGCCAAACAGTCCAGTTACCATAGTTTCTGAGTATTTTAAAATTATTTTTTTAATCTTCTCTGTTCAGCTAAAAGAAATTGGGGGATGGGGTACATAAGAATTTGCTTGTCAACCATTAATGGACAAAATAGTTACATGCTATTTCTTGCAGAATAATCAACAAAAAAAACATAGTTGATACACAAATACATTTAGAACATGCTTTGCTCTTTGTGCTATTTTCGTATCTTGCTGTCTTTCCAAGTTCAAATTTCACCTTGTACACTTCTGTTATAACTCTGAGCAAACAAATTTCGTAAACTTTCTGATCTTTAATTTCCTCATCTGTAGAATGATAATTATATAAATAATACTTACTTCACAGTTCTGTGAGAAATCAAATAGGATAGTATATTTAAAACAATTTGAAAAGTTTTAAGTACTGTATAAAGGGGAGTATTAATTTTTATAAATCATAATTGGAAAAAAAGTTTATCATGTATGATACTTTTTTAGGCTTGTTTCTCAAGAACCTATTTTTAAAACCTTATTTTTTAAAAGGAGTATTTTTGTTTGAAATATGTCTCGTGAAGCATATTTTCACTTAAAAATTAACCAATGCAGTACATTTTGGTTTGACTGGAAGTGCTGAAACTCTAGAACCAGAAATAAGGAAAGATTTTAGTCAAAATCATTTGAAGTCTCATCACTTTTTTTTTTTAATTGAAAGGCCTTACTCCATGCCAAGCCTTCCTTCTGTTCCTCAGAAACATAGCAACTTTAGAGGAAAAAAAGAATGAAGACAAAAATGGATAAGCAGAAATTGCTGAAATCCATATTATTTTCAACATTTTAATATAATTCACTGAGTCTTCTTAATTACCTGCATTTGTTTTCCCACTGCTTACATCAAATAGCCCCCTTTTCTTTTTATAAGGACTTTAAGAATAGGACTTGAGATTTGCACTTTCAGGACTTTCCATTTAACTTTCTTCAGTGTTTTTCTAGAATGCAACCAAATGGTCTCCTTTATCATCCTATGTTGTAATTGAAAGAATAACTAAAAATGATTTCCCCCAAAGAAATTTTTTTTAAGGATGCAAGATGTCACTGCTGACCAATACCCTCTGTTCCAACTGATGAAACAAGAGAGAACATATTCTGGTTATAACTGTATGTCAGCCCTTGAAATCATCCATAATAGGTGACTTAATGACAGCAGACTCATTTTATGTGTGAGAAAACTTAAAGGATGACAGGAGATACATTGGAACAGGTTCATGAGAATTGAATTCATTTTAAGTTTTAGAAAACGGTTAAAAAAGAAAGAAGAAAAAAAACTTTAAATATGAAAGAGAAAAAGATAGAAATGGAAAAAGTAAGGAAAGAGACATGAGGAAGGCATATAGACATGGTATAAAAAATGGAAATATAAAATTACAACCTTTTAAGAAATGACATTTTTTAAATGGGCCATTGTCACATTTCCCCAAATTCATTGATCCTTGAAAATCCAGAGCTATCAAAAGTTAACTGCGAAATTGAAATTTAAATATTTGTTATTGCTCTCAAGTTCTAGTGAAGAACAATATATTAAATACATTAGCACAAATAATATATTTAAGCATTTCTCAATATATTTAATATATTTACATTTAATAGAAATATATTAAATATGTAAATGCATTAATATGTAATGTGATAAAAACTGAAAAGAAAACAAATAGAAAAAAATGATTACAAATGCCAGCATTCATTTTTCATTTGGCATTTTGCAGTGTCCATAAATACTATTGATTTTGAATTCTGAATAATTTCACTTCTGAACACGCCTTGCAGAATTATTACAATGCTCTTTGTGGGGGCTTGTAATCATTGATTGCAACATTATCCTCTCCATAAATATGCCATTGTAAATAATTAAACTTGTTAGCATTTTGTTTGCCTACAGTCTTCAGAATGCTAGTCTTTCTTGGCAATCGCAAACATGCTCTCTTGCTTCTGTTTATTCTAGAGACAACTAAACACCTCCTTTTATGGTTTGTTTCTATACATTTTGAATATTTACCCTATTGCAGTCTTAAAATTACAGAGCTTTAACAATTCAACTTTTTGAAAATAAGAATCTTGATTACTTTATGATTTCTATTCTAAATTTCATAAAATAAAGGATCTTTGTCATCTGGAAACCTATTTTTTTCTTTTTTGTTTCTTCATGTCAATTACTACTGCCAAGCATGCCATCTCTCAGGACTTAGTTTTTTTGGTCTGAAGTGAAAAAATATTAGTGTTTAAAAAAGATCTTTATAATCCTATCATTTGGCCCTATTGACACTAGGTAATATTTCTATTTGAAAACACTTCAAGAGAAATTCTAATAGGGTGTTGATTAGTTTCCTACAATCATAATAAGTGCCAGGATTTTACAGAAGGAAGACAATATGACAAAGCTTTGGCCAGAGTGACAACTTGATTCAAGATCATTAACTCTAAGGAATGAAATCTGGGTGGCAGAACATCCAGGATATATAAGTTTGGCGTATTTATGGTACTTGGGATTATAATAGCCATTCATCCTTTAAGAATGATCTTGAACTATCTAATCATTTATGTAATAACTTAGTACAGCAGCTATGTGTAGCAATATTAATTTCATATCCTCTTATAAAAGACGACTACACAATAAATGTTATATGCTTCCATTTGGATATACGTCTTGTATTATGGATCTTATTTCTTTTAAGCTGTATCCAATCATACACTATTTCTTTTCCATGTGTGCAAAAATTAGCTAAATGCCATTTGGCAGTCTCATCCAGGCTTGTACATTTGCCAAGTCAGCTGAAACATTGGTGCCAATTGACAAAGTAATGACCCCTTTTGATGAGTCCTGAAATTTCATCAAAAGCCACCATGGATTGGAAAAGTAGCAAATAGAGAAAGGATATTTCATTGCAGGCACATCATGGGAATGGGAGACCTGACATAGGCAATAAGCCAAATATTCTTTTAAAGATTCAATTGGGAAGATAAGTTTATGATGACATGTTTTTAATGGGAATGACACTCCTGAGTACTTAGTCTCTTATTTTGGAGAGGTAGAGATTTGCTCAAATACCATTTAGGGGTATAACATGGAGAAATGTGAACACCCATTAGGTGTTAACAAGATCTGTCATCAGTATTTTCCATGTTTTGAATTTGGCACTGAATTGTAGTATAACAATTAACAGAGGGCCAAAATTTTTATGGGAAATTCATGCTTTTCCAAACAAAGGTATTTAGTGTTCCTGGCTGAATTAGATATTACAATTTAGATATATAATCAAAAAGTAGTATCTATCTTGATTTGTATCATTTACAGACATTTTGCCTTCTCAATATTTGCTACTAATGAGATCTCTAATATGCACATATATACTATTTGTATTGCCTTTAAATACATTATTTTCCAGAAATTCTCACAAAATTGCATATATTCCAAATCATTGACCTTATACAAATAATCTTAAATAATGATCCAGATATACAGCTGCTGAAGAATTTACATATTTACTCATCCAAAAGGTCTTTGGAGTTTTATACCCTTACCCTTTGAAAAAGATGTGGTCTTTTCTTTCTTTCTTTCTTTTTGCACATAAGCATTTATGGATTTATGTATAATTGATTTATTATTGTAATTATTATTATTTAAGTACTATGCTTCTTTTTATTAATATTTTTATTTATATTATTGAAGGCATAGAATATATTTTGCTGTACTTTGTTTACTCTGTGTCAGTTTGTACAAATTTTTCTTTGCTTTTCTGAATTCCATAGTTTCTTATTATATGTGTGTTTGTGTGTGTGTATACATACATAAAAATAGTTAAAT
The DNA here is from genome assembly GCF_902635505.1 of Sarcophilus harrisii. Lineage (NCBI taxonomy): Eukaryota > Metazoa > Chordata > Mammalia > Dasyuromorphia > Dasyuridae > Sarcophilus > Sarcophilus harrisii. The sequence continues at coordinate 397,274,332 of NC_045429.1, read as the reverse complement.
AGTGGCCATAGTGGTGAATGTCTTTAATTCCTGCTTCTAGGGAGAATGAGTCTGGAAGATTTTTTTTGTAGCTTGGGAGTATTGAGCTACTCTGCAATAAGTGGGTGGAGCATATCCAATAAGTCTGGCATCGATATGATGAACTCCCTAGAAGCAGGTAGCCACTAGATTGGTGACTCATATTGGAAATACTGTTAAAGCTCCCTTAATTTATGCATCTATATTCACCTATATTCCTGCCAGGATAAGAAAGGAGACCAAATTTTATAAAAAGAAAAAAATAAATATTTTTAAAAAGAAAAAAATCAGTTAAAAATAACTACAATAGAAACTGTGTCTAATAATTTATGTAGTATTCTTACTTCATGTTCCCTAGTCATTCTATTGAGAGGAGGAGGATTTTTTCTAATCTCCAGAAGTATAATTGATTTATTATTGTAATTATTATTATTCAAGTATTAGGCTTTTATTAATATTTTATTTATATTACTGAAGGCATAGAATATATTTTGCTTGTGTTTATCAGTTAATACAAATCTTTCTGTGCTTTTCTGAATTCCATAGTTTCTTATTATACTTATATCTAACAGAAAAATCTTTTTCCAAACAAGGGAACCCTCTTTCCCCGCTCCCCCAATTCTTTATTATAACAAAGTTCCCCTCCCTTTAAAAAAAAAGCTTATAAATCTATGTTTTATTATAAAATTCAACTAAGCACTTTTCCCTATCCCATGCCTATCAATAATGCCAGAATTGATGTGTGATTAGTCATAAAAATTAGATTTAAAAAACTCATGATTATTTCAATAAATATAGAGGAAACTTTTAACTTATACAACATTTAAATTTTTTAAAAATAGGACAAAAAAGGGCCTTTTTAATATCAACAGAAACATATGTTTAAAATAAGCAGTTAAACCTTTAATATTCCTTTGAAATTCAGAACACTAACTATTTTCCTAGTTAGCTTTGGGATAAAGCAAGGATAACTTCTCCTTCTGCTATTAGTTTACATAATTCCAGAAATGTTATCGCTAGCAATAGAGTCAAGAACAAAAGTAAAATATAAACACTAGCAAATAGGAAACAAAATTGTTCTTGTTTGTATATGGCATGTTGATACACTTGAAAAATTCTAAAAAATTAACAAAAGTATTTGAAAATGCTTAATAGTTACAGAAAGTTTACAGGATATAAAATAAATTCATAAATGTATGAAGCAAAAAAGAAAATCAAAACCCTAGGAATCGACATGCACTATTAAATAGTTACTATGAATCTGCCAATGCAATGAGCTCTAGTAATATATAAATACATGTTACCCATGTTCCAGAGCACATTGGTATGGCATTCTCTTGGTTGATGGAGATCAGTCCCTGAGGGAGAACACAAATTGGGGGTGAGCTTTCCCCCATCCTGACCTTTCAGGCAGGCTTAGAGCATTGATCTTCACCAATCAGGAAAGGACTGCCAAGGGACTTTAGGGCTTGGATTACATTCATAAGTGAGTTGATGCTCATCCTTAGGGGCATTACATTCTGAGGAGATTCAGTACCATCTGGGAAGGAATATAGATCAAAGCTATTGGGCAGCAACTTGTCATACCTTTCCACCAAAAGTAGAAAAATTGAATTTTATCAATGTTCCTCAGGTAAAAAGTGGAGGATGTATTGGAGGGTGTTTGGTAATAGGAGAAATTGTAAGACACCTGTTCTGATTTGGCTCTAGTATTCTGGCAGGTGATTAAATGACATGAAGCATGATCTGGGACCTATCATCGGACTCAAGACTTGGACTGAAATTTTGTGCCAGCATCAATTTCTATACCTTGAGTGAGTGGTTAGGCTCAGGATTTCTTGCTATGATCCTAAAGTGCTATGGTCCCTTCAGACTAGGAACTGACCTTGCAACAGAATTGACATTAGACTACTTCCATGGATTTCTTCTTTGATGCATCATCTCCTGCAGTGTCCCCAAACTCCTAATCATTCTGCCTGTCCTGATTACCCTGCTGAAACATTTGATGGGATTGTGGAGTCTTTTGAATTTATCTCCTGAAACAAGCTAGCCAGAGATCTGTTGCCTTTAAGCACTTTTTACTGGTATAGATTTTTTATTGGAATGGGGAACTCAGTGATAATTCTGAAAACTCAGTGGAGTTTTTGAGACTTAGCTCCATATGCACTTTTCTTCAGAATCATGAGGTGTTTCTCAGAGGAACTAGACTTGGCTGAAAAGTTTCACATCACCATTTTTACTGAAAGTTAAAGAAAAAAATCATGGTGATTGATGACTTCCTCCTATATATTGACATTAATGAACAATTGAGAGCATGCTTCCAAGAGATTACAATGGTGCTCCTCAAGATATTTTTTAAATAGGACAAGCAGTAGATCTTTCCTCCTTTTTATAGGTAAATGTTTTAAAAAATTAAAAAAGGAGTTAAGGAGAAAGAAGACAATAGATCAAGGTGTGGGGTTTTTTCCTTCCTGTTCTCTACTGGTGAAATTTTCTTATTACTAATTGCACCAAAAATGAGTTCCATTTCCTTTGTACTCTAGATTTATTAACTTTGTTAAGGTATAGATTTGTCTATAAAGATATACATTTCTAGTAGCAGTTGTGTTAAACACTGACATTTTTATTGTTTTTCCCAAGACCAACTATGTATACTTTGGATTTATGGCATATATTCTCTACTTAGACTTCTGGCTTCTTCGCCTAACTATTCAGTGTCTTCATGTCACTTACCTTTATAGCTAAGACTTGTATTTAGTGTAATTATAATAGTGACATGAACAAATATAAATATTCCCTGTCATATACTCTGAGAAACAATGGACAGGCAACATAGTATAGTGGATACAAACTCAGACATGGAGTCAAGAAGACCTGTATTGAAGTTTGAATTATATAATCAAAGACAAGTCATTCATTTTCTCAGGGCCCCTTGCCAACTTCCTAATAAAGTAAGTTATAGGTATGTTTCCAACACTAATAAACTCATAAATATAAACCAAAAGGAAATAATCATCCTTTAGAATTAATAATAATTATTATTTTTTAAATTCTTTTTTTCTTCTTTGTCAGTAGGGAAGCTATTTTGAATCAAGATTCATGAATCATAACTTTACCTATTTAGAATATGCATCTAAATATAAAAAATACCTATCCTTAATTCTGCTATAGATCCACATTTTTCATAAGTGTATAGACATGTGCCTATATACTACATGTTACACACGCTACATATATATGAGTATACATATATACATTTGTACATATGTGTATAGAAGAGAATATATATATTTCCTTACATGGATTTTAATGTGTTCTACAGATGCCCCCAGTGGGTATGAAAAAGTGGGCACACTAATTAATGTTCTTTCAGTAGGGTTTTAAATTGGTCTAGTCATTCTGGAAAGCAATTTCAAAGTATGCTCCCAGATTCAGTAAAGCATCCATATCCTTGGAACTAGCCATACTATTATTAAGTCTATACTTTTAAAGAGATCAAAGAAACAGAAAGGGAGTCTAAATGTACAAACATTTGAGGAGTTATTATTATAGTAGAAACTCAGAGGGTGTCGACATTTAGGGGAATGACTATTTTATCACATGTGTTTGCAACAGAATACTATTGTATTATAAAAGGAAGAGGAAGGGGAATATTTGTATTATGCTATGTTTCTTACAAATATCTAATTTGATAGTCACAAAAACTCTGTGAGGTAGATGCTATTATTATCCCCATTTTATAATTGTGGAAATTGAGACTGAGTGACTTGCCCAGGATTGTGCAGCTAGTATGTGACTAAAGCTAAATTTGAACTTAGGTCTTCCTGATCCAATATTCTGCTCACTATGCCAGTAGCTGACTCATAAGAAATAATGAAATGGATAGCTCCAGAGGAAACTAGGAAGATTTTCATATAATACAGAGTGAGAGGAAGAGTACTGAGAACAATTTATATAATGACTACTACTGAAAAGAGAAATAGCTTTAGTCTTTAGAACTCTGATCAGTGTAATGATAAGCTGATCAAAGATGATCAAAGATAAGGATCCCATCTTCTGCTAGAAATGTGTAGATTTAAAACTAAAATGAGACATGTGTTTTTAGAAATTACCACTGAGAGAATTTGCTTATCTGGACTATGAACATTTGTTTTAAGGTTTTTTTTTCTTTTCCAGTTGGATAAGGGAGAATAGGAGGTAGAAATGACAAATGCTTGTAAAAAATAATTTCTAAATCGAGAGAGCCTATAATTCTCCTTTCTAATCATATTTCAAAACATCTCAGATTTAGGTTAACATCCTCAATTTTAATATCACATTCTTGTATATGCAAGGTGCCCATTGCTGGAGATAATCTTCCCAAATTATGCTAAAGATCCAAATTCTTCCTATTTTTCAAGCATATTTCATGTTCTACCTCCTACTTGAAAATATCCTTGAACATTGTTTCCCTCATGAGTCTTTGTTTCATTTGTTTTTAATCATTCTGAAAATTATAGCATATATGACTATCATACAATTATATTCAAAATCCTGTTCTTAACACCATTACTTCTCATACTGTTGTCCCATGAGCTTATTCTCCTATGACATATTGAAGGTCCCTTGAAGCAAAGATTGTATTTTGCTTTTGTTATAACTAGTGAAGGAAAGAACAGAGTAGACACTCAATACACAGTTATTGGTGGTCATTTTGTATTAGTTTCATAACCTGCTTTTTTTCTTAGCGGGAGCACCAGATAATTGTCTCTTAAAAAGAAAAAGAAAGAAAAGAAAAAAAGGCTTAATTTGCTTCTTTACTTTGTTAATGAGAAGTTCTAAAGAGGTTAGGATAGTGTTAGTTCTTTTCTTCAATTGACATCATTTTTATGGACCCTTGTGTTTCTCAGAGAATAAATGAGAACTCATATCATTTTTTTCTTTTTGGTGCTGGAAAAGGAATTTTTGATTGTGCAAAACACGAGCATTGAGTACCTAATCAAAAGAAACGAACAAAAGTGAGCTGAGCAGACCACCGTTGCACAACATGGTTTCACCAGCCTGAGTCATGGGGTCTTATCATGATACAGGTGGATTTATGAGTGCAATTTGTTGTAAACTGAGAAGAGAATATACAACCAAAAATGACAAGATAAGTTTTACTGCGCAGCAACTGCTACCATGGACACCAGGGCCAAGCAACCACCCACAGGATAAATATAGCAAAGAGTTTAGAGGAGGGAAAATAAATCTCAGTTTTGTACATCTCTTTTTAATAAAACAATATGGTCTTCAGGAATATGAAAAGCTTCTTTTGTTTTGTTTTTAGAGAAATCTATTTGTTTCTTCATATCCTTATAAAATGTGGCCACTGTCAATCTTATCACCATTGTCATCACAGGTTTAGAGCTGAAAGAGATTGTGGGGACTGTCCAGTTCAATCCCCTCCTCTTACAGAAGAGGAAACAGGTTCAATAGGTTTTATTAAGGTCATTCAGATAGTAAGTGGCAGAGATAGGGTACAGATTAGATGTTCTGGTTCAAAATTTAGAGTTGTTTCCATTTTTGCATGGAAACATTTTGTTTCCTTTCCATGAATTAAACCCAGCCTTCTTGCTATCCCCTGCACATGACATTCTCTGTTCTGATTCCATGCATTTTCACTTCATTCATGGAATACCCTCTTCTGTCTTTCCCACTCAATTTTCTAGTCTCAACAAAACAAATTAAAAAAACAACAACAACCACCCTCATCTTTTGCAAGAAGTCTTTCCAGATCCCCCTTATGGGGGATTATCTCCAATTTTGTCTTTAGTTATTTTGAATACAAGTAGTGGTTTTTATCTGATCTCCCCCATTCAGTTTTGAACTCTTTGAGGGCAAAATTTGGGGTTTTTGTTGTCTGTTTGCATTTCTCTTTATCCCCTTTATCCCCAGGATTTAGTACAGTTCTTAGCCTGGACTAGTCACTTAAGAAATGTGGTTTTGATTTTTCTTAACTATTTCCATTTCATTTTTGGTGATTAGGTAATACTAGATGTCCAGTAAAGAGATGGCATAAAAAGAATGTACCAAACTCAGGTTAAATCAGGTTTTTTTTTCTTAAGTGACCATAGAGAGGATGGGACCAGATGATACATTATATCACATGATTTAGCAATAGAGAATTAAATTTATAAAGGATTATAGTCACCATTAAGTATTCTATAATAAACCTCCACCAGTCATTTTTTATGTCACTTCATCCTAGAACTATACAAATGGATCTGTGATCCAATCAGTTTGATTGGTCCCTCTAACAATGCAGATCACAAATCACCCATAGCTGCCTAATCCTATATAATAGTTGTTCATGTCCCACACTTTCTTCAGAGAATCTAACCAACCTATTGAAAATCTGAAATCATAAAGGCACCAGTGAAACACTCAGATAGTTCATCTATCAATCCTTCTCTTTGCCACAAACCAATCTATCATAATTTCACCTTATATTTCCCTGGTCACTTCTTCTGTCTATTAATTAAAACATTGATCAAGTGCTTATTGTGTGCCAGGCATGGTGCTTAATGCCTGGCACATAAAATACACATAAAAATACACCAAATAGGACAGCCCCTGCCTTCACAAAATTTAGATTCTAAAGGAGGGAAACAACCTGTTCAGAGAAAGTGAAGCAGACAAGTAGCATAGTTTGGAGAAGGTATCCTGTGTGTCATTGAGGTCTGATTCTGGGCAAGCTAAAGCAAAAGCAGATTTGAATGAAAGTGAAACTTTTTTTTCAAATGAGATTAGTGTATTTAATATAAATGAAAAAAATCACTATTATCATTTCATATAAATAACATTCTACTATCTTACCTTTAGCTTTTTTACTCTCCATACAACTTTCTTTTTAATTAAACTTCCTAATGCACATATTTGGTTATGTTACTCATTTACTCAAAATTTTCCAGTGCTTCCTTTTAATCTGCTGAATGAAGTATAAACTTCTTAGATTAGCCCTCTGTGTCCTTCATAGGCTCATCATGCTGTACCACACATGATCTTGTTTGACCTTATATTAAGCACCATCATACTCTTATGAGTAGATCATGCTCCAACCAAATTGGAATTTTAATTATCCATTGCTAAACTTCCAGTCAGAAAGACTGAGGCCAGATTCAGACACTTAGCTATGTGACTTTAGGCTGGGTACTTAAGTTTTCTTTGCCTCAGTTTTTTCATCTATAAAATAATAATAATAATAATAATAATTCCTACCTCCCAGGATTGTTTGGAGGATCAAATGAGACAATACTTATAGTCTATAGCCCAGTGCTTGGCACATAGTAGCATTATATGAATGCTAGTTAACTATCATTATTATCAAACCACTCTTGGTCTCAGTTTCCTCATTTAAAAATAGGGAGGGGAAAGTAGTATTATGCTACCTATAGTTTTTTCCAAATATAAATCTATGATATGTCCCTTAGTATCCCACCTATTCCTTCTTTTTCCCATTCTTTACCTATTTCCTCTACCTAGAAAGCACAGAGGTTAGTATAAACAATTGTATAGATATTCATCCAGATCCTACCTTTTTAAATTGTAGACTGCAACCCAATATGGGGTCTTCTATCTGAATGTGGAGGTCACAAAATTATGTTTTATTATCAGTAAATGTTTGATTTGTATACCTATTTTATGTATCTATATGCCTGGGGTCACATAAAAATTTTTCAGGTAGAAAAAAGTAAGCCCTAATCTAGAGGAGATGGCATTGGTATTAGGAAAGCCTGGCTCAAATCTATCTACTTTAGTTTATTTTCATTTCTTAGTGCCTACATAATAATAACAATAAACATAATAGATAAACATTTATGTAGTACTTGCCATATGCCAGTCACTCTGCAAAGAACTTTACGATTATTATCTCTTTTGATCCTTACATCAACCCTAGGAGGTAGATGATGTGATTTTCTCCATTTTACAGATTAAAAAAAAATGAAACAAAAGTTAATAAGTTACACAGAATCACACTTCTAGTAGTGTCTAAGGCAGGATTTGAAACTGACTCTTTTTGACTCCAGGTTGGGCACTGTATCCACTGCCCCAACAGACAACTCTGTAATGCTACATGTTGTTGAAAAGCCAACTCATACAGGAGTGGTCTAGTCTTAGGGTCCTTTATACCAATGAAATCACTGGCCCAGGTCTCATCTTTAAACTGATTTATAAAAGTAAAAGATAATTCTTACAATAATTTATTCCCAGAGAGTAATTTTTCCCTTTGGGAAAATCTTTGTGTGTGTTGTCAGCAACAGAAACTGTCAAATAAAAAGAATTTTATTATATGATAACTGACCATTATTTCTTCCCTGTGATTATGAGACAGGTATCAGTGTGAAAATAAGTTGTGATTATTGCCAGAATCATCACTGGTAATGTTTTGGTGGCTCAGAGGAATCTGATGATAATTCACACTATGGGTCTAATCGGTTAAATATGTTGTAATAATCTATTGTAGCAAGAAAAAAAATTTCCCCATCATATGAAGATTGTCTGGAAAAGTCACCTCCTGAATTGACCTTCAGTCTCTAGGAACAGCCAATTAGTGTATGTGGATTCATTTCAGTTACTGAACTAACTTTACTCTTGGGTTCCATAGCTTCCACATGCGTCTTATTTAATTTATAAAAATCAAAGCCTTGTTTACTAACTTTTCTTCTCCCTTTCACCACACCAGCAATGTCCTCCACACTAACAACTACTAATAAGTTCCATGGCCATGTTAGTTGTTGCACCTGTTATTATTCCTTATTCTGAGAGCAGAATTCTGGCCTGTTAGCCAACATTTGGGGGCTTGTTATCATGGCTGTATTCTTGAATGTTTTATGAAGATCATTTTTGATAAAGTTTTCCTAGGTTTGCTCATCAACTCTTGCTTAAGGGCTAAGTTTGACATATTAATATCCCTAGCAATATGATTATGTGTTTAAAAGCTTACAAAGCAAGAAGATGGTCACTTGGTTGGTTAATATAATCAGTCATTGCATTGCTTCTCTCTATGGCAACTATAAAAAGTTTTTTGTGATATTCTTAATGATTTTTGGTTGGGATTCAATATAACTACCTGAGAATATCCTCTGTATAGTTACTACAAAGATACAAAAAAAAAAAAACCCTCACTTATTTCCCAGATTGGACTTCAATTCCAAAACCCATGACCGTGCAAGTTCAGAGGTGGGAGGGATCTCACAGGCAGTCAAGTCCAATCCTTGTCTGAGGAAGACTCCCCTGTAGAAGTTGTCTGACAAGTGATCATCCTGTTTCTTCTCAAAATGAGGAACATCTCACTACTTCTCAAGACAGGCCATTCCATTTTTGAATAATTCTCATAGCTAAAGACTTTTTCCCCTTGTAATTACATATACATAATAGTATATAAGTATTTATTATTAAAAGGAGTGCAGTACTTTTATTTGTAAAAATGACTTTGCAACTGTCATAAAAATAATTTGAGTTATTCAAAGTTGAATGGACTACCTTGAAAAGTAATGAGTTTCTCCTCTTTTTAAAAACCCATCATATGATCATTTATCAGGCACATCATGAAGAGAACTCTTTTTTTGTTGATGAATTTGATGCAAGGGCCTCCACAGTCCTGTGATTCTATGATACTGACATCATATTTGAACTCCAATTTTGTTTGTCCACATCTTATATTGGAAACAAACAATTAGAAATAAGAGTTGCAAGAATTCCTACTATGGGCAACAAATTTCTCTTTCTGTTTGCTTTCCTAGAAACAGATGTCAAACCCTCAGTACCAGAATTTTTCCTGATCCTTAATCCCTTGGTCCAATTTAGTTTGGGGGTTGGGAGGTGTGGAGAGAATCGGGGTTCCAAAATCCACATATAGGTTTTCCGAAGCATTTATGTTTGGAAATAGATGCCATTTTATATTTGAAAGTATAATTAAATGTCTAAGAAGATGATGAGAATGGCCTTTCTCCCTTGCCCCCCTTTTTCATTACTTTTATAGAACAAACCATAAAAATGGCACTTTTGAGATTGGTCAGAAATGGATGGACTATAATTTGCATCTAGCCTAGTTGATCATATGAGCCATTTTTAGAGTTTCTTCTCCTTGTCTACAAATCAATTCCTAACACCATGCCATTCTCCACAAAAACAAGAATACACACTATTACTTTAGTTCCATTTATTAGCCTATCAAATCTTATTGGGTGCAGCAGTAAGACATTTAATTTTAGGATTTTGTATTAGCTGTGCATCTTTCCTCTGTCTAAACATGTCGCTATACTGGCTTTTCTTCTGAATATAAATGTCCTCCCTGGCTATTCTGAAGGATGTGCTTTACTGCACTGTTTCATTAAACTGCTGCATTATCAGGTAATTGTTTAAACATAATGCCATAGCACTATCAAAAGGAAAGGTGAACTAATGGCATTTGCAAATGTCAGGGATTATCTTAACACTTTTATTATAGTTTATAAAAAGTAGGTTCAGGGCATTTCATGGCAATTATTTCCACAGAAATTGGTTATTTAAATAAATTGCTAATTATCTGGATATGACAGTATTGAAAATGCTACTAATGAGTTGTTTGATAAGTATAGCTTATGGTGGCCACCTACAGGTAGAAGATAGAAAGAACATATAGATTAATTAAGTGTGAAAACATGTGAATGCCATATTTCAATTTTCATTAGATCATCATGAATGTTTGATATTTGGATTAATATTACATAATAGGATATTAAGAGCTTGTAATATCACTCAGATTATATAAATTTCTTATTCCAAAATAGATTTGATTCTGGTAAATTTATATATATTTTATCTTACAAAGCCAACTTATTTCTTTCCGAATTATCACAATATTTGACCACTGAAACTTCATTTTAATTTTATGCTATTTATGTTTTTATTCATTTTGTGATTATTTTCCAGCTATTTTAATAAACTAAACCTCTTGGGAATTTTCAATAAGATATAAAGCTATCAATTTAATGTCACAAAATCACCAGATTTTAGAGTTGAAGGAGAACACAGTGTTTATATAATCTAAATCCATAACCCCACCAAAAAGATCAATAAGTCATAAAGTTTGGAGAATTTGGGGTTAATCTATGCAATGGATAAAGCTTTTTATAATATTCTTGACATGATCATGAAATATTTACTTGAATATTTTTAGTGAAAAAGAACTAGCTTGGGCTTTCAAAAACAGCTCAATCCATCATTATGCTTGTAATTACTATTTTCTTATACTGGCAAAACCCACAAATTTCCATACTTAATTATTTTCTGAATGAAAAAAGAATAAAACGGTTCCTCATCTATATGACAGTCATATAGCTATGTGAAGATTGCTGTTGTCATCCTTCTTATTATTCTTCAGATTCAATATATCCAATTCTGCAATCATTCCTTGTATTAGTATAATTTTAAAACCATACTTGTGTAGACAGACTTCAATTCATTAATATATATTTAAATGTTTCATCCAAAGTTGAACATAATTTTTATTGTTGTTGTTTAATTGTGTCCAACTATTTGTAACTTGGGGTTGGAGAAGTTTGTTGATTCCTTCTCCAACTCATTTTACAGATGAGAAAACTGAGGTAAACATGGTTAAGTAACTCACCCAGAGTCACCCAGTTGATAAGTGTTTGAGGCCAGATTTTAACTCAGGAAGATGAGTCTTCAGAATCCAAATCTGATGTGTATCAACTGTACACTTCAGTTGAACATAATACTATCTGTTCTATCAGTTCTAGTCCATGGATTACAGTAGAATAATTCCTGGGATCTAGACAGTTTCATATTGCTGAATGAAAGGGATGGAAAATGATGGAACATGAAACTCCATTGGAAGGATTATCCACATTGATGGGTTTAGAGATCCATCAAGATACTAAAGGGTGTACAACATATTAAGGTACTGGAGAGGTGGAGAACACTTAGAAATTATATTTAACAGTGGGTAGATCTAATGTGAAATCTATCTAATTGCTAATGAATGGATTCACTACTAGAAGTGAACTACATCGATATTGACATTTTTACCATAAAAACTTTCAGATAAGGAAATCACAGAGAAATGGAAAGATAAATTTCCCAGAGAAAGGAAACACGAGCTGGCATGATTTCAAATTTTTAAAATGCATTTAAAGGCAAAAAGGGAAAGCATGCTATAGGAAACTTCATTACCTTATAGAGCTCACAATGAACATAAGAAACATACCACCAAGAGAATTGAGTCTGATGTGATAACAATGATATTATAGCCTAGGATGGAGAGAGGGAAATTCCATGAAAAGTTTGGTGAAATGTTCCAAATATAATCAAGATAATGCTTTGCTAGTTAATGACTTTAGAGTTGTCCCAAGATGAAAGAGAAAACACTGTGTAAGAAAACACATGATCTAAAATCAAATTCTTCTAGCCTTTTGCTTGCATTGTTTAGAGTTCTTTCTTCAAGATGACCTGGAAGGAACTATACTTAATGAGCAAAGAATGATTTCATTAAAAACAAACCAAAAAACTCTATATCGATTCTACTTACAGAAAACAATTGGTTATAGAAGTGGAAGTTGTTTCAGTCAAAAGTCAATATCAAATTAAAGCCAAAAAAGTGTAAGTAAGCATGTGCAAACATTACATGTATTTATCACAGCACCAGTCCAATCTGTTGAAATATACTATAGGCAACTAGTAATGGAGTGGATACAGTGCTGGGCCAGAAGTGAAGAAAACTAACCTTCTTGAGTTCAAATTTATCCTCACATTTAGTCCCACATTTTCTCAAACAAGGAATCTTTTCTGCATCATCAGCAACAAGAAATTATCAGCCTTTTCGAAGAATCACTCAAAGCAACCATTTTCAATTTTGAATAACTTTATTAGAAACATTTCCTCAAATCAAGTCAAAATCAAGAATTTTTATCTATTAATCTGAGATTTATCCTATGGGACAAACAAAACAAGTTTAATCCATTCAGAATAATTCTGGACTGGGAAAAACATAACTTTAGAAGAGTTCTGAGACTGATTTTCAAGCTCACAAACAGAGAAAGATTCTTAAAATTATAAAAAATTTTTATATAATATAACTTTTATGGGAAGACATAAAATAATGAAATAATTTATGAAAACTGTTTTAGAAACTTTTAACATCTATGAAAATAAAATGCTAGCTATTATCAATATTAATTTTACATTCATATTATGGACTCAAACCCCAAAAATGTGCTGTTAAACTTAGTTGTTTTAACATTATGTGCAGAGTTTGCAGGCGTTTTAACCTTTGCTTGATTGATTTTCCTTATTATTTACTTTTTTGTCACTCTAGTATAGAATCTGTCATTAACATGCATTATAAGCATACTGTTTGAAATATACTTTGCCAATCATGGAAAAGGCATCATAGGATTGTGATAATGAAAACAGATGTCTGTTTATATTCATCATTTAAAGTTTGTGAAACATCTTAGATGCATTATCTCTTTTGAGTCTCAAAGCAACCCTATTTGAGAGGTATGGCAGATATTATCCCATTTTACAGAAAATTATACTGAAGCTCAGAGAAATTATTACTTAGCCACAGTATTACAAATAGTAAATATCAAGGAAAGGATTGGAATACATATCTCTTGACACCAAGTCAAATATTATTCCAACTCTGTCATATTTAATTGGAAAACAAAAACAATAATAATAGATAGTTTTTATTTAATGCTTTAAATTTTACAAAACAATTTATAGATAATACTCATTCAATCCTCATAGCAACTCCGGGAGTCAACCCATTATTAATACCATTAATTGATTAATTAGCACTATTAATTAATGCTATTGACCCCATTTTGTTAATTCTATTTGCAGTTGAGGAAACTGAAGCCAATAAGTTTAAAAGATTCACCCAGGATCACATGGCTAGTAAGTTTCTGAGGCCAGCATAGAGTTGAGGTTTTCCCAACTCTAGCTCTACAATTCAGTCCCTTCATTTTGGAAGAGGGAAAAGTGTGATTTTTTATTTCACAGAATCAGGTGGACTTGAAGTTCTGTGGGTTGAATTTATTTCTCTTAAACAACAGATCTGCATTCGGGGCTACTGCCCAGTAATATTTCTCTAGGTTAGTTTGACCTGATTAGGCTAATGAGATATAGACAACTGAAAAGATCAATAATATAACACATTAGTTTTTATTTGTTTTGTTTTGTTTTTCTATAGAAATATAATTTTAAAAAATTTTGGCTTGAAATCCCATCTGTGACACTAACAGTGTTTCTCTAAGTTAGACACAATTTCCTCAGTTATAAAATAGGGTTTTAATGCATAGAGTAGGCCTCAAAGGCTCAATTGAGATAATACAAGTGAAGTGTTGTGTGAATCAGTTATTATTAACATAAATACCTCATAATCCTCCCTTTTTTTATATTTAGTATGTCCTTCTTAAATCGACTCTCCTAAGCAAATGAAAAACTGCATCTGATTTCCCCGAGCAAAAGTTCACACAACCATTGAAATTCAGAGCTCTCTATCACTCTCTGACAGCATATTTTCACAATACAGTGGGGAGTTACCTTTTTTTCCATTTTTCCTTCTGTTAAGATTAGAAACTCCTGGCTATATTCTTAAAACAAGTAGCATCTTCCCCAGTTTAGCCTAAATATTATAAATTTTATTTTAAAATTCAAGATGTCTTAAACAGACATACAGTTTGTAGAGAATATATCTTGCCTCATAAACATATTTTAAAAATTCATTAAATTCAACAGATCACCTATTATATACAAAATAATCACCCAAAGGGTAATCCAGATAAATACATTATGCAAAAGAAGTCATGTCCTCAATGCCATCAGAAATATATATGATCTTTATAGAAGACAAACTGGTCACTATGTTAAGCTGAGGGATTAATGATGGACAGCTCATTCCAGAGGCATCTTTATTATCTCAGAAGAATATGAGAAGAACCTGTAGTTTGTCTATAAGATCAGTGATATATTTATAAGAGAACTCGGACAAGAATGGCATAGAATGGGTCAATACTTTTTTTTTTTTTTTTGTGGTAAAAATAAACCAATTTTTTCTCCTCTGGCCTCAGGCAACTAGTGGCATAGTAGAGAGAATGTTGAATTGAACCCTAAATTCAAATCCTACCTCTAAACACTTATTAGCTGTAGGCCAAAACATGTCATTTAATCTCTCTCTTTCTCAATTTGCTGACCTGTAGAATGAGAATAAAAATGGCACCCATCTCACAGATTCCTTGTCAGGACCATGTTCTTTGCATACTTTAAGATACTATAAACATGTTAGGTTTTGTTATTATTATCTCATGCTTGCTTTAATTAAAACTGAAAGCCATAACCGATGTGAAGCACTTTGAAATCATAAAACGTGATCTAAATGTGAGCTGATATTGTTATTATTACTTATTATAATCAGTGTATGAAAAGGCATCCTCAAAAGAGCCTTGATTCCAACATAGTTATTGGTATAATAGCTCTATCTCTTAAATTATTTGTTTGCTTTGTTAAAATATACATATATTGCATTTAATTTGGAGCTCCCTTTAATATTGTATTCTATTCACCTAAATCTTAGAAATTTCTGGTTTATTACCATTTACATTTTCTTCTCTGTAACATTAAATCTACAATAGAACAGTTATATATTCCACAGTTCACATTCTAATGAATTTATTATCCACTTAATTCATTGTTTTATAATTAATGTAAGCAAATTAAAATGACATTTTCCTTTTGTATACACAGTCAACACAAGTGAGGATTATAACCCAATTTCTGTTTTATTGCCAGCTATAGCTATTACCAGGGAGTTTATTGTGGACTTAGTTCTAGCAATTAATTGCACAATAGTAGCAGTCCTAAGAGTCAAATGATATGGCCAAAATAAATAGAACTAAACCTCAATTATTCAGACTTCTAGTTACCCAAAATTGGCTTGTATTCCACATTAACTATTGTGTCCATTAAAAACTCCTCTTATATCTGAACATTTAGTCATACAAGATAATGGTCTACTTCCCTTTTGCTATTACTATTAGATTTCAATTTTTTTTCTTTAATAAAAACTGCAATTATACTTATGTTTTGTTTAGTAATTAGAGCTTTTTGATTCCTAGGGAACTAGATTCTTAGAAGCACTGATATCTTTTCTGTGGTTTCTTATCTTAGAAATTTTGTAAAATGTTCCTATCCCAAACTTGAAACTGCTGGGTAAGAAGTGTTAAATGATAAAAAAGAAACAAGGAAAGCACAAGGACATTTCTGAAGGCTATAAATTATTACAGAATGAAAATCACTAGCATACTCACCATTACCATTATCATCCAAAGGAATTTATCACATCAACTACAAATGCCATCATTCGAATGCTGACTTACTTTAATTTCTCAAGGATCTGTGAATCTATATGTGTATAGATACTTTGTTCCCTCTCCCCCCCCCCATAAATATCACAACCCCTCTACCCTTTAGGAAAAGCCTTCTTAGCATTTGCTAATACATAAACAAATCAAATTACTCAATGTTTTTGTTCCTTTATTCATCCGAAGAGTACTTATTAACTTTGGTAATATAAAGATAAAATGAAATAGTTCCAACCTTAAAGTAGCTCATGTTCTTTCTGATTTAGATAGTGGCATTAAATATTACATACAGACATAGCTGAAGAAAATGTCATTATGTTGATGATAATGGAATGTTAAAATGTAATCATGCCCTTAATTTTTTTTAATTAGAACAATATAGTTTCCTGAGAAAACAATTTCTGGAATTATGAAATTTTTTTAAACATTCTAAAATAGTTTTATATGACACAAAGCAATTAAAATATTATCTACAGTTTATCAAAGAAGAACTGTGAATTCAGGGGTCAGCTTTTTATTTTAGGCTATGTACTTCTAGGGCAGGCAGCTTAGATACAGCCAAATTTCTGATTGGTTGATCATTTTCTCTTACCTGCCTAAGATAGACAAAGCCTAGCAACCATCAAACAGAGGAAACAAAAATTCCAAGTCTATTCCCTTTCAAACCGTAGATTTTGTTATGGTCTGTGGGCTCAGGAATATTCTGATTTTTCCTGAAGGATACCACATTCAGGTTTAAATGTATCTAATTGGATATTATCATTCTGATTCAATCTGGCCACAACATAGACATGCCTTAAATTACTTTGTTATGTTACCTTTAGGTTAAATTTTACTTACATAAACTTTTATTTTATTTTTTCTTGAAATAATTGAGTCAAAATCATATCCCATTAGTCTGTCAAATATATTCCCACCTTACTTCTCTATTCAAAACCAATCATGTTATTGCTAGAATCATTGTTTTTGTGTGTCTTGACAGCTTTAAAACATAAGCATATGCCACCTGTTGTTTATGCATTTTAATTGATAGCATAGCCCTGTTCATTATTGGTTAATATATTTCACTTTAGCCAGAAGTTTAGTTTCTTTGTTGGACATTTCACTTTTTTCCTTTTCTTTCCTCTCACTTTGCCCTGAAATGCATTTCAAATATAACAATTTAGGCAGATACTTTTCTATACCTTCAATTCCTTTCCAGAAACCCTTCATGGTAGATGAAAGTCATTTTCAAAACCCATTACATAACAAAGCTAAGAACAGGTAGACTAAATTTCACATTAAATCAACTGAGTTCTAAAGAAATCCAATGAAATGGGGTTTATAATGGAAATAAAAACAGAATTTACTATTGCACCACGACAATAGATCCCATTATTTCATTTTTAAGCTACATTTTCTCCAAGAATGTAATTACTCTTAATGTAAGGAAAGACACCTTTATTGCTGTGAAAGTTTTTTTTTCCCTTTTTCATTACATGAACTGAAAAAGTTTTAGAAAAGGAAGAAAACCATGTAACAGAAAATGTCTTATTGGCTTAATTGAACATCTTCAAATGACATTTAGAGTATACTGATGTTATTTTTTTTAAACACCTGTGTAATACTATTACCCTTTCAAGAAAACTGGTTAAATTTTCAAAGCTGTGTTCAGGGATTTTGCCATTTGATGTCCATTAATATCAATTGGAATATGCGGCCAAATCCCTGTGTACCACTTTGAAATTTTATCCCTTAGTGTTAATGATAGTCTTCTAATAGTGCAGTTAGAAATAAATTATTAAACTCCTTAGCTCATATTTCCTTTATTCTCTGGGGCCAGCTAAATAAGAAAAAAATCCCAATACTCTTTTGTTATTATAAAGCACATATTTATATAAGTAAGCCCCTTCTTATATGGGTTGACAATGTCAGTAATAATAAGCACAAATCACTAAATGTCTATAGAATACTTAAATTGCAGGTTCGGTTTAAAACAATATCCTTTCCATTTACATATTTTCTACCCTAGGATTTTAAATGTCCTTTATTTAATGTTCATCTGCCCTCTGTTTACCAAGTTAAATTGGTTGATGCTTCTGTATGCTTGAAATAAGAAAAAGAAAAGAAAGCACTTAGAGTTATTTGGGGGGAAAAGTCTCATAATTAAGGCTTAAGTGCCATTTTGGTCCCATTTTAATGTCTTGGATCTTAAACATCAAATTGAGAATATGACGCTGAAAGTATGGAATTCCCCATCTAAAAAATGGGAATGTTAATACTCTGTTTTATTTAGTTGTTTCAGTCTTGTCCATCACTTCAGGACCCCATTTGGGATTTTGTTTGAAAAGACATTGGAGAACTTTATCATTTTCTTCTCCAATTCATTTTACAGGTGAGATACTGAGGCAAACAAGGTTAAATGAGTTGTCCAAACTCACACAGCTAGTAAGTGTCTGAGGCCATTTTTGAACTCAGAAAGTCTTCTTGACTCCAGATCTGGCACTCTATTCATTGTATCACCCAGCTAGCATTAATACTCTACTTGAATCATAAATTTCATATTGGAAAGATACATTGTAAGCCCTATGTATTTTAAATTCATAGCATCTTTGATCTCATTCATATAAATATATCCTCCAATTGTGCAAATCCTTCTAGCTTTTGTCTATGTTTTCCCATAGATTCTCCACAGGAAATCAACCAATATACTGGAGGAATATACCTCCAGATATCTTTATATCAAATAGGTACCAGTGCATTACATGGATTATTCATTTGTTCTTTCTTATTTTCTCTGCATCACTGAATCAAATGCCTTTTTCTATATACATTTCTATGATAACTATTCTGTATTTTGTAAACAGTTAATTTTTGTAATTTTCTGCAAGTAATTGTACATATTTAATAGGTGACCTTTGGTGACTCATAATTTTGATTTGTAGGAAACTCATATTACATGACTGAATGATATAATATTATCAACAGAATATTGATGTTGAAAATGTTTTTTTTTCCCCAAGAACTTTGGTGTTATTGAAAGTATCATGTTATTTTTCAAGTCCAATCTTCCTTTTATTCAGTCCTTGGCCCAGATTATTTTTACTTGCCATGTTTATCCAAGATATATGTATTGATGGACCAATCCTATCAGTTGTCTCTTTATCCTATTGCCATAATACTGAATATAGGCTTTTTTGCACGGTTGGCTTTTCCTGCATGGATAGTTAGGCTAAATGGTTTTGAGTGATCATGAATGTCCTTTAGGAAACTCTTTAATACTGCTGCAGTCAGGCCGATATCATCCATAATCAATAAATCAACAAGCATCTATTAGGTACATAGAAAACATGAGGCATTAAACTAGAAGAAAGACAAAAATTGAACAGGCCCCAATGCAAGGAACTTATATTCCATCATTTGCAGACCTTTACCATTTATAGAAGATCTGTCCCCCATCTTCTGGACATGCATTGTAGCAGAGCCATATGTTTTTAGTGAATATTTTATGACTGATTGCTTTTTCCTCTATCATTTCATTATTTTATTAGACAATACTATTCTAAATCTCTTCCCATGTTCCTCTAATACTTCAAATAAGTTTGTATTCTAAATCTTTTTTCTGACCTCTGCTTTTCAAGAAGGTAAAATCTTTAATGGCTGAAGTGTTTTCTCAACTCTTTTGGCCTTCTTATTATAGCAAATGCTTTACATTGGCTAAATTCCCATTTTAGAAAATACTACTTGTTGATTCTATTCAGTTATCAATTATCTATTTTAAATGATCTATTTAAATATGTCAGGTTGGAATCATCTCAATTATATATCATGCCTCTTATTTTTATGGTTCCAAATTTGTATTGATTAAAATATTGAATTAATAAGTCAGTGGTCTTCACATATCTGATTCAGAAATCACTCTTATTTTTTCAATTGTTCAATTACCTTTCAGTTTCCTCCAATTCTTCATAATCCCATTTGGACTTTTCTTGGCAAAGATGCAAGAGTGGTTTACCTTTTTCTTTCTCCAGCTCATTTTACATATGAAGCCAACATGGTTAAATGACTTGCTTAGGATCACACAGTTAGTTTGTGTGTGAGATCAGATTTGGACACAGGAAAATTCATCTTCCTGACTCGAGTTCTGATGTTCTATCCACTTGGTCACCTAGCTATCCTTGCTTTATTTTTATTTTCTTCTTAACATAACCATGTCTAACCAGTCATTTCCTGCCTAGGAAGATCAAATCAGTTTTTTAAATTATTATTTGAAGTTCACCTTGTTCAGTGTTTCCTTATTTTCTTCTTGAAAAAAGTATTCTTGACAAAAAAAAGGTTTCTGTGTCACATATAAACTTTTGGCTTATTTCATTTCTTATTTCTGTGACAAGTTTTCCAAAATATTTCTTGCTATTTTTCCTATATTCACCTTTACATTGAATTATTTGAGTGCTATCATTTAGTGTTATCAAACGTAAGTTATTATTCATGATTATTTCTAAGTAATAAATGCTGGGTTGCTGAAATGGCTTTTGCATTTCTTGTAGCCAACATACACTAATAGCATTTTATAGATATTATCTTTTTACTAAAGTACAAACATAAAGAACAAAGTTTCAGCTGAGTAAATGAAAAAAAGATAAAAGAACTAATTGTAAAGTGAATTCTGTGTCCATCACAATCATGCACACAGTGGGAATACATGCAAAAATATTGATAATAGTGATAGTGGTTGTCAGTGGAGATGGTTAAAAAATATAAAACATATGCATTTAATTATACTACCAACATGTTTCCTCATCTGTACAAGAAGCTCCAGTTTGAATAGGTTAGCTTATTGGATTGGATAATTTAAACAATTTTAATTTTAATTAGATATCTCAACAAAGATCTGTGGCTTATTGGAGTAAATGAATACCAAGTACTTTTCATATGTACCTTATAACCTATGTTTCCCCTCATTATAAAATTACATATTTAGAAAATGAAATAATTCTTTGGAGGCCAGAAACTCTTTATTATACTAATGGGTATTCATAAGATGGTTTGAAAAAAAAAAGTTTATTCTTATCCAGGTTCTTTTAATCACTCCTTGGATTGATTAAATAAATACAATGCCTAACTTTGCCACATGCTAACTGTGTAGTGGGCAAGTTACTTAATGCCACTGTGCAACTAAAGAAGTTTATAAATTACATTAATTTGCCAGCCTTCATTATTTGAAGGCATTGTCACACCAGCAGTTCCCTCTCTTGATGAAATCAAAGATCTCATTTTTTTTTTCAAAAGATGAAGCAGAATGAAGACTTGGTTTAGAACAAGAAGAGATTTAATTCCAAATAAGTCATGCTTCTGGAAAATAGAGGTCAAATCTCAAACACATTGCTTAAATTCTCAGAGCCCTAGTTTCCTCATTTACTTTCTCACTCAACAAGCCTTTATTAAGCATCTACTATGAGCACTGGGCTAAGTAAGCACTGGAGATGCCTTCACTGTCAACCTTATTGGATTGAGATAGGACCAAAGGAGCTAATGTCAATGAAACCCTTGCTAGAACTTGGAGATGCACCATTTAACTTACATAATTTAACTCAACTTCCTTAATATAAGAAAATGAGATCAGACCCACTCTCTTTAATCAGACTATGAGAAATAGATGTAAAAAGCAATATGGAATATGTAAGTCCATCAGCACCTTGTTTGTTTGCACAATCTCTATTCACACCAGCTGCCTTATACTTTGTAGAAACATAACAGAGCTGTGTGTCTATTTATGTACTGTATGTAATTGTTTTCTTTTTCTAAATCTGCTGTTCCTTGTTCTTTTTAAAACAGATGCTTAAATGTTCCATCCAATTTCTTACACATTACTATATCTCAGATGCAAGAGGGAAATGTTTCAAGCTGCAGTTTTGGGGTTATTACACCCACTTGCATAACACTTTTCCATGCAATAATAATAGCGTCAGCTTCGTTAAAAATAGATCCACATCCATTTACAAATTAACATACTTGGAAACATAGGAATATTCAGATAATATGCATATATATGTATGTTTTAAATACAGATAACCCACATTTGAATTTTGTCTAGTACAACACTGCCATCACATGATAATCATCTTTAAGCAATATGTAAAAATGCTCAGTCTACTAACCCTTGGTTATTCCTCCTTCCTATAGGGACTGCAGTCAGACCTATAGCCTTAAGAGCTGTAGCAGCCATCGCCAAAGCCTTGCCTGGATTTCCCATTTTAGCCACTGGGGGAATTGACTCAGCTGAAAGCGGTCTGCAGTTTCTGCACAGTGGAGCTTCTGTTTTACAGGTAAAGTCTCTGAGTTATGTTGATAGTGGTCTTGTTATTCTTCAGACTGATTCAATGACAATAATTTCAGCTATGTGAAATCAAATGGTTTTGCTGAGCAAGTGGCAGGACTCAAGGTACTAAGTGATGAACATAGCATTTCAAGCAATACAACTCCTATTATAGAGGCTTATAAAATTGAAGGGGAAAACAGAATACCAAGAAGGGTGCATAAATTATTAGTGGGATAAATTGAAAAAAAGGAAGAATGAAACAAAAGAAAATTATGAGAGTGGTATGATTTTGATAAAAAAAATAATAGCTATAATGTCAAGAATAAGGAAGCAATAGATTTCCTATACTTTGACCTGTCAGCTCACATAGGATCACAGATATCTTTATCATGATCTAGTATTGGTATAATGCTTGAAAATTTTCAAAAGCTTTGCAAATATTATCTTATTTTATCCTCACAGAAACATTGAGATGAGGAAATTGAAGAAAATTCAGAAGTTTCTATTCTAATCCCCTTATTCTACAGATAGGGAAACTGAGACCCAAGGCCATTTAATGACTTATAAAATGTTGTGGTTTGTTTAATTTAGTTCTGGGCCCTGCATTTAAAAAAATCAAAGTAGTTGAAAGGGATAAGCAAAAAAGGCAAATTTTGTGCCATATGAGGGTTTGTTGAAGGAATCTAGCCTGTAGAAGGGAAGGCTGCAGGAGAAATAATAACTATTTTTAAGTAAATGATGAGCACTAAGTAATGAATTAGCAATGTGGTTGGACCCCATACAAATTTGTTATTTCAGTAATTTTTTGCTCCTTAATAAGTCAGCTAGTACATATTTGTTAAACACCCACCATGTGTCGGACACTGTCTTAATCACTGAGGATATAAATATTAAAAGAGAGAGAGTCCCCATCATCAAGGAGCTTACTTCCTAATAGGGAGAAATCAATATAGGTACTTATACTGTATTATAGAATCAGTGGAGATATATAGAAGGCTTCTGAATAAATCATGATGGTGTCTTAGTATTATTATTCTTAGAATATATTGAAGGATAAATTAGTGAATGGCTGGACTGAATACAGGGAGCCTGGTTCAGAGATCATCATGATAGTCTATGTCAGAAGGAAGGTAACCTGACCTTCTATTGCTGCAGTAGAATCAAAAGAAAAGGAAATGGATAAGACTGGCAATTTGGCCAGTGAGGAAAAGACAAAGATGATTCTAAGGTAATGAATTGAAGATGACCAAGAGAATAGTGGTACAATCAATAGAACAAGAAAAGTAGAGGATAGTTGACTTGTGGAGAAAGGTGATAATTTAATTTTTTTTAACCTTTTGAGTTTCTGACACTTTTCAGACAACCATAAAATACACAAGGTAAGATGGTAGGCTCTTTTTGAAGGGTATCTTCAAGAGGTAAATAATTTTCATTTAAAGTTTTAGGTTTAAAATTTCCCTTGGGTTTACAGTAACGATGTTTATTGGGACCTTTTTTAAAAAAAGTCCCATCATTAATAACTCCAAAGTTCCAATATTGTACGTGAAGTTTGGTTTTTTTTTAAGGGCATTAGAGCCATTTCTCTTATTTAGAGTTAAAATAGATCATTTTTTCTTCTGCTATGTAATTTCCTAGTTCCCAGATTTAATGAGTGTTTAATTTACACATTTAAGAGCAATATGCTAGTATATAGGTAAAAATAGCAATTCTATAATCATGAAGTGATATATGAGAAAATATGATTTTAGCATATAGTCAATAAAATTCTAATTATCTGTGTCAAATATTACATTATTTTAAATTATTTTAATGGAAGGTTACTTTCAAGAAGGTTTTAATTTTTGAAAGGCCTCTTGATCCCAGTGTGACACATGCTGTTTATAAGCAAATAGGAGGAATTAAATGGACACCTGCTAGGTCCTTTGAATGATTATACTCTCTCTGCTAGGTATAAAGATTAATACCCAAATCCAAAGGACATTAATTGAAATAAGAGTCTAATCTTTTTTAGAAGATGTGTTTTTCACCTTGACAGAGGAAAAAAAGCAATAAGCCTCGATGGCAATTATATAATGGAAGAAAACTAGCCCCAGATTAACCCATATAAATATGTAGATAATTCTTTTGAAGAACTTTATATCTGAGACAGATATCTCTTCATGGGTCATCTACTCCATCCTCCTGCAGAAATTAATTGTTAAATAATAATTAATATTCAGCTAGCTCTTTCAGGTTTGTTGACACTTTAAAAATAGTTTCTCATTTGTACCTCATCACAATCCAATGGGATAGAGACTGCCAGTTTTATCCCCATTGGCTGAAGGAACCAAAGAGTCACACAGCTGACAAGTGTCAAAAACAGGATCAAAATCCATATTTTCTGATTCAAGTCATCATTTGATCTCCTATATCATATTGTTTACTCCAATTAATTGGCTTAATAGATCCTCTCTCAGGAAATTCTTTAAAATATATTCTGAGAGATAGTTTCACATAGTGAATAAAAAGCCATCCTTGCTGCCTAGAAGACCAGGCTTCATGAATTGCCTATGATTCACATTAGACAGGTGATAATGATCAAGTTACTCATTTGACCAAATCACTTAGTACTCCTTAGAAAATCCCCAAGGCTTTATTGGAAGTTACCATTTTGCATTAGTGAAGGGATGGTTCCATACTAAGAGTTCCCTACACAATTGAAATCAAAAGTCTGAATCCATTCTTTAAGTAATATACATCCTCTTAGTAGTCTTCTCAGTTCAAAATTGATCATTTTCCTTTATATATTCAACAATTGATCATTCTTTCGTGCTTGATAATAGTTATGAAATTAATTTCAAATTTTCTTTTAATTTGGGGTTAGGGGAAAGAAGAAACTTTTAACTCTCCCACTTGCTAACAGTGTTAGTAACATTAGAAATAATATATCCCTTCTTAGTCCTCACTTTCTACTTCTGTAGAATGGTGCAGTTGTACTACAGTGGTGTCCAAAGTGGGGATCAGAGTTCTCTGGGCATTATGTCTTGAAGGAGCCATAAAGAAACTCCAAGGGCTATGTAATTAACCAGTAAATGAAAAGAAAGAAGGATTATATTATATCCTTACTCCAATAGGTGTTCATGGGAGTTGTCTTCAAAGCAATCATGCTTACTCTTCATCTGCCCATTACAGCTCAATATGTCCAATTATACTCTATAGCTATGCAGGCTCCCAATTCTTCTCTTATAAGTCATGAATAAGTCCCTCTAGATAGCTATAACTTAACCCCATGGAAGCTAACCATCCCACCATTATTCCATAACTGTAACAGAAGTAGGGGTTTCCACAAAGAAAAAAATACTGATAGGAGTACATGGTATAAAATGACTAGAGACTACTGGACTACCTCTGAATTCTATGATCCTATGACTTACAAGTACATTTGATTCTGTTATCTTATATCTTACTTTCTTCTGAATTCTCAGCAGATTCTTCATGTTTAATAGTAATTACTATGATAATATTTGTAACAAACTTCATAAATTATCTTTGCTCCAAATATCTCTTCAAAATAGCCATCTTTAAAATATTTTGATAATACTACCATGTTTGCCAACATATTGGGAACTCATCCTTCAGAATATCTTATAATACTTACACAACAAGCTTTGAATACTCCTCTATTTTATTGGCAAAGCAATATGCTTTTTCATCCTTCAAGAGTGATTTCAACAGTGATAAAAAGCCAAAACCCATTAGGAATCAAGACTAGTTTAGAAGGTGACTCATCATAATGTAGAAAGACCTTTGGATAGCAAATAAAGTTATAGCTGACTAAAAATTGATGAAACATTTTTCCTATATGACTTAAAACATGGCATGGAATTCCAGAAGAGCTGTAAACTTTTTTATACTTACAAATTATTTGGATTTCTTTTGCATAAGGAAAAATTAATGTATAAAATATTAATAATTTTTCTTTTAAAAATAAATTTTTATTTTTAATCAACAAAACTATACCTTGTTTCTCTTCCACTTTCCTTCCCTTCCTTTTCTCTTTCCTTTTCCTTTCCACAGCCACTGAAAGAGCTAGAAGAATAACAGATTCTTTCTTACCTCTTTCCCATTTCTCTATTTTCTTTGAGATCATTCTTCCAGCCTAGCAAGTTTATAATCTATAATTTGGCATCTTTGGGGTATAGTATACAGACGAAAGGAAATTATAATTTCATTGATTCTCTAATCAATATCTGAAGTATGTTAGCCTTCTATTGCCACTCCTGAAGTGATCTTCTCCAATTGATGAGTTCTTCCTAGAACTTTCATTTTGAAAAAGTTACCTAACTGAGTTCCATTTCCCCCATTAGAATATAGGCTACTTGAGGACAGGATCTGTCTTTTTTTTTTATTCTACTTATACCCCCCTTCCCACCGTTTATCAGTATCTGATATATAGTAAGTGTATAATAAGTTATTGTTTATCTAATTTAACTTATATACTGCCTAGTAGTGGTATCAGTTGGTTGAAGGGTTTTCAGAGCACACTTAGTTTGGAGATATAGTTATAAATTGCCTCCCAGCTTCTAGTTCCACCAACTAATGTGTGTGTCTTCCTACAATCCTTACAACATTTGTCATTCTGAGGAGTATGAGATGGAACCCCAGGGAAGTTTTCATTTGCATTTTTCTAATAATGATTTAGTGCATTTTATATAATTATTGATAGCCTGCATGTATAGAAACAAAAGGGTTTATGATAGTAAATAAGAACCAGATAATTGATAGCAGAAATCATAAAAGCATAATTGAAAGAAAGGGACCACTGAGAAAGAACCACAATTAGATGGTGAACAAAGAGGAGTTGGAAAAGAATAAAAGATCAGAGAAGCTACTGACTGAGAAAAAGCAGTTGATGACATAGGGACACATACAGGGGACTTGGGGAGGTCTGTGGAATCATGTAAAATCCTTTCAGTGTTCTTATTTATACCTTGATTATGTATCAAGAACTGAATCTATTCAGTTTATGCTAGATGGGTATAAAGGGCTAGTCTTCTCAATAAAGGAAGATTATCCTGAAGCAATTAGGACTTAATAATGACTAAACAACCAATGTAGATTAGATAAGGAAATAGTCAAAACTTCTGTAGCTCAAAATTTCAGACTGAAAAAATTTATTACTTTTCAAAAACTTAGTATGCATTACCTGTATCCAGAATCCTACATCAAATGATTAATATATTCCATGGACTGACTGACAACAAATTTTCACATTACAAATACTATCCCCCCAAAATATCCTTAAAATCTCGACCTACAAATTATTGGAGATGGAGAATTATCACTAATCAAACTGTTCCCTACTTTCCTCAGATATAATATTATTCTTTAAAATTAAAGAACCATATTTTTCTTGGGTGCCTCTACCATATTTTCAAATTTTATAGTCTGAATAGAATGAGAAGCACTCAAATACAGATTTCTAGTAAAACAAATAAAAATCATTTAGGAAAAGGAGGTAGCTAGATGGGAGCTCTGAGCCTGGAGTCAGGAAGATTTTAGTTCAAATATGGTTACAGATCTTGTGTGATCTTGAGCAAGTTACTTGACTCTTTTTGTCTTAATCTTCTGAAAAAAGAAAATGGCAAACCACTCCAATATCTTAACCCAAGAAAACTTCATAACGGAATCATGAAAAGTCACAGTACTAATCAACTGAACAATAATAACAACAAAGAAACAGGATCAACTATATAACATACTGTCTATTCCTAGAGTTGGAAAAATGCATTCAGTGGAGGAAAAAAATACTCCAATTCTTATACATAGCTTAAAAAGAAACTATTTTATAGAAAACAATGAAGTATTATAATAGTTGACAGAACATCAAATATAAAAGGCTAATAGGAGGATGATGGATCATTTTCTTCAGAACTCCATATATAAAAAAAGAGAAAGAAGATGAAGATGGAGGAGAAACAGTAACCTAGATCAATGTTTTTAGTATACGTTGTCATAATTAATACTCATAATGTCTAATCTATATAGAAATAAACATTCCAAATAATCGAGATGTAGCAGAAACCATATGTTGTCCAGTCTGCCCACATTGTTGTCCCAAATATATTTTCATTGTTTTATGGAATATTCACGTTCAGTCTCAAAGGGCGGTCATTTTGCACAACAGCAATAGTTTGAAGAATATTAAATATAAAAAGGAACAATAATACAGCAATTATTTTGGACCTTTTCTATCTTAACTCTAAAAATGATAAGCTTAAGAAATATGATCATTCCTGTAATATATAATCTTTATGTAGTAATCAGAAGTTTTAACAGGATGTTATATTCTTTAGTTTAATTTTTCTCTTTTCTTCATATTGGCCTCAATATTGTCTAAAAATTATAGAAAAGGACAGAGAACTAGTTCCTCTCCTTCCTCAAACTTTCATCCTCAACTAATTCCCCATTAAACTAGTCAGAAATGTAATATATGCCAGAATTAGAAAGCCATTGAGTACAAAGGAAATCAAGAATAAAGATAAAATAGTGAGAGGAAAATGATGTTATTATTTTTATTGACATAATAATAATACTAGAATCAAAATCACAAAATAAACCTCATCAAAAAAGGTCAACTATTGGTTCAATGGAAAGAAATTGTTTTGGGATAGAAAGTAGAAGATGAATGCTGAATATGTATTCATCAAGAAGGAAGAAAGTTGCAATGAACAATCAACAAATACATTAAATGCCTACTATGTTCCAGGAGCTATGTTAAGTACTAGGTATCAAAATACAAAAGTGAGACAATCGCTATTGATTAGAAACTTATGATTTACTTCATTTAAATTTATTATGAATTGTATTGTTTCATTCTTAGCATTACGTTTTAGAGAAGATCCTGATAAAGTGCCCCTCAGCCAGGGAAGAAAAAGAACGTATGTGGTATAAGAGAAGACTCGGGGGGGGGGGGGGGGGGGGGGGGGGGGGGGGGGGGGGGGGGGGGGGGGGGGGGGGAGAAACGTGAGCTGGGTAGGTGTGATGGGAACTTTCAGTGTCTTTCCTACTACTGAATGGAAATGAAGTTCTTTCATCTATATTTTCTCAGTAATGTGTCCAGTATATAAAGTAAGTGGGAAAATGTCAAGTGTTTTCCTTGCCCTCCCAAGTGTATCTGTGTTTAGATGTGGTCTAAGAAACTTATTGGCTGTGTGACCCTGGCAAGTCACTTGACCACTGCTTTGATTTCCCCATATTTTGTTATTTAGTCATTTTTCAGTCATGTCCAACTCTTCTTAACCTATTTAGGGTTTTCTTGGCATAGATACTGAAGTGGTTTGCCATCTCCTTCTCCAGCTTATTTTACAGATGAAGAACAAAGATGTTAAGTGATTTGTCACGTAACTAGTGAATGTTTGAGGCCAGATTAAACTCAGGAAGATGAGTTTTCCTGACTACAGACCTGGCACTAGAAGGATTGTACTTCCTAACTACTTACCTTTTAGAGGAAGATTATAATAGCACTGACTTCTATTGGTCATAAGGATAATATTTATAAATGGGATATTTATAAATCATTTTGCAAACAAGTTGCTATATAAATGCTAACTCTTATTATTCTCAGTGCCAACAAAGTCATACCACATGGGCAGTTGCTTATGAGTAAGAATGGTGAGTGCCAGCTTCTTTGTAAATGTACAAAAAGATTTATTTTGTTTTTTTAATAGAATACAATATGCATTATCATTTTGTCCCTGAGAAATTCCTGATTTGTTATTTGGGGTAATTTCCTCCTAGCTTTAGTGGGAACCTCAAACGCTGAGTGTAACTGCACCTTGGAAGTGATGTT
Source organism: Sarcophilus harrisii (assembly GCF_902635505.1). Classification (NCBI taxonomy): domain Eukaryota; kingdom Metazoa; phylum Chordata; class Mammalia; order Dasyuromorphia; family Dasyuridae; genus Sarcophilus; species Sarcophilus harrisii. The sequence continues at coordinate 397,243,794 of NC_045429.1, read as the reverse complement.
ACTACTAAAGCGAGAGAGAATGGGTGGGGGGGGGGGGAAGTTACTGAAAAAGTGTGGTAGTTCCAAAGGAATGCCAGCAAATATAGGAGGGCCAAGAGGCTTCCATTCAATCAGTGTCTTAATCCTCTAACCAGTGTCTTGAGTCTCTAATCTAATATCTACATAGAACCAAATCCTCAAGCTCCCAGCTCCAGTATAATAATAATTATATAATCATAATAGCAACACACATAGTAAAAAAAAAAGTTGGCATTTATGTTGCACATTAAGGTTTGGAAAGCATTTTACAGGTAATAACTCATTTTATTTTTACAATAATCCTGTGAAGTAGTTGCTGTAATTACGCTCATTTTACAGAAGAGTAAACTGACTCAGAGATTAATGACTTGTCTTAGGTCAGGTAGCTAAATATCTAAGTCAGGATTTGAACTCTGGTCTTCCTGATTCAAATCCAAAGCTTTATCTCCTGTGCCACCAAGCTACAGAATATATTTTCCATATAGCTATCAAAACAATAATCCTAAAGCACAGGTCTGACAACTTCATTCTCCTAATCAAATAGTGTCACTTCTAGGATAAAATAGAAAGCTCTTCTGTTTGTTATTCAAAGCCACTTTCCAGGTTAATTCTATATTATTCCTCTTCCTGGAATTCTAGATCCATCAAACTGCCTTATTCTGTTCTTTGTATACAAAATTTAATCTTTAGTCTTCTATGGCTCATGCAAAGAATGCACTCCCTTGCCTCCACCTCTCAGAATTCCCTACCTTCCTATGAAGTTCAAATGTACCTCCAACTTTAATCTTCCCTATTAGTCTTCTTTCTTCCTTCCTCCTATCAAAAATATTTATTTTATATTCAATTGTTTATGTGATCATTGTTTCCCAAATAGATCACAAACTCCTTGAAGACAGGGACTATTTCATTTTGCTTTTTGCTTCTTTAGAACTTTTGCATGGGCACTAAATAATAATGACTTCTTGATTGCTTAATGCTACCAGTTCTGCACTATGGTAGCTGTTTCCATCAGAAATCTTTTTCTTTAAATTTTTTTCCTTTAAGTTCTTCTGAACCCTCTTTAACCTAGGATCTAAGTTATTATAACATAAATTTTTTGTATTAATTTATCTGACTCCTGTCCCTCTCCTTGCCATATTCTAAATCATACATTAATGTTCCTGAGTATAGAACTATTCTAACCTCAACCTTAGAGTAACTAAGCTCAAAAATTAGAATCTTAGAGATATACTTCCAAGACAGAAAGGAACCACCGAGTCCATCTCATCTAAGCCATACCTGAAGAGTAATAATTTATTCTAGAGAATTCCTGAAAAGTAGTTATCAATTTTACATTTTAAAATCTCTGACAAAGTTAACTCTGTGCTATTCCCAGTCAATTCATTCCATATGTTGATAGTTTTTCTTACTTTAAAGCCACACATGCCTCTTAATTTTTCCTTTTTACCTGTATTGCTGTTCTTTGTTTTTGCATTACATTTATTTCTAACAATACTTCTTGCTCTACCAACAAACCTTTTTCTTAAAACCTTTTCTTAAAAAAAATAGTTCAACAAAATTAGTCAACACATCAGTGGTGTTTCTCAATATAGGTAACATTTCATACCCATAACCATCCTTCCCGTTGTTCAACAGATGTATAGAAATATATTTTATCATCTCTTTCTTTGTAATTACTTACTATCCAGTTTTGTTTTATTTCATTGGTTTTTTCAATTTACATTGCTCTGGATGTTATATATATATATATATATATATATATATATATATATATATATATGTATATCATTTTCTTCATTCTTCCTTCTCTCTGTATTAAGTAATATAATTTTCTTTTGTTTCTCTGAAATTCTTGCAATTATTATTTCTTACAGAATAGTCCACAAACATTCCTCTTTTTATATCTAACCATTGCTCTTAGCTTTGCCTTCTAGAACTAACCAGACCATGTCCAATCTTTCTCATAATAATAGTCCTAAAATATGTAAAGATAGTTATCATATTCCCTTAAAACTTTCTTTTATCTCAAGAAAACATCCCAGCTTCTTCAACAAATCCTTTAATGATCACATCTCAATTATTGTCACTGTCCTATTCATTTGCATCTGAACATGCTCCAACTTGTTCAGGTCTTTCAAAAAATATACCCAGAATAAAACACAATGTGAAAGATATGCTATGAACAGAACAGGATAGAACAGAACAGGATAGCGAAAAAATAAACAAACTATGATTCCCTATTTATGGACATTGTTTCCATCAGTAAAAAATAAGATTACTTTATCCTTTTAACCTGCCATACCAGATTATTGATTTATATATTAATCTAATCCATATTAAAAATCTCCATTGTCTTCATATCTTTATCTCTCTATGCTTGGAGAGTTTATTCTATGAACCCAAGTTTAAAACTTATTATTTTTTGCACTTCATTTTTCACCCATTAAAATATTATTGGATCTTGATTCTATCATCCAATCCAAGTTCACATCCTCTGATAATTTGATAATTATCTTAATTCTCTTTTTATTCAAGTCATTAATTTAAAAATATATTTATTGCCACTGTACCAAGACCACATCTCCATATAAGAGATTTTCTTCCTAGGAGGCAGTTGGGTGCTCTCTTACTATCTTGGATATTGACTCACTGTTATTTGTATAAAATGTTCCAGTCTAATAACTTACCTTAAAGGTTGCCAAAACTATTGAAGGCTAGCTAGAAGGCTAACTAGGATGGCATGTCATATTTTCTGAGAACCTTTGCCAACTTTTTTGATCAGATATACCTCATCAAAATACTCAAAATTAACATATCTTTAAATTTAAAAAATTTCTAAGGATTTAAATTAAACCTTTCAATCTTATTTTTACTATTTTTCCACATTAAAAAATTGTGAAATTTGTCTATTTTTAATCTTTTAGCACTGCTGTTTTTTATGATTTCTGAATGGTTATTAATGGGACTTCCACAAGATTTCAAATTTGTCATTGAACTAAACCTAGAGACTTTAATCAATTTATAATCGTCAGATATTTTCTTATTATTATCATATAGTGGAAAGAGTTTTGGATTTGTAGTTGGCTCTGCTACTTACTGCCTTCTGTTGAAGATCAATTAATTTAACTTTTGGGGCCCCCAGTTCCTCATCTGAAAATCAAAGGTTTTGACTACACGACCTCTAAAGTTCCTTTTACCTCTAAATTCATGATTGTGTGTTATCTAAATATTCACTAACCCTTCTCCCCCATTCAGTCTTGCCTTTTAAATGATTGATTCATTGAACCGTTCTGCAAACAATTGTTAAATGTCTACCATGTGTTAGACTCTGTTGTAGAGTCTAAGGATACAAATGCAAAAATTTCATAATCCCTCCCTTCTGGATTAACATTCTTTCTCCCTCTTTCCTTCTCTCCTTCTCACTTTTACTCCACTCTTCTCTGCCTCCATATACACAAACATATACACACACACATATATGTATGTATACATTGTTTTTGAGAAAAACATGTATATAGCTAGGTAAATACTAAATATACCCCAAAATAATCACAATATAATTTCTGGGAGAATAGCATGTAAGGACTTACCAACTGCAATATTAAGGATAAATCAGTCAGATATAGAGCTTGACTTAGGAATCAGAGAAAAGACTAATATGATGAATAAGATGAATGTAGACATATGACAGATACCTAGGCAAAAAATATAATATCACATTAAGAAATGTGATATTGTTTACAAATAAACCAGTGTGGTTGGCGTATATGTGAAGATATTAATGCATAATTATAATTTTTTAAAAAACCAAGTAAACTCCAGTCAGATTATAGACTTAAAACACAAGTTTATTTATTTGGAATTTAATCTAGAGGTAAAAAAGAGGAGGCAAATGACATGCACAGATACATGTTTTAGTAATATAAATGTGTCTATGCTACATTTCCTCATAGTTTCCTCTTTATTGCTTTAATTGACTGTTTTTGCTTTTGATTTATGAAATCATAATTACCACAACACTTTTTTCCCATACAACAAGTTGTTGTTGTTGTTTTTGCATAGAAGGCATTTTAAATTTTGTTCCAATTACTTACTTTAATTCTGTGTAATTCTTTATGTTTTAAATGTGTTTTTTGTAAAGAACATTGATTTATAATCTAGAAGTGTCAAATATCTAACCAATGAGGAGCGTGCACCTCACTGTACTCCTTAGTGTAGCCTGAATCATATTAAATATAATTGGGAAATATTTGACAAAATTATTAAATGCAATAAGACATTTAAAAACTAAGCCAATATATAACCCATAGGGATTCTTATATACATATTACTGGCTTTTATTGTTATTTGAGTTTGACACTACTGTTCTAATTCATTCTGTTAACATCTTCATTTTTATGGGTGAATACATCCCATTCACATTCAATTATATTAATAATTTATCTCATACTTTTTCTTCTTTATATTTATCTCTCCCTTTTTATTTGAAGTTATCACCCTTCCTTTCTTTGTTTTTCCTTTTAATATTTTGATCTCTTTCATGACACCAGAGTTACAGTTTGTTTATGACTAAACTTGGCTTAAATCCACCTCTCAGTTTTATAACCTCCTTTCCCCTTTTCCTGCCCCAGTTGTGTATTCCTATTAAATTGATTATATTCCCATACCAAAGAAGTGTGTGTGTTTTGGATTTGTTTTTTTGGTATCAGTTTATGTGAAAGTGAAGTTCAAGTGATTCCCATTCCTTCCGTTCTTTCTATGTCTATATACAATTCCATGTGAGGAAATTTATTATATATGTTAATAAATTCCTCCATCTTTTCATACTTTTTCCTTAATTGTATTCTCCTCCCCTCAATTTTCTTTTATCTTAGCAATATCTTCTACTGCTAAGAAAACAATTTATAGATCTCTTTTCTTAATTGAATTTATTGCAATACCCATATCATAACCCAATGTCATAGCTTCTAAATATAAGGAGAAATAATGGGGGACCCCAATTTATCTCTATCATCCTTAGATACAGAAATAAATAATAAAATAAGGACCTGGATAGAATTTTAGTAGGGAAAAGATATGTTAGACCTCTTGTGATTATTGAATGGAAATATAAAGGAGTAAACATAATTCTCAATTTTGCATGACTCATTTACAAAAATTAATCAGGACATAAAAATTTAGCAATGAAATACATAAAAGCAGAAATATCATACTGTAGAATGTGGCACTTGGACTGAGTAAAGGAATTGGGAAATCTTAGCACTTAGCAGAGTGGCTGGCATATAGTAGGCACTTAATAAATACTGATTTATTGATTAAAATAGGAAGTTTGGAAGTTGGGAGAAAACAAATTCAAATCATGAGAGATACTCAGTTGAAAGGCACAGAGATAAAAGAGGAAATGTCAGGTGTGAAGAAAGAACAGGAATGGAATATAGAAGGACCAAAAAATACATTCAGGAGAGTAACATCTTATAAAAATATAAGAAAGGTCATGGTTGTGAATAACTTTAAATTCCAAAAAGAGTAATTATATCTGATCATAAAAATAATAAGTGGTTGGAAATTTCTAATGAGTAATTGATGAAGTAAAACTGGGCTAAATAAATAGATCTGGGAATTATTTGATATAATTGAATTCATGGAAGCTGATAAGATCAGCAAGAGAGTTTAAATGGATGCAAGAGAAAAGATCCCAGGCCAGAACACTCACACAAAGGGTATTATATACAGATTATATACTATCATAGAAAATTTAGGGATGGGGACAGCTAATTGGTGCAGAGAATTGAGCACCAGCCCTGAAGTCAGGAGTACCTGAGTTCAAATCTGGCCTCAGACACTTAACACTTCCTAGCTATGTGACCCTGGGCAAGTCACTTAACCCCAATTGCCTCAGGGGAAAAAAAAGAAAAGAAAAAGAAAACTTAGGGATGGCAAGACAACTTAGCTAGCAAGAGAATCATTAAAAGACATCATCATAAAAAGGAAATGTTTTATACCTGAGCAAATATGTCCAGAAAGTTTAAAAGACATAAATAATAAGAGATAGGGATAAGAAAATATCCAAGAAGTAAGGATGGTTAACAAAATCACATTACAAAGAGGTCAAGGAGGTTGGTAACAGAACAATGATAGAATTTGGCAATTAAATATTTGATTTTGGTAATTTCAATAAGCATTTCAATCAAATAATGATATCAGAACAAATTGAAAGTAATTGTGAGATGAGAGGAAATGGATGTAATGAATCTATTGACTTTGAATCCTACAGTTACACATTAGTATAACTTTAGTTTTTGATACTACTTAATGCTTCTGATCTGTCAGCTCTAGAACACAACTTTCTAGTTATTAATCTGGGTTTATTAGGATAATAATTCTGTCACCTTTCATGTCTTAAGACTTCGTGGTTGCAACATTTCTTCCTCTCTCCAGGACATCCATTAATATCACATTATTGGCTCAGTTACAACCTAATTTGTTCAATATCATGCCCTCTGTTGTGTGAGGTACAAGGTTCATATCCCCTACTAGTTGTTTTAGCTGAAAACATAATTTTAAAAGCCCTTTTTGCTCATTTGCATTTTTCTCAATCCTCTTTTCTTTTGTGAATTTAGCTTTCCTGGTATGGTGGTTGTGGTTTTATGACTTCTTTCTTGGTTTGTGTCCCTTCTTAAATCTTTTTTTTTCTGTAGCTTACTTAAATATTTAAAATTTTTAAAGAGTTCTTTTTAAAGGACCATAGCTTTGGAACTGGGATGAACCCAAGAAATCACCTAATGCATTCCCTTAATTGGGATGAGGAACTAATGTCAAGAGAATTTTAAAAATAGATAAGTGACAAAGGAAGGATATGTGTCATAATCTTCTTATTCTCTCAATCTAACACTTGCCACAATATCACACTCTTTTATTTTAAAAATCTGATTCATTAGCAAATTAGCAAACCCTATTGACTATTTTTATGTCTCTACCTTTTAATCCTCAGTGGGATTCATTTTTAGAAACTTGAACAATGTTGGGGTTTTTTCCCTTAATTTCTGAAGAAGGGTTTACATTTATTTTTTCTGTTGAAACTTTTGACATTTATTTCCCTCATCTAGAGTATGTGAATGAAAAATGAATGGCTAAAAAAGAATTTATTTAGTACTTACCATGTGGCAAGCACTGTGCTTAGCACTGAAGATACAAAATGAAAAAAAGACAGTCACTGTTCATGCTCTGATTTGGGGAGACAACACATATAAGATAATTTGTCTATAAGGGAGGATGGCAAAGTACAGGAGTCCTCAGTGTGTCTGTCTGCCAGGGTAAAGAGTCTAGATGAGATTAATCCACCCCTCTTGGGAAAGAAAGATCTAAGGGTCGGAGTTCTGGTAAGGTAGCTGGGTTTCTCCCCTTAGGAGTGAAAATAGGGGAAGAGAATCACTGCCCATGAAGGAAGAGAAAAAAGTTAAATGGGAATTATCAGTTAGACAATGAATGGGGGCCTAAGCTAAATTACATATATGTATGTGAGTGTGTTAAAATATGTGTGTGTGTGTGTGTGTGTGTGTGTGTGTGTGTTTGTCCCATGCATGTGTGCTAACCACAGAAAATCTACCTTAAATCATAAACTGTTAAGCCAGGTTACCAAAACACTGTATGTCATTCATTGACTACCTTAAAAAAAAGTTTGAAACAGGCATGAGAATCTCTATATTATAGCAAAAATTTATGGTTCTTCATGGTGCAGTAGAAAAAGTACTGGATTTCAAATCGGATGGTATAAATTGGAATCCTAGAATTTCCTCTTACTATCAGTGTGATTTAAACCACTTGGCATACTGAAGAATGTAATAATCTTGGAGTTTGTAAGACATGGTCTTAAATTTTACTCTCAGAATTAATTAGCTCTGAGATCATTAGCATACTACTCAATTTCTCTGACCCTCAGTTTCTTCATATTTAAATATAGATAATAGTGTTTATGGAACAATATATATGTATATAAAGTATTTTACAAACCCATTATTATTTAATTTTACTAGGCATTAGTATCATTTAATCTTATCATTATGTAATCTTACTAAGTGCTATATTAGCTATTTTTAATCTAACTCTCAGTTTCCTCCTTTATAATTAAAAGGATATTGGATTAGGTGACCTTTAGGCTTCCTTCAAGCTTCAAGTCTATGATTTAGCAGTAATTTTATTTGTGTCTTTATTTTTAGTGGGCTGGAACTCAGAAGATCTCCAGGGGTCCTCAAACTACGGCCCCTGCGGGCCAGATGCAGCAACTGAGGATGTTTATCCCCCTCACCCAGGGCTATGAAGTTTATTTAAAGACCTACAAAACAAAAGTTTTTGTTTTTACTATAGTCTGGCCCTCCAACAATCTGAGGGACAGTGAACTGTCCCCCTATTTAAAAAGTTTGAGGACCCCTTATCTAGACCCTAGTCCTCCCTCTATCATTTCCTAGCTATATGACTTTAGCCAAGTCATCAATTTATAGATCTAGAGTTAGAATGAACTTTAGGAGACATTTGGTACAATTTACTAATATAACAAATGAAAGAAATAAGACCTAGAAAGGGTAATTACTTTTCCTAAAGTCACAAGATGAGTGACAAAAACAGCATTTGAATCCAGCTTCAAAATTGGGAGTCTTTCTGTTGCACTATGCTGTCAAGTCATTTTTTCCTTTGAATTTCAATTTTCTCATCAGTGAATTGAATGAAAAGTTTGGACATGATTTCCAAAGTCCCTTCTGACTTGGTTTACTAGACTTAATGGTGTGAGTGTGTGTGTGTGTTTGCATGCATGAATTATATATGAAAGACGGAGATGACTGAGAATGATCTACCAAAGTAGGCTATAACCAATGACTCAAATTCATCATTAGACTATATGGGACATAATACTATAAATTCACCCAAGAAATCTTTAAAATACTTTGAAAGCATTCATTTTGAATTCTCAAGCATTGCTTTCATTTTTAGGGTAAATTATTTCAGAAAGAGTTGGCGTGTCTTCATGAAGTCACTGAAGTCTGTAGATTTCTATGAAATCTACTACAAGTCCACGAATCTAGTAAAGTCTCTCAAGTTCATGGAAAATCTGGTGACTTCAATTTTTAATTCAGAGGACCAACCCAGACTTGTGAGACACAGAACATCATTACCTACAAATCTGAAATAATATCATGATCAGTGTTAGCAGAAGTTAGAATTTTTAACAATTAAGGGTGTGATTCAAGCATGAGTTGTTCTTAGATAAAATGACCAGGGGTATTTTGTGCATTTGTATTGAGTGTCTTAGCTCTGAATTCTACTGATTTGATCTTACTTCCCTGTACTTTCAACCTTTATGATTTTTCATTATGTTCTGATTTTTTAATGTACTGTTGATTTATTTTTAAGTATGCACTAAAAGATGAGAATAACAATAACTTCTTCTCTATCCAACTTCTGCTAAATGCTTTTAAGGGGCGCTGTTTGAATGTATCATTGCTGACTGCTTCACCCATTATGTATGTGTATGTTGATTTTTATTGAAATAAAAACAAAATCTTTCACAAGCGTGGTCCCACAGAAATTGGTACCTGCGTATTATATACATGGTTTAATGCTCCAGAGTTACAGTTCAGCAGAATTCTGAAAGACTTTTGAGATTCAGATATGAATTTTTAGAGATTCTAATTACAAGTTAGAAGTCATCTCACTGTAGGAAATTAAAAATGGAGATAATTATAGAAAATTCCCATTGAAAGGAAGATGCATTATGGAAAAAGCAATAAAAGCACAAAAAATAAAGGAAAGGAAAAAAAATCACTTCTAAGTAGCCTGTATGAGTCAATTGTAGATCAATAGTGTGTAGTTAATGCATTACCAGGAGAGCATTAATTTGCAATTACCGCAGGTGATCTGATCCTCTGTGTTCTGTCCATTGACACAAATGACCTTTTGTTGAAAGAGATTCTGCTGTCATTATTTTAGATAGAAAGAACAGAAAATGAAGTAGACAGTGTAGGTCACTCTTAGAAGCATGTATTTCATGAGGTGGGGAGGAGGGAATGTGAGAGGGTGTGTGTATGTGTGTATTGGATCTATATCATGTGGTGCTAGCTAAAACTAGCTCAAGGGGGAAAGGCTAATGTCCAGAATTATATGTATACTGAATCAGACTTTCCACATTTTCAGTTGCTAGAGAGAGGAGAGGAGAGGACAGGGACAGGGACAGACACTTTGGCTTATCTCCATCTGTGTTGTGAGTTAGCTCATTTTGAGCAGACATGCTGAGCAATCTGGGAGAGGAAGAGGGAGAGTCTCCAACTGTGACACTCTTTAATTAAACAGAGGCTACCCTAGCACACCAGAGGCCAGTCTGCCCACACATTCAGTTTGGAAATGGCCATGCATCTCATATTGTTGTGGCTGTTTATGCTATTGTTTCCACTACATCCAGACAAGCACAGGCAGTCACCCCAGTCTTAGCAATGACAACCAGGAGCCAAAAATCTCATAGCAAGGCAAGTTCTCCTGTGACTCATGATCTTTAGTCTGTTTTGTTTGCTGAGAAAGCTTAGAACATGCCATGGAACAGATGAAGAAAATTATTTTCTTCCCATTTCCACGGTAGCTGTGGAAAGTGTTCACTTTAAAATCAATAATTATAATTAAAGTGGACATTTCTCTAGTCTGACTTCTTTTGAAGTGCTCATAATTCCCCACTGTATTTATTGTGACTCCCAGGTGACAGTGGACAAAATAATGAGCTTAAAGTCCAGAAAACTTTCTGTAAGGCATATATATCAGTTCTATTTGCATCAGGCAACTAACTCCTGGAGACTTCCCTATGAAATCATAAAACCATTACTATCTGCATCCAAGGAGAGAGTTTCCACTATGGGAACAACCGATGCTCAGAAAATTAGAAGAGATCCTCCATTTAATTAGTACTACTAATGATGATGATGATGTAATGATTATTTTCATCTAGAAGGAATTTTTTATTCATTTTTTTAAAAATTTACCTGCTCTGTATATATTACTCTCTATTTGAAAATAGAATCATGAGTGTAACTCAATTAATTCAATTTGATTCAATTTGACAGATATTAAGATCTCTTCTGCAAAAGGAATTTTCCTAAGGCCTGGGTGGAGATTAAAAATTTACATAAGGTATCACCCTTCCCTTCATGGAACTTATGGTCCAGTACAGGGAATATGATAAAAGGAACTCCAATATAAAATAAATGATAGGTGAGTGTATTTAAGTGCTTTGTGAGGTTCCAGGGGAAAGAGCTCATTGACAAATGGAGGAAAAAGGAAAAGAGTCATGGAGGTAGCTGGCTTTTGCATTGAGCTTTAACAGATGAATAGAACTACCGGAGGTAAAGAGGTAGATGAGATTATTCTGAGCATTGTGAAAGTTTGGAGTCAAGAAACTTTGGAAGTCCATCCAGGGGATGTAGTTTCCCTTAAAGTATAATAGAGTCTGTAGTATGAGATAAGTCTGGAAGGATAAATTGAGTTCTAATTATATTAGGACTTAAATACCAGGATAAAGGATTTGAATTTGACTCACAAGGCAACAGGGAGCAGTAGTGATTTTTGAGAAAAGAAATGACAGACTCCCTGAACCTTTAATACTATGCTCAGTATAAAACTCTGGTTGAAATATTTATCAAATGAATTGGAAGTAAACTTGTTGGTGGTCTATTCCAATGTAATGGTGTTACTTTCTCTACAACATAGCTGGAAAATGATCATTTACTCTCTTCATGAATACTTCCAGTGATGGAGGTGGAGGGTTCACTGCTTCATTAAAGCAATCTATTTTATTTCTGTTGGGAGAAAATTATTCCTTATCTTGAGCTGAAATATACTTCTGCAATTTCCACCTGTTTCTACCTACAAAAGCTGTGCAGAATACATCATCCTTCTTTCATTTCGCAGGTCTCTAGATATCTGAACAACGCATTAAATCATTAGATATCATTCTTAATAAAACTGCTCATAGTCAGATAAAATAACAAATATAATTTGCAAAGTTATGTTTACTTTAAAAATGAATCAATAAATATTTATTAAGCACCTACTATGTGCCAGGCACTAAGCTAAGTGTTGGGGACACAAAAAGAAGCAAAAGATTACCCTCAATGTATTCACAGTATGGATGAGACTACATGCAAACAAATAAATGCAAAAAAAAAGTTATATGCAGGATGAATATGAAATAATTAAAAGAGGGAAGACTCTATAATTAATAGTGATTGGGAAAAACTTGTTGTGAAAGATGAGATTTAGTTCAAATCATCATTTACAAAATATCTACTCTTTATAAGATACTATAGCTCCTGAAGAAAATATAATGATAAAATTGTTTAACCCCAATCAAAGATTTCCTAACACAATGAGATAAGAAATGTACAAATACACTTTAAATTCAAATAGAATATAAAAAAATATTTAAGATTTCTGGACCACTGCAAGGTGATCACTTGTGGCTACATGGGGAATCCTTGCTTTTCAGTGACCAATTTAGATTTTAAAAGGATATGCCCAGAATATGGAAGCAAGCAGGTAACAGGATACAGGCAAAAGCCCCAAACAGTTCCTTAATGCTAGTGCCAAGGATCCCAAACCTCATGTAATTTATGTCTGGCAAAGGAAAACTTAAAACAAAGGCTTAGAGGAATAAAAAAAGAAATAAAACCACTACTTCTGGTAGATAGGACAGTAAGGTCAAGTTAACAAGGAGAATGATCTTTAATCATGGCTAATAGGAACTTAATGACCAAAAGAAGTAGGAAGACCTGCCATGTACAAGTTTAAATCACATGGATATGAACCATTGCTTTTGAACTTTCAAGCAGGTCAAGATAATCATAGTTGAAGAGATGTGGTTTTTCTACAAAATTTTATAATTATAAATTATATGTTACACTTTCTATCTCCTTAGTTATAAGGCTCTTTTGTACTACGATTCTGTGATTTGATGAATAGAAAGTGATCTCTGCATTATTAAAGAGAATACTTACATTAACAAGATTACAGATATGTTGGAGTATTAGAGTGCCTATTGAAAATACATCTCCAGAAGTCTTTAAAGTGATCTTAAGTTTTCTTCTCTATTTGACTAATATTAGGTGTCATGCTTTAAACATAATGGCTTGTTGCTAGCTTTTCTACACTATGCTATATTCTGATGAGTCATCTAAAGTCACTTCTAGACTCATAGTAACGATCTTACATAAGCTGAAGGAACTAACAACTTTCTATAAAACATCTTTTGTTTTCTTCACAAAAAATCCTTTATCTGCTAATTAAATTATGCTTCTGTGTTTTTTAACTTTTTTTGTTATGTTTTGGTTTTATGGTTTTAAAAAAAAATATTACAAACTTTCACAGATCATTCCCTTTTTAAGGTGTCTTTTGTAACAAAGTCCATTTTAGGATAGGGCGAGCAAATATAATAAAGATGACAATATTACCTAAACTAATCTATTTATTTAGCGCTATACCAATCAGACTCCCAAAAAACTATTTTAATGACCTAGAAAAAATAACAACAAAGTTCATATGGAAAAACAAAAGGTCAAGAATTTCAAGGGAATTAATGAAAAAAAATCAAATGAAGGTGGCTTAGCTGTACCAGATCTAAAATTATATTATAGAGCAGCAGTTACCAAAACTATTTGGTATTGGCTAAGGAATAGATTAGTTGATCAGTGGAATAGATTAGGTTCAAGGGATAAAACAGTCAACAAATATAGCAACCTAGTCTTTGACAAACCCAAAGACCCCAGCTTTTGGGATAAGAACTTACTGTTTGATAAAAATTGCTGGGAAAATTGGAAACTAATATGGCAGAAACTAGGCATTGATCCATACTTAACGCCATACACCAAGATAAGGTCAAAATGGGTTCATGACCTAGGCATAAAGAATGAAATTATTAATAAATTAGAGGAACACAGGGTAGTTTACCTCTCAGACCTGTGGAAGGGGAAGGATTTTATGACCAAAGCAGAACTAGAGATCATTACTGATCACAAAATAGAAAATTTCGATTATACCAAACTGAAAAGTTTTTATACAAACAAAACTAATGCAGACAAGATTAGAAGGGAAGCAATAAATTGGGAAAATATTTTTACAGTCAAAGGTTCTGATAAAGGCCTCATTTCCAAAATATATAGAGAATTAACTCTAATTTATAAAAAATCAAGCCATTCTCCAATTGAAAAATGGTCAAAGGATATGAACAGACAATTCTCAGATGAAGAAATTGAAACTATTTCTAGTCATATGAAAAGATGCTCCAAGTCATTATTAATCAGAGAAATGCAAATTAAGACAACTCTAAGATACCACTACACACCTGTCAGATTGGCTAAGATGACAGGAAAAAATAATGATGAATATTGGAGGGGATGGGGAAAACTGGGACATTGATGCATTGTTGGTGGAGTTGTGAACGAATCCAACCATTTTGGAGAGTAGTTTGGAACTATGCTCAAAAAGTTATCAAACTGTGCATACCCTTTGATCCAGCAGTGTTACTACTGGGATTATATCCCAAAGAGATTATAAAGAAGGAAAGGGACCTGTATGTGCACGAATGTTTGTGGCAGCCCATTTGTAGTGGCTAAAAACTGGAAACTGAATGGATGTCCATCAGTTGGAGAATGGCTGAATAAATTGTGGTATATGAATATTATGGAATATTACTGTTCTGTAAGAAATGACCAACAGGATGATTTCAGAAAGGCCTGGAGAGACTTACACGAACTGATGCTGAGTGAAATGAGCAGGACCAGGAGATCATTATATACTTCAACAACAATACTATATGATGACCAGTTCTGATGGACCAGGCCATCCTCAGCAACGAGATCAACCAAATCATTTCCAATGGAGCAGTAATGAACTGAACTAGCTATGCCCAGAAAAAGAACTCTGGGAGATGACTAGGAACCATTACATTGAATTCCCAATCCCTATATTTATGCACACCTGCTTGATTTCCTTCACAAGCTAATTGTACAATATTTCAGAGTCTGATTCTTTTTGTACAGCAAAATAACATTTTGGTCATGTATACTTATTGTGTATCTAAGTTATATTTTAATATATTTAACATCTACTGGTCATCCTGCCATCTAGGGAGGGGGTGGGGGGTAAGAGGTGAAAAATTGGAACAAGAGGTTTGGCAATTGTTAATGCTGTAAAGTTACTATTAAATAAAAAATAGGCTATTAAATAAAAAAAAAAGTCCATTTTAAAAAGATGAGCAAAAATCTATTTCTCTCCCTCCCAATATCTTTCCTTTGGGAGTGGAATGCTAATTCTTTATAAGAATTAGGCACATAAGCAAAACAAGTTCCTTCATTATCTATATATAAAAAATGTGTCTCATTCTTGTCCCAAATTCTAATACCTTTCTGTCAGGAGATAGGCGAATATGTTTCTGTCATTGGAATCATGGTATTTATTATATTATATTATATTATCGTAATATATTAGCATTGTATATCCTAATTGGCTCTTTTAAAGTTATTTATCCTTATAGTGCTGTTGCTATTGTATAAATTCTTCTTTTCAGCTTATTTCAGTCTCCATCAGTTTGTAAAAAAACTTTAAAATTGTTTGTTTTTATAAAATTGATTTTATGTTATAAATTGTTCTTCTGTTTCTCTACTCATTTGACCCTGCATCAGTTATTATAAGTCTTAACATGTCTCTTTGAAATCATCTAGTTCCTCATTTATTAAAGCACAATAGTGTTGTTACATTCATAGATTACAGCTTATTCAGCTATTTCTTCATTAGATGTGCATCACTGTAGTTGTTTATATAAGACATTTTCCTATTTCTTTTTTAACTTTTTTTGAACATAGATTAACAGTAATAGAATGAGGTCAGAAAGCATGAAGTATTTAATAACTTTTTGTATATAATTTTAATTGCTTTTCAGAATGATTGTGTCAATTCATGAATCCTCCAACCATATATTTCCATTCTGTCTTCTCATAGCCCCTCGAACATTTATAATTTTCCTTTTTTATTATTTTTGTAAATATTATGTGAAACAGAACCTCATAATTGTTTTAATTGGCATTTTTCCAATTGGAAAGTTATATTTTAAGTCCCAATAAACCAAGGAAAGACTTTACTGACCATTAATTATCTCTTGACATAGCTCAGCATATATTACATGAACTCTTGGTTTGGTCCATAAAGCAGCCATTATATTTTTCATCAAATTCCCAACCTTAAAGCTACTGATAGAATTATTATTTCACTAAGAAAATTATATAAGACAGAAACAGATATTAATTATCTCTCTTCTCCATATTTCCCCACTCTGTGAAACTTTTCTGATCTCCATCTGTGTTCTGATGGATCTTGTCTATTGAACAAAAATCTTGGCCTATTATTACTTCCCCCCCCCCATCTTCTAGCATCTTCCTCTTCCTTCCTTTCTTCTTCCTCCTTTTTTTTCAGAGAATCACCCCAAATACCACTCTCCTTTGTATTGTTTCCTCTCATTTAAAAGTAACTTCTTTGAGAGCAGAGACTATTTCTCCTTTTGTGATAATTCTAGTATTTAGCACAGGCCTATCATAAATGAGCAAACCAATCTTCTTTCTTTCCTTCCTTCCTTCCTTCCTTTCTTCCTTCCTTCCTTCCTTCTTTCCTTCCTCCCTCTTTTCTTCTCCTCTCCTCTTTTTCTCATATCCTCTTCTCTCTGCTTTCTTTTGTTCCTTCTAGAGAGGGGGCATCCCTCTCTCACATACAATTAATCTCTTCTCTGCTTCTAAATATAAGACCATAGATTTCTTGAACCTTAGAATATAAAGGAAAGTTTTGAGGTCATCTAGTATACAATCTATCCTTACTTGAAACAAATTCCTGTGATGTTCCTGATAGGTGAAAAGTTGTCATCCAACCTCTTCTTTGAAGACTCTCAAATATTGAGAAAACTCTTATTGAACCAAGTTGCCCCTTCCAGATACTATCCTTTTTGGATATTATAGTATTCAGATACCATATTTTCTCGACTAAGCTACATGATGACATGCTCAAAATATACCTTTTGTTTCTATAACCTTCATTTTTTCTTTAAATTCCTGCAGTCTATACTGTGCCTATACTGCTCTCCTTGGACTGTTTTCTCAATGATTACTAATTATGTTTTTAAAAAATTATCTTTATTTAATCTTAATCCTTCTGATGTCTCTGCAATTTTGATCCTGTGAATTTAAGTAATACCACCATGAACAAGAAATGTTTGTATGATTAAGTCTTATTTTGTATCTGAAAAAAATATTTGGGCAATTATTACTTACTCAAGTTCTGTCTATATCTTGTGGGTTATCATTCTATAACTTGTTCATTTTTAGTCATTCTGAATGGAATTTATCTTCCTAGCTTTTCCTCATGGGTTTAGTTAGCAAAATACAGAAAGTCAAATGACTTTTGTGGATTTATTTTGTAACCTTCTAAATGATTTCAATTATTTTTTCATTGAATCCCTGGGGTTCTCTGAAGAAACCATCATATTTTCTATAAAAAGAGATAATGACCTGAATGACCTTGTCTATTATCTCCCCTCAATTTATTTACTTTATCTTATTGCTATAGTTAGCAATGCATTAATATTCATTAATATTATGATCTATCATTTTCCTCTGCTTCTTTTCTTCCTTTCCTTGGCCTTGGTATTAGAACCATAATTATCTCTAATGAATTCGGTAAGATGTGATCTTCTTTATTTTTTGTAAATAGTTTATATTGTATACAATTAATCTGAATTTAAATATTTTATAGAATTTATTTATAAAGTCATCTACTATAAGATATTTTTTCTTTTAATTCATTTGTGATTTACTCCATTTTATTTCTGAATTAGGTTGTGTTTTCTATTTTTTTTTTTTTTTGTTAATCTAGATGTTTTGGGTTGTTGTAAATAGTCCTTTATTCTTTTACACCTTTTATTTATTTTGGCATTTTTTTATTGGCATTAATTTTTTTTGGCATTTTATTGGCATTAATAAGATATAGCAGTTTAGGATAATTTAGTTTATATCCCTTTTGATCATAATTTCCTTTTTTTCCTTTTTTATTTTGAAAATAAGAATGAGAATCTAGGGAATTGTCTAATTTAATGAACTAAAAACAACCTCAGCTTTATTTAATATTTGAATTTTATTCTTTTCAAATTTGTCTGCCTCTTGTTTGATTTTTAGGATTTCTACATTTGTGTTTATTTGAGGTTTTTCTGGTTTTTTTTTTAAGTTGAATGCTCAATTGATAACTTTTTCTCTCTTATTTACTTGTCTTTAGAAATGTGATTTTTACCCCCAGGGGCTATCTTCAGTTGCTTCCCTGGAATCTGATATATTATCTCAGTTATAATTTATATAGTTTCATCATTTCTATGATTTATACTTTGGCCCACTCATTATTTAGAATTAAATTATTT
The DNA here is from genome assembly GCF_902635505.1 of Sarcophilus harrisii. Classification (NCBI taxonomy): domain Eukaryota; kingdom Metazoa; phylum Chordata; class Mammalia; order Dasyuromorphia; family Dasyuridae; genus Sarcophilus; species Sarcophilus harrisii. The sequence continues at coordinate 397,225,298 of NC_045429.1, read as the reverse complement.
AGCTTCCATTTAAGCTTGCATTCTTTACTGGTATGGCTCTTATTCATTACAGTGTCTATTTTGTTATGATCTGTAATGGATATGTTTAATATTTCTGCCTTTCTGCATTTATTCATGAGATTTTTATGCCTTATTACATGGTCACTTTTAGGAAAAATGCTATGCATGATGAAAAATTGGTCTACTCTTAATATGCCCGCCCTAAGGTTTGGTCATGTTTGCTATTTCTAATCTTCTATTCAAACCATTAACTTTTATTTGTTTTGACTGTCTCTTAGATTTTTGTAAGTCTGAAAAATGTATGTTGAATCCTCTAATAATTATTTAGTTACCTGAATTTCATGTATCTCATTTATCTCTGCATCACTGAATTAATATTTTTGGATAATATATCTGGGCTTTTTTGTTGTCACCTGTGAATTTTGCTGATATAGTTTCTTTTTCCAAGAATTCTAAATAAATTATTTTTATGATTTCTTAGAATATGGCATTTCTATTTTTATTGGTTTTATCATCCTCTTCAAGGATCATAGGATCATTTCTTTGTGCCTACTCTCTATGTAAAATTTTATTATATATGCACACATATGTTTAGTATTTTTTTTCAAAAATTAATTTTTAAAATGTCTGCTATGTTAAGGTTTCCTGGCTTCTATTCTAGATTATCTATTCTACTTCTTATATTTTATTGATTCCTTTTCTCAGGTTAAAGGTCTAAGAATCTTTGTGACTATTTCATATTCTTTTCATTAGTATAGTAGACTTATTCTCTTCCATATTTTATCTTGATTTTCTCTTGTCTTTATTGTATTAACTTTCTTTTGTTTTATCATTTTCTCATTTACTTTGTTGTTCTATATCTCTTTGCCATGAAAGTTTGATCCTTGAATGTCCCCATCTTGAAGGATAGGAAATTCTGATTAAATTTCTTTTGAGAGTAAAATACTAATAGTGATTGACAGTGATCTCTATCAAATCTCTTCTTTAAATTTTAACTTCCTTTGACCAAGTTGCTTCTGAAATCACCTTTCTGAGTCAACCCATGCTGAAGATTATTTCCCTGTGGCATAGTATGGGGATTGTTGAATTCTGAGGTGGTTTGTGTGTGGATGACCCTTAATTTTCAGTTAGTTTCAAGCTTGCTTTAACTGAGAAACTGCTGCAGCTACTATAACAAAGAATAAGCCTACAACTACTCCAGAAGAGACAAGTGTGGGGGCAAGTAGAACATCAATCCCATAGGGTAGCCTTTGCTTTTTGTTTTTTGTGATTTTCTTTGGAATTGATCTCACTAGCATTTGTTGGAATACTCTTTTGACTCTGGTCTTTTTTACTATTTTGGTATATTTCTTACTATCTTCAAGACAGAAGTAAAAAATACTGTGTAAATGTATTGTGACTAAATGATATGATTTGCTGACATGACCATAAATGAAATTCATAAATAGATGTTTTGACCAATAAAAGTCTAATCACAGAATCTACTCTTGAAATGAGTTATTTTAAATTGGGATAGAGAGTATTATCAAAGGTCTTTTTAAAGTGATATTATTTCCTAACTCTCTGTGCTGGGAACTCCATCCCAAATGACCACTTATCCATATCTATCTTCAAGGTCTGGAGAAAAAAAAGAAAGAAAAGTATTCCAATGGGTTAATTTACCCAATAGGATTTTCCTTTCTGGGCATTATAAATGGTCCCTCTTATGCAATCCAAACTCCATGTGGCATTTTAGTAAATGATATGGATAAATCAAGTTGTCCCAGCTGTGTTGACTCTATTGAAAAAAGAGAGATTGCCTAAAATTGTGGATTTTAGTCATCTGGAAGCTATTGTTTGGATGCTTAGTTTGCTGGTGCTGCCCTACTCTTATCATTGGAGGAGCTGAACATGCACAACCAGGCCTGCAAACATTTGTGCCACCACCTGTGTAATTGCATAATAATTAAGAATTAGCTGGCAGTAACTGAGTACAGTAGTCAGATCATTTTAGCAGAAGCATTCTCCAGTCTACTGAGCAGAGGTGGAGCTGCTGGAAACAGCAGCTACAGCCAGTGACCAAAGGAACGAGGTACACACAAGCTCAGTATGTACAGAAGGATAGGTCTCACCTCATTCTTTTCAGCTGGACTTCTACTCCCAGGGAGGTGGGGACATCAGCAGTTCTAACTTTGAAGATGAAGGGCAATTATCACCATTCCCTGCCCATACACGTGGAGTCACATATTTTATTTCTGGACTCACATAAAGGACAGCCAGTGGTCCTGGCTCTCTGTAAGACTTTTTAAAAGAAGTATTATTATTATTTGGTTCAGGTCAATATTAAGATCTAACTTCTGTTGGAGTTCAGCTTGTAAAGGATAGTTACACAGAGGGAGAGGGGGACTTTCTGGTCAGCCAAGCACATCTCTTTGACTAATTAGTCAGGTCTGCCCTCCTCCAAACTATGCCATTGACAAAGTGAACAGTCTCAAAACCAATATTCTGAAACTCTGTGGAAAGGGTCTCCTACATTGCCATTAAACAATGACTTTGAGAATAGCAGATACTTTCTTGTGTCAACAAAACTTTGGTTTGGATTGTGTGTAAGAAACATAAAAATCACTATTTTGTTTAGGATGCCTTCAGCAAGACCTGAATTAAGAAATGAATCCCATTGACAGTGATCATGGAGGGACATAGAGAAATAATCTTTCAAGTGGCATGAATTCCTGATATATATATATTTTTAAATGGCATTATGTTTTCAGGATTTGCAAAGAGTTTAGCATTTAAAAAGTTGTTGAAGAAGACAAGTAATGTTGGCTTGACAATGACATGCATGATATGAAAAATAAAATGGCTAAATAACTCTTACCTTTAGGGTCTATCAATGAGCAGCATTTCAAAGGCAACTTTGAAAAATTAATAAGCAGAACTGCTTATCCACTCAGGCTTTTTCTGAGCTCAATCTCTGAAAAGCATCTGAGGGGCTATTTGTTGTTTATCCCATTTGCTATGGTCAGAACATAGGAAACTAAAGTCAAAGGCAGATTTCTTAATAGGTTGGTATTTGGAAGGCCATTTTACTTAGTGATCCTGGACCGTTTAGCAGCAAAGCTGAAATAAGCCCTCTCCTTTTGGGGGAAACAAGATGGTATTCTGCCGAATGCTTGAATTTTATCACTTGGAAAAAAATAGCTGCCTGAGAGACCTGAGAATATAAAAGCATTTGAGATCTCAGAAGGAGTTTAAATCAATGCACTGTCACAGTTACAGAGCAGATGAAAGGGCCTGCTGTCTCAATTGCCAGGAAACTACTTAGAAACTCTCACTTTGATTTCTGCTCGTAGTCAGTTACATTACTGCTAAATGCAATATATAGGGACGTTGGAGCTTTGATGTTGTACATCTACAACAAATGGAAGCTAATATGATAGAACAACCAAGATTTGTGGCTTTATGTGAGTATACAAATACAACCCTATCAATCTTGCTATGCTCACATAGCTCCTGTGACTATCTGTTTACCTGTTTCTTTATAAAATTATAATTTCCATGTTTTGTTCCTGTCTTCTAGGAGAGAATAACATGTTTCTGCCATATGGAATTTTGCAGGTGGCAGCTATTGTTGTTCTTACATAAAGGAACTGTGTTTTTTGTTTATTTGTTTGTTTTGGTGTTTTTTTTTGTTTTGTTTTTTTTTGTCAGTGTAGGGAACTTCAGGTATGGTAATTCTCACCACCAATGCAGATAGAACTTTGCCTATTACTTAGTTGATAAGTTCTAGGAAATAGTTTTAGACACATGAAGGTTAAGTAACGTTCTCAGGAATAAATAAACAGCTAGTAAGTTTCAGCTGCTAGCTTTGGATCCAGAGAATCAAGACTTAAATTCAAACATTCTTTCAGCTATACCAAAATATTTCCTTGTGGTTCTTAATAGTTCTTTTCTGCTCTCCATACTTTTGAACAGACTGTCCTCTCTTCCTAGAATATACCCTTCCCCCCCAGCTTTTAAAATCCTTATCTTCATTTAAAGCTTTCTTCAAGCATGAAGCCTTTTCTGAGAACCCCAGGTGTTGATACCTCCCCCTCAAAAAAAATTACCTTTATGTATATATGTGTGTGTGTGTGTGTGTGTATTTGTGTGTGTATATATGTATACATTTTGTTTACACATATGTATGTATTTGTGTATACATACATATATGTGTATATTTATTTATATGTGTGTATCTCCTAATAAAATATGTTTCTTGAGGGACTATTATTTCCTTGTCTCTCCAGTGCTTAACATATTAATAAAATGATTAATTGATTATAATTATTCTCAATTACTGACTTCCAAAATAATATACACCAACTTTGCAAATTCATTAAGCAATTTTTATTATTTCCTGTGTTCAACTGTTGGTGAGGTTGCAAGCTAGTACCTTTTAAAATAGCATTTTATATCTCTATTGATTTTGTGATCATTGTTTCAAGACAGTATTGAAAGCACTGTACAGAGGATTATCTATTTAAAATCTACCTGGATGTAGACATTGTTTTGTCCTTGGAAACTTTGCATAATTATATAATTGCTGCTATGGTACATCTCAATAGGCTCTCAATCTCATCAACCCTCTCTTTTTGATGAAAGATCTGGTAGATACCTTAAAGCTGACTGTCTTTGGTTTTTAATGATATCACCCTCCTGATTTTTGCTGCACTTCTTCCTTTAACATCCCAATTTCTATGTAAAATATAAGGCACAGATTGATCACTTTGCTGGCATTGCAGGTGAACAAAGTCAGTTTTTACAAAGATCCAGACCAACTCCATGTCTCCATCAAGTAAAAGACAGAATATCTGCTCCAAAACTTAGGAGCTCCAAAAAGCTCCTAAAACATCATTTAATAATTATAACAATTATTATCTTCATCTCTGAAGGAATACTTTCACTGTCAATGAGCCTGTATTTCAAGCCTTTTTTTAAGTTTAGTATTTTATTTCATTGGTATTTTATTTGTTATATGATTAAAAAGTCCTTTCCATTTTAATAATGTATTGATATATATTTTAAGGTTTGCAAAATTCTTTTTCACAACAACCCTGTAGATTAAGTTCATTTATTTTTCTTCTCATCTCATTGATTAGCAAACTGATGTTCAGAAGCCGTTTGCTCAGGCCATACATATATTAAGTGTCTAAGGATGAATTTGAACTCAAATCTTTCTTGATTTTAGGCCCAGCATTCTTTCCACTATGCCACTAGTTGGCTCATGGAAAGATGTTAGTGTCTCTTTGATACTTTGATGAAAACAGACATTATCTCTAAAGATAAAATTTAAACATGCATAACTTCAGGACACTCCCAGGGCTTGTATTACTCATAGTTTTGATGCTTTTTAAAAAATAGCATCAGGCCCCTTGCACATAAGGCTATTCTTTGATTCTAATAATGATGATGATGCTGATACATTACTGCTCTTTTATTATTATAAGACTTCTATAGAAGCAATAAGATGTCCTAAAAAAATAAAAAGAACAACATACTAAGAATCAGAAGAACTACTTTCTAGTTCTTTCAGGTCTCACAAATTCCTTAACTTTGTACATTTCACTTAAAGTTTCCAAACTTCAGTTCCCACCTAAATAATATAGAGACAATATGCCTGCCCTCGCCTATCATACAGGATTATTATGAAGCATTTCATAACAGGGATTCATTTATGTCACAATTTGTCATAGTGATTCAGCAAAGATAAAATAAACATGATAATATTTAGCAAATGCCAAAATCTTATCACTTAAAGAAAAATATAGCTTATGAGAAAATGTATGAGAAAGTTCTTGAAAACTGTAAAATATTACACAAATGCAAGGTATTGTCTATGACAGTGAGGATAGTTAAATTTGTAACTACAACAAAAGACAGGTCATGGAGTTGTGTTTCTGGAAAGTCTTTAAATATTAATGGTGATATTCTTCAGTAGTTCAAGGATATCTCAGCAAATCCATTTCAACAAAGCAATTTTTTCATCACCTATAGTTCAGCTTCACAGAAGAAAACTCATAGTCTTTGTTAGCTATATGGCTCAGATTCTAGGATTTCTAGTGGGTTCAGAACTAAACCACATTTCTCATTTTTCCTTCAAAAGATATTTAACAATGGATTTATACAAACTTTTAAAAAAGTACAGCCTTTAAAATACAAGGCTTAATACTAAATAATTTTGGGACTATATAGTACTCAATAATCCATTTTTTTAAAAAATGAGAATAGATTGATGTACTCAATAAAGGGATAGGGGAAGGATCACATATTACTAGGAAAAATTGTTCAGTTTCATCTGAGATGCCCATACTCGGAGTAAAGTATAGAAGCTGCAGGGAGGTAGATTTAAGCTTAATGTAAAGAAAACCTTTTAACTGCCTTCAAAGAGAATACAATTCTCCTTACTTAAAGTCTTCACCCAGCGTTTGACTGATCACTTTTCAGGTCTAATTCAGCAGTTCTTTGATTCTACTTAATTTTATTTATTTGGTCTCCAAGTAAAATTTCTCTTATACTTTGAAGAAAGTGACTATGTCTAATGGTAAAATTAAAAATTATTCAATGACCTCGACACTCTAACTTTTTGAATGGTGGATAATAATCAAAGTTTTGATGATTTTTAAAGAATAGTATTAGTCAGCATCCTACCTCAGAAGAAGCAAAATAAGAGCTTCTTGAGATAGCATTAAGTATAATTGGAATTCAAAAGGGTGCTAGAGTCTGGACCACCCAAAGAGGAGATTCCATAGCAATTGGAAAAGAAAATTATCATGGTTGGTGGGAGGGGCGGGGAGTAGGATTGGACCAAACAAGCTATGGAGCAATATTTCTATCCTCTCTAGGAAATGATATGACATTTTAAAAAGAGAGGGAAAGGGCAAGATCTACAAGGAATTAGCATAAAAGTCATTTATAAGAAGAAATTCAAATCAGGATGTTAGAAGCTTTGGTACCATGAGGAATTCACAAAATCAGAAAGAAATAGGTAAATATAAGGACCATGCAGCCAGAACTTAGAATGGATAAGAAAAGGAAAGAGGAAAACCAGAAAATGAAATTCATTTTAGAAAAAAAATTTTTAAAAATTAAGAAAAAATATTGAACAGTGGAAAGAGAGATTTAATTAAATAGGTGAAATAAAAGAGGAGAATAATTAAATTGCTATATCCAAGAAAGAGAAAAAACTAAATCAAAAAACTGGATAAAAGTCAAAACAATCAAACAGAAAGAAGTGTGGCTTAAGGGTGTTAAGGACTTAGTTAACTTAAAGTCAATTAAACAAAGATAATTGACAAGATGTAATGCTGTCTTTAAAGAGGAAGATATTTTTTAATCCTATTAAGAGGGGAAAGAATTAATAAAGAATTCAAAGAGGAAAATATAAAGTATAGATAAAAATTTTCATAACTTGAAATATAAGTGAATTAAATAATCCAATAAAATGAGAGTGATGTTGAATAAGAAAATAAAACTGTATTCTGTTGCTTATAAGAAACACATCTTAAAAGTAAAGAAATGCACAGAATAAAAATGAGGGTCTGGAACAAAATTCAGTATGTATCAGGCACAGGAGTTTCCATTATGCTGTCAGATAAAGCAAAAGCCAAAATTCATAATAAAGACCCAAACAAAAAAATTATGCCAAATATCAATGTCAGTATCAACAATAAATGTGTATTTCTCCAAATGCTATAGCATTTAATTAATAAAGAAAAATTAACTAAATTACAAGAAAGCATAGATAGTAAAAAAAAAATAATAGTAAGAAATTTTAATTTGCCTCTCAGACTGGACAAATCTGATTAAAATTTAAACAAAGGGGAAAATATGGAATTGAACAAATAACTGAAGAAAATATACATTTAAAATGTTGATGTCTTCTAAATTGTGCTGCTAAAGAATATTAGTATTTCTCAACATGGTCAAATGGAACTTTGAGCTTCCAATAGGGCACAAAGATATTGTAAATAAATTTAGGAAAATAAAAATAGTAAACAAATCTTTTTAGATTGTAATATAAAAACAAAGCAGTGATTAGTTTATAGAAAACAAAAGACTTAGACATATACGAACACATAGTAATGGAATCCTAAATAACAAGTCAGTCAAAGAAGAAATTATTCAAATAATTGATAATTATGTGGAAAAAATATTATTATCAAGAAATAACATGAAATTTCTGGAATGCAGCTAATGTAGTTTTCAGGACAAGAAATATAGCTCTTAAAACTTACATTAATAAAATATGAAAGAAAATGATTAATAAACTGAAATTTTTAATTTTAAATTTTGCTTTTTGAAAATTAAAAAGCTAACAAACCTCATATAAGCTCTGAAGAGGAAATACTGATCAACTAGAGAAAAACAAACTAAATGCTAGTTCTTTTGCAAAAGACTAACAAAATTGATAATCTGATTACAAAGAAAAAAATTAGAAAATCAAATTAATAAAATGACAAATGATTAAGGTAAAAATCACAACAAAAGCAAAAGAAATAAAAAGAACTACCAGAATGAATAATGCACATTTGAAAAGAAGATACACTTGAAAAAATATAGAATACTCAAGGTGACAGTTCTTAAATATTCTAATGTCAGAAGAAGAAATATTACCTTCCGTAAAGGAACTATGAAGAGAATGGGGATTGGGGGGGAGGACTGTTATTTCCGATGGTTTCAAAGAAGAATTCCATCAAACTTCAAAGAATAATTAGCACCAATAATTATACAAATTATTCTAAAATATTAAATAAAGCACTTTACGAGATCTGTTTTACAAGACAAATAGTCTTAATATAAAGGTGGAAAGTTATAGACCAAATTATCAATGAATATTGTCATTGTTTTTTAAATAAAATCTTGACAAACAGATCACAGCAATTCTTTCAAGAAATTATTCATTATGACCACATTGGATTTTTGCTAAGAATGCAAGGATGAGATAGCATTAGAAAAACAATGAATATATTTAATCGCATTAAAAACAAAAACATTTAAAATCTGGCAGTCTCAAAAGATGCAGAAAAGTTTTTGACAAAATACAACATTCATTTATTTTTTAAAATCCTTACAAATTATAAAGGACAATTTATTTAGCATAAAACGTTAATATCTAAAATCATTTGCAAAATACACTAGAAGCCTTCCTAATAAGTACAGGAATAAAACAAGGAAAAACTAACCCTATTTGCTGATGACATAATGACTTACTTAGAAAATCCTAAGACTTAGAAAATCTAAGACAATCTAATACAGTCATTGGGAAATCTCAGAATTTTAACAAATAGTAAGCTAAAAAATAAAACTACCAAAATTAATAGCATGTCCTGGTTTAGTAATAAAAAAATCAAAAGCAATAACAGAAAGAAAAATCCCATTCCAAGTAACTACAAAATGAATAAATATTGGGGAATAAATATACCAAAACACTTTTAATATTTGTGTAATTTAATTTCCATTAAGGTTCAATAAAGAAATTTTAAAAATATTTAAATAGCTTGAGGGAATATTCAGTTCTCATGGCTGAGATATGGCAATATAATTGCTATGATAATTCTACCAAAGTTCACTTACAATTTTAATAAATAATATCTGTATAGTGCTTAGGATAGTATTTGTATATAGTAGGCATTGATAAGTGTTTATTGCACTCCTTTTTCCTTCCCCTATTGCTATATTAATTAAATTAGCAAAGAAAAACTTTTGAGAACTTGATAAAATAATAACAATATCAAATGGAGAAAAAAAAGATCTAGAGGATCAAGGAATATGATGAACAGGGGTAAATATGAAGGGACCTTTTTTAAATAGAGAAATAGATTTATAGAAAAAATTATTTATGAGAGAATAAAACAATGAATTTAAAATATAAATTATTTAGGAAAGAATTCCCTGTGTGATGATAATTGCTGGAAAAACTAGAAAACAGATTCGTATAAATTAGACTTGGATTAGAACCTTACTTGTGTTTTTGCTTTTAGTCATGTTCACTCTGAGAACACATTTAGTGTTTTCTTGCAAAGATACTGGAAGGCTTTGCCATTTCCTTCTACTGTTAATTTTACTGGTGAGGAAACTGAGGCAAACAGGTTAAGTGACTTGTCCAGGATCACACAACTACTAAGTTATCTGAAGCCACCTTTGAAGTCAGACCTTGCTGACTCCAGATCTGACATTGCATTGGGTGCCATCTGGCTGCCACTATATTTCACAATAAATTCAAAATGGATATGTGACTTTAATATTAAACATCACACTATAAAAAATTAGAAGAGAAGCAAAACAAATTGCTCTCACTGCAATAGGTAGATGTATTCTTGTCTTAACAACGGAAAACGGTTCTTCTAAATGATAAAATCTATGGTTTTGATGTCATAAAATCAACAAGTTTTGGACCCAGTAAAATGAATGCATGTAGTATAAATAAAAAAGTGGTTGAATGAGGAAAATATCTATAACAAAATTCTCAAATGAGTTTGGTATTCTAGATAGATGTAGTTATATTAAATACTGATATATATTCACATGTATGTGTGTATGAACATATATATATATATATATATATATATATATATATATATATATATATGATTTGTGTCATTCTGTCCTCAGCTCTTTTCTCTCTCGTCATGTCTATATACACATACACAAACATTTGTATCCATATACATTAAATTCTATATACTCTATATGTGTCTATGCACATACTTATACACAAATTTCAAAGCAATTTCCCAATTGGCAAATGGTTGAAAAACATGTACAAATAAATCTCAAAAGAAGTGTTGCAAAGTATAGTCATCCCTGCACATTTGTGGTGGCTAAGGGGACAGAATTCCTATGAATATAAAAAACCACAAATATCTCTAGGCCCCACTCCAAACCTTTATTTTTATTAATTCAGCTCATATTTATTTCATACACAGAACAAATAAAATTATATATTGCACGCAAAAAAAAATTAGTTGTAGTTTATAACAAGAAGTATTATTATCTTTCATACTAGGCAGTGTCTTCACAGCCACTGATGTGGTTACAATAACTGCTTTTCATATTTCCTTCTCCTCAGAAAAGTATCCTAGGAAAAGAGTATGCAAATATCACTTAAAAGGAAGTCATGTGACTGAGTGGCTGATAGACAAAGAGGAAGCTCTCAAAGAAAATGTGTAGCCCATAGTTCTTTAGTACACTAAAACTTTTAACAAAACCTAACTGTTTATAACAAATGTATATGTGTGTATATGTATGCACATATATATACATATATAAAATATCATTATAGAAAATGATACAATAGATTAATAATATACAGTATGCATTTACGATTTTTTTTTTGCTGTATACATAATACAAATACATAATTTGTGATTTTCTGCAGTACAGGGCAAATCTCCAAAAATTCCTCTTTTTTAATTTATAACCCACCCACGAATAACCAAAACCTCAAATGCAAAAACTTGTGAATGTCAAGGGATAACTAATTATAACCATATGAAAGAATAATCCAGGATATCCAGAAAAAAACTACAAACCCAAATAACCCTAAGATTTCATATCTCACCCAGAAAATTATCACAGGTATTTATGGAAGACTTAAGTTCAAATCCAGTCTTGCAATTTATTAACTATTTGAAATTGATTCATCTTCTCTGGGTCTGTTTCCTCATCTGTCAAAAGAGAGAAAATGAATTCTAAAGTCTATTCCAGCTCTAAACCTAAGGTTTTATGAGAGTATAAGAATTTTCTTCTATACTCTATCAAGGAGACTCACCAATATAAAAGTTTGCATTTGTGGTTATAATTAATGGTGGTAATGACCCTTTTAATGGCACCTGATGCTCTGATATGTGGAAAGATAAAGAAGACCCCATCAGAAAGAACTTAAAAAAATAATACTAAACAAACTTGTTAACAGCTTCTAGCCATCCTAATTAGAGTTATTAAATAAACAATTAAGAGATGTCATATACAATGAACCCATCTAAAATGAACATTTACCTTGAGCTAATGCTACTTCCTTTGAGTTTTAAAGTGAAACATTTATTATAAGATAAAAGTAAGGGTACCTTTTTAAAAGTCAGGAAACATGTCAAGGGCAATTTCCTTTCCCATGATAGACCAACCCAAGAAAATATAGCATCTGTTGCAATATTCCAAAGATTTTTTTTAATAGATTTGTACATTCTTTTAAATTCTGTGTACTGCTGAGAAAAATTTTCCCCCTTTATTTTTAATTAATTAATTCATTTTTGATGCACATTGCTTTATGAATACATTGTGTGAGAAAAATCAGAACAAAAGGAGAAAACCATGAGAGAAGGAGAAAAAAAAAAGAAGTGAACAAAGCATGTGTTGATTTACATTCAGTTTCCTTAGCTCTTTTTCTGGATGCAGATGGCATTTTCTATCCTATTAGGATTGCCTTAGATCACTGAATCACTGAGAAGAACTAAGTCTTTCATAGCTGATCATACATACTTGCTATTATTGTGTACAATGTATATTCCTGATTCTGTTTGTTTCACTCGGCATCAGTTCATGTAAATCTTCCGAAAACAAACAAAAAGTTTGTTTAGAAAAGTTTGTTCATTTTTATAGAATAATAATATTCTATTATGTTCATATACCACAACTTGTGCAGCCATTCCCCAATGGATGGGGATTCTTTGCTACCACAAAAAGATCTGCTTCAAACATTTTTGTATGTGTGGGTCCTGTTCCCTCCTTTATGATTCCCGTGGGATACAGACCCAGTAATGGTGCTACTGGGTCAAAGGATATGCACAGTTTGATAGCCCTTTGGGCATAGTTCCAAATTGCTCTCCAGAATGAGGATCTTTTCACAATTCCAACAGTTCATTAATGTCAGTTTTCCCACATGCCTCCAGCATTAATCATTATCTTTTTCTGTCATTTTAGCCAATTTAAGAGGTGTGTAGTGCTGCCTCAGAGTTGTCTTAATTTGCCTGTCTCTAATCAATAGTGATTTAGAACATTTTTATATGACTATAGATGGCTTGAATTTTGTCATCTGTTATCTGTTGCTATCCTTTGACCGTTTAACAATTGGGGAATGGATTATATTCTTATAAATTTTACACAGTTCTTCATATATTTTAGAAATGAGACCTTTGTCAGAAACACTGACTGTAAATTTTTTTCCAGTTATGTACTTTCTTTTTAATCTTGTTTCTATTGGTTTTGTTTATGCAAACCCTTTTTGATTTAATATAATCAAAGTAGTCCATTTTGTCTTTCATAATGTTCTCTGGTTCTTCTTTGGTCATAAATTCCTCCCTTCTCCAAAGATCTGATAGGTAAATTATCCCTTGCTCTCCTGTTTTGCTTATGGCATCATCCTTTATGCCCAAATCATGTATCCATTTTGACATTATTTTGGTATGGAGTGTGAGATGTAAGTCTATGCTGATTTTCTAATATATTATTTTCCAGTTTTCCCAGCAATTTTTGTCAAATAGTGAGTTGTTATCCCTGAAGCTGGAGATTGAAGGTTTATCAAATACTAGATTACTATAGGCATTGATTATTGTGTCATGTGTATCTAACCCATTCCACTGATTCACCACTCTATTTCTTACCCTATACCAAATGTTTTTAATGACTGCTGCTTTAGTTCCCATTTAAATGTGGTAATTAAATGCAAATCTAAAGAACCCTAAGGTTTCACTTCTCACCCAGAAAATTGTCACAGGTATTTATGGAAGACCTAATTTCAAATCCAGTCTTACAATTTATTAACTATTTGAAATTGATACTCTGGTCTCTTCCACTTCTAAATCTAAGGTTTTATGAGAATGTAGGAATCCCTTCTACACTCCTTCAAGTAGAGTCACCAATATAAAAGTTCACATTTGTGGTTAAAGGTGGTAATGACCCTTTTAATGACACCTGATACCCTGATGTGAGGAAAGATAAAGAAGATCCCATCAGAAAGAATTGTAAAACTATAAAAATAACCAATAAATTGCCAAAATTGTTAAGGAGAATTGATAAGAATTGATCTCTTTGATATTTAATAGGAGAATGGATAAGAAAATATGAGATTTCTTTTTTATACTTATTAAAAATGAATAAAGCTCACTTATAGAGAGGCATCTAAGGTGAAATGAAAAGATCACATTTGGAATGAAAAGACATGGGCTCAAATTCTGACTGTCACTTATTAGCTATGCAAACTTGGGGAAGTCATTAAATCTCTCTACTTCCTTTTTTTTTCAAAGTGGGAAGAATGAAAATATCTATACTTCTGCCATTTCACAGAATTGTGAAGATCAAATGAAATAATGTAGGTCTACTTCCAAAGGATTATAAATGCCAAATATGATCTTGAATCATCATGTGGTTTATACCATTAAATTCCTTGTGACCCAAGACAAAAATCAAATTGTAAACATCTTACTTTGAATTAAAGACACACAGATCTGGGACTGGAAGGAATTTTAGAGACTATCTAATCAAGCCCACCCATTGAAGAGATGAGAATACTAGATTTGTGGAGAATAAATGGCTTGCTCTTAGTTATAAGATTAGCAAGTTGAAGAGTCAGGATTTGAATCAGGTCTTCTTTCTTCAGTATCAGCACACATATTTTTGTATCACATTCCCTTGTCCAACTGTCAGTGTTCTGGACTTAGAGTGTAGTAACTTTAATTCAAATAGAAATAAAGAAATAAAATGTTCAATTTGGAAAGGCATAATATGATCTCAGAGCCACTAGGATGTCAACTATTTCCTCAAAAAAAAAAAAGAATTTTTTTTTCCAGCCTGGGTAAGAACCTTTGCACATTCACTGGCAAATGGCCACCATATCTGGTTTGGTCAACTCTCTCAGGGTCATCACTGCTACCAGTCTAGTAGTCTAGAATCTAAAGCATATTCTTACCCACATATATTGGGTAGAAAGAATGGAAGAATGCAAATGGAAGAAGAAAGGCAGTTCTGAGGAATGAACCTTTATTCCATCATACTTCTGGCCTAATAAAGACATTTTGTCTACCTATGTTGTAAATACCTATGATCTAAATGCAAATATTCCCCTTTAGAGTTCTGCTTTCTGTATTTATGATAAGGCTGCATTCCTAACTCTCCTCCCAGACTTTTTCCATGTTGCCCTGAAAACCTGTCCACCCCTAGAAGCTCACTCCAATCCTGGACTTCATATATTGGGAGTACTATGACCCCTTTAACCCCTCCCTCTCATTGGCTATTCCATCTAGAAGCTCCATTTTAAGGGGAAAGCTCAGGCCATCCATGTCTTTATTCCTCTTCAAGCTGCCTATCCTATTTTCCCCTGGGATTTTCTTTACAATACATTCACAATAGGTACCTTTATTGCCTAACCTCTCCTTTCCAACTTCCATTTACATGTTGTTTTCCCCTACTAAAGTGTAAGCTCTTTGAAAGCAGGGATTTTCTTTTTGTATTTGCATCCTTTGGGCTTATCATATATCCCTGACATATAGTAAATGCTTAATAAATGTTTGTTGACTTGACTTGAGACAGTATAAGATCATAAATTTGGACCTGGAAAACCCCTTGGAAGTTATTCTAATCCAACCATATCAAAAAAAAAAAAAATGGCAAAATACTCCAGTATTCTTGCTCAGAAAATGGAGTCATAAAAAGTCAGATACAACTGAAAAACGACAAAATGACAACAGCTATCCCTGGACTGGGTTCCAAAGGTCATTCCATATTTCTTCCAATACAATCAAATAAACGTCTAATATGTTCTGGGCACTGTGCTAAGCAATGAAAATACAATTAACTAAAAAAAAAGATAGTGACAGCTCTCAAAGAGCTTTTAATAATCCAAAGGGGACAGATAGCACACAAAGCATGTCAGGAAAGATGGGGAGAAAACCAAGAGGTATCAGCACAGGGCAACTTGTTCCATGGAATGGAAATTAGGTAGACAGCAGAAGCAAAGTAGAGCTAAGTACAGTTAGTGCCCTCTCTAAAGAAAGGCATAGGGAAGAGTTTAGTGTTCAACTCTCCAGCCCTCTAGTCAGCATTATTATTGATAGTTTGACTTCCATATTTAAAAGTAAACTTTTTGGCAACAGTGTTTTCCCCCCTTCTTTGTATCCTCACGGCTTAGCTCAGTGTCTGGGACATAGTGAGCACTTAGAAATATTTGTTGATTGATTGACATCCTAAATGGAAAACAGCAATACTAATGTTATTTCCCAAAACAAAGCACAGTGGCATCTAACTTATTCAGGACACTCTATTGATGTTCTTTCATCACCTCCAATGGATGATATAAGCTTCTGGATGGATGAGAATATATCTCATTCATCTTTTTATCCCCTACAGTACCTAGCTCAGTGTCTTAAAAGATAAAGAAAATTTAGCAAACATTTATTATTAAAGGCCTACAACTATGGAGAAAAAAACAAAAATGAAAACAGTCCCTGTCCTTAAGGAGTTCAATAAGTACAACTGTTGAACTGCAGCAAGCCAAACTGACTCTGACTAGACTATATTCCCACTGCATTATTTATTTCCTGTACATTTTCTCATATAATATTCTCAGGATTCTCGCAGAGCTAAGCTTTTACAACATGCTTCAACATCCTACAAAGCATTTGACATCATGAGATTTTTTTTTCAAAAATCAGAGTTCTCATGTTAATAGGACATCCTATTTTAAGACCATGTAGTAAAAGTATTACCCATACACTACCAAAAAAAATTGAACCCTTCAGTGAACAAAGAGATTTAAATAAGGCATCCGTTGACTTTTACAGTTAAAGAACCCGTGGAGGAAATTATAATGATGTTCTTTATAATTGCTCTGAAAAAAATCATCAACTCTATGGAAAGTAGAACAGGTCTAATTAATGCTCAAACTGCTCCCTCTAAGGAACAGATTTTTGGTGCAATGTAAATGGGCTTTATAGGAAATGTTCTTGTTCATATTTTATAGTAACTCCATGCTCTTTCCTGAACAGTTGTAACATACAACATTTCAAAATAGGAAATGAGGCCTTCTGCTAAGTGATAGAATGTATTAAATGAGTAAGTAGATGGGTAAAGAGAAGAGATTTAATATTTATGTGTCACATGATCAATGTATTTCTAAGAACTGTGGCTATCATTGTCAGTGTAGGAAATCATTTCCTCAGTTTTAAAGGTGGTATGCACTGTATCTTTATGAAAAGCAGAAAAAGTCATTTGACCATATTAAACTAATACATGTGTTTTAATTTAAATAACATTGTCCATATTCAAGTCTATTTTCCTGCCAATTCCTTTGTGTTCTGAGATATCAGGTATTAATGAAGTTGGACTGCATTAGACTTTAGTTTACAGAAACCTAGAGACATAAGGAACCTATTCCAGTATCTCTTTTTCAGATTAGTTAACTGAAGTCTAGAAGGGTGTGGTGATTTTTTTTCTTCTCAAGATCATGATGATAGTTAATGGGGAGTGAGAGTCAACTCTCAAACTCTGAACTCTTAGTTCATTAACTAAAAGTAAGGCATTAAACTATCATAACACCCCAAATATTCTTCGAACTAGACAAATTACCACTTATGTACTGAAAGTATTTGTACTTTTGTTTGAAAAGTTTTGTTTAATAGAAAGGATACTTATATCTGGTCCTATGCTATTTGATAGAAATGTAAAGTTTGGATTAAAAATAACTATCACAAGTACAATATGGAATAAACACAATTAAGTAAGTTTGTTTTGGGGTTTTTTTGGGAAAAAATATAGTAATTTTAGGGGACTACAAGATGAATGAGTCAACAATGGAATACATCTTTAGATCCAACACTAATTTCTTAATTGCCAAATCTAATGACTTTTCCTTAATCCTCAGCTTCTGGACCTTTCTGCAGCATTTGATCCTGCAGCTCACATTTTCTTCTTGAATATTATCTCCTCTCCTAGTTCTGCCCCTTATCTGTCCAACCACTCTACTTCTTTGTCTCCTTTAATTATTTTCATCCAAATCATGCCCATTCATTAGGGTTGTTTTCCAAAGGTCTTTTCTACTCCTTCATAAGCTCTCCCTTGGTGAACTTGGATCCATGTATCATTCTAATACAGAGTATTTCTAAACCTTTCTATACATTGCCAATCTCTCTCCTGAGCTCCATTCCTGACTTCCCCAGAGCCTCATTGATATCTTGCAGATATTTCGGACTCAATAAATTCACAACAGAACTCATTATTTTCCCCCCAAAAAAACCTGTTTCCTCTTCTAGTCTTTCCTGGATCTCAGGGTCATGGCCACCTTTTCATTGACCCAGGCTCACAACCTTGAGGTCATCTTTGACTTCTTACTATCACTCACCTCACAAATCTAATGTGCTGCTAGCTATTGTCATCTACTTTTACATCTTTCATAATGTCCTCTTCTCTTTACTCACACACCTCCCATCACAGTTCAGACCCTAATCACAAATATTTTTTTGCCTCTAGTACTTACTTTGAGCATTGTTTGATCTATAGAAGCCATTTTGTAATTGCTTGTTGTTGACTTGAGCCCTCTCTGAGGCTACTACACAGCTTTCCCACTGGATCCCTACCACAGTCCATCATATGCCTAGGTGCTAAGGTTATTTTTCTAAAATACAGGTCATCTCACCAACTTTTTCCCTTATATTTTCTTCCTAAGCTCCTGTGGCTCCTATTATTCTTCTCATCAAATCAAATATAAGCTACTCTGGCATGTAAAGCTCCTTATAACCTGCCTTCTTCCTCTCTTTCCAGTTTTCTTACATTTTCTTTTCTCAACATACTTTATAATTCAGTGCCATTGACTTATCATTTCTCTTAATATGAAATTCTATCTTTTGGATCCATGACTTCGTACTGGCTGTCTCCCACACTTGGAGTGTTCCTATCCTTTAACTCGCTTTTTAGTTTTGCTGGTCACCTCCTAGACTCAATAAAAAAGAAAATCTCATTTTCTCCAGGCTCCCTACATGGGGGATTACCTTTCTGTCTCATACTCCTTACCATATATTCTGGATGTAGCTTGTAGGTAACAACAAGGTTATTTTGTTGGTTTGTGTTTATATGTTGTTTTCCCCGTTACAGTGTAAACTCCCTCTGGGCAGAGGGAGTTTGGTGACTTTCTTTGTATCACAAGCACTTAATAAAGTGCCTGACCCATAATTCTTGATAAATGCTTATTGAGTGAATGATAAAAGCTAATATGATGTGGGTTATTATTTTGTGAAATATGATTAGCATGGTTTCCAAAACAAAGACTATGATAATCCCATTGTACTATGCCCTGGTCACACCACATTTGGAGTATTGTGTTCAATTCTGGATCCCATCTTGACATGGTGGATGTGCATTCAGAGGAGGGTAGCCAGAATAACATGAGGGTATTAGAGCTCCTATCATTTGCATATGTAACTTAGAAAGAAATCACCATAGCTCTCTTCACGCATTTGAAAAACGGTATAAGTAAAAATGATGAATGAATGAAATGAATAAATTAAAAAAGCATTTATTATTCCCTTACTATGTGACAACCATTTTATAGCACTATACTCTCAGGAACTCAAGTGAGCAATCCTAGCATCATCTCTGACTTTTTATTCTCATGTCAATTCTTTCTTCTAAACATTAGTTCCATATGTTCTCTCTTTCCCTCATACAGTTGTGACCTTTGTTAAAGCCTTCATCATCTTCGCAAAACTGTTAAAATAACTTCCAAATGTGTCTCCTCACTTTGTCTTTCCCCATCCTAATACATCTTTCATAGTCACTAATGTGATTTTCTTAAAATTCATTTGAGCACAATTCCTATTCAACAAGATCCTTCTCCCACTCCTTTCTCCACCTCCTTTGCCCTCTTCCTCCTCACCCCACCACAGAAATTACACCAGAGGTTGCAGTAGTATAGGAAACTCCTTCCAAGAATATACTTCAATATCCTTCCTATAATTTATGGGTGGGGGTTTCCTCGAAATCAAATTTCTTAAAGACAAGAACTCTTTTCACTTGGTTTCTGTTTCTCCCAAATCTGGCATAAATCCTTGTGCAAATAGGCATTTGTTTAAGATTTGTTAACTAGGTTATTGATAGTAAGAAGCAAAACAATCTCACCTCCCAAGCATACACATAGAAATGATCATTTGGAAATGAGGGAATGAAAAGAAAGTTGAGACCAACACTTCTGAGCAGAGTTTTAAAAAATCAATCTGGTCAAGAACAAAGAAGACTACTACTGAGAGCCAGGTTGAAGTTAGACTAGACAGATCTGTAGGGAAAACAATTCACAGGAGGATGTCTTTGTTTACTTACTAAGGTAGATGCTCTTGAGCCAGTCATATAACCTCTGTCCTATGTCCTCATCTGTAAAATGAGAATACTAATGGGACCTATCTTGAATTATGTTTGAGAATAAAATGAGATAATATTTGTAAAGAAATTTGCAAACCTCATAAAATTATATAAATTCTACCACTACTATTATTATTTTGTTATTCATATATTGGATCATTTGCTGCCTAGGGGAAGAGTGGGAGGAAGGGAAGGGAAAAAAATTAGAACACAAGGGTTTGTGAGGGTGAATGTTGAAAATTATCCCATGTATATATTTTGAAAATAAAAAGCTTTAATTTAAAAAAGAAATAAAAATATTATTATTGTTATTATTATTATTACTCTTTGGCCACACAGTAAGAGAAGAAAAGTTCATTAACTAATCCCTTCATAAAGCCAAAGAATTTTTTCAATGTCCCTCACACTCAGTGTCTCCCAGCTCCATGCAATTCCCCACTCCATTGTTACATTTAAAGCCCAGTATCCTCTGTCTTCCATGTTAGATGGTGAAGCCTCCAGCTGCACTACTCCTCTGAATTTGTCTGTCCGTCAATAAGTCTGATACCTAATGACCTCATTGCTTGTCCTTTTGTCTCTCAGGTGTGCAGTGCAATCCAGAATCAGGATTTCACAGTGATTAAGGATTACTGCACAGGCCTCAAGGCCCTGCTTTATCTAAAAAGCATCGAGGAGTTAAAAGACTGGGATGGTCAGAGCCCAGCCACTGTTCGACACCAGAAAGGGAAACCAGTCCCTCGCATTGCGGATCTCACTGGAAAGGTAAATGGATAGTTTTCCTGGGTTTTCTTAAAAAATTACAAACTTCATTTTATTTTTATCTTACATTACCTGGGAAGCAATATAAAGTAATAGTAGAAGTACTGACTTTTGAATCAGAGGTCTTAGATTCAAATTTCACCTCTGCCTGTGTGATATTATATAAATCACTTAATGTCTATGAGTTAGTCATCTCAACTGTCTAAAAGGGGATTGTTTTAGTTGACCTCTGGAGATCTCTTCCAACCACACATCTACAGTATTGTGTTCCTACGATATATGACTCACCACAAAACTGAGTGACTAATGAAGGGGTCTTGATACTGTATGTGATTTCTATAGAAGACTTGTTCTGAACAAGCTTGATTATAGCCATGTGATATGCCTGTGGAGTCCACTCGTATAAACCAATACAGCTCAAGTTCTTAAAAAAAAGAATGGGTGAGATTGAGGTTTTGAGTGTGAAATGTCTCCCAATTCATGCTTCCTATGGCTGATGACTGGCATTCTTTTCAGTGGGAGGCTATAGAGTTCTTTATTCTCTAACAAGCTCTGAAAATTATAACATTACCTTTCTATTTTCAAGACAATCAAATCACTGGAGTTCTGAATAATATGATGATGTTTTAAAATTAAATTCTAATCAGTATCTTTTGTAACTGCTCCTGTGTATGTGGTTAAACCCAGGCTCAAAAGGTTATGTCCCAACTTTGCCACTAACTGCTATTTTCAGAGAAATATACACTACATTTACATTTTGTATAATACAGTGATTTTAGCAACTCTTTTCTAAAACAACATTCAGTATTTTGTCTTTGTATTTCCTTTGTATGATACTAAATAGTCAGCCATTGTCAGAAGACATTTCTCATGTCCTGAATGCAAAAAGGAAAAAAAAATTACAATTCTCTGTCTTTTCAGCTTGTCACTACATCAATAATTAACTTTTAAAAAAAGACATGGTTAAAAAAAAAGAAGCTTTAAGGATGCATTTAATAATTCAAAGGAATCTTAACTTGAAACAGGTCACATGAAAAAGAATTGAAAACAAAGCCTTGGGTAATCTGGTTTAGATGGTTAAGTTGGGGCTTCAGAAAGAATGAAGGCTCAGAAGGAACCTGACTTTTTATTTGGTTATCCTCTATGAAGGATTTTCATTACAAATATAGGACCAAAAATAAAGCTAGAAGGTTAAATTATTAGTGAGATGATTCTATAGTTTAGTCCTACGGCAACATGATTGTAGGTCCAATAATGAGAAACAAGAAGAGAAAGGAAATAATAAAGGGTGAGTTTCAGGAAAATATGATGAATGACTCCATGCATGACAATCAAACAGGCTTGGTGATATTAATATTTATCATATTATAATTATCAAGACTTTGCCTAAGTGGTATTATTAGTATAACTAAACTTATTATCATGAACTGAGTTGATAATATTAAAAGAGAACATGTTCTTGTCTTGATTTGTTACTGTGCTAAAGTCCACATACTTTTTGAAAATTATTAGTGAATTTATCTACTTCGATGTGAAGTACTTGAGGGTACTTTTTATTGATGTATGGTGGTTTATGGCTATCTCCAAAACGTGGTCTCAAGTTCAGATAGTTGTTATGTGAGCTAAAGAACTGAATTATTGGAATAGAGTTGGGGAAATTTACATATGGTCCTGATAAAGGTAACCCAGAAGTGTACATCCAGAGTCATATTGTAAAATGCCTCTGAAGTATTGATTAGTGTGAAATAACATAGAACCAAGTTGCATTTTCAACATTACATAATTTGTTTTGAAGGAAGTTTCATTCATTCAGCAATAATTTAAGTACCTTCTTATGGTAGACACTGGATTGGGCATGGGAAATATAAAAACAAAAATGAAAACTCTTGACTTCCACAAGTTTATATTCTATTAGAGGAAAACAGCATAGCAGAATTCAGGTAAAAAAATACACAATCTCTACAGAGTATACAGTCAGAAGAATACTCATAGGACCTGAGTTCAAAGCCTGACTATAACTGTTGCAATCCAAGTAATCTTGGGCAAGACGCTGAGAGTCAGTTTCTCATATGTAAAATTAATAGGAACATATGGCTTCTGAGGTTTTGAATCTGATCCTGTGATTTCACTATCTTAATTAATGGGAGAGGAGGTACTAGCAACTGGGGAGATCAAGAAAATCATTTTATGAGAGTGCTTGAACTGAGCTTTGAAAGAGGCAAAGAATTGCAAAAAAGAAAATTGAGGTGAAAAGGAAATGCACTCTAGGCATGAGTTATAGTATATGCAAAGGTGTGGAGAAAAGAGATGGAATACCATCTACAAAGAAGAGAAACAGATCAGTGTGACTAGAACATCAAGTGTGGGAAGGAGAGTAATGGGCAGTAAAAGCCTGGAAAAACACATAGATATCAAATAGTAAATGACTTTAAATGCCAAATCAGGGAGTTGAAATTTTATCCTGAAGATTAAGGGGAATAACTGAAGCTTCTTCAAGGCAGAAAGATGCTCTCTGACCTCAAGCTAACAAATTCAAAGGAAGTGAAAGTTTTGAGCTGAGGATACTTCTATCACTAACTGGCAGAAAAGAGAATTTTCTGTTTGTAATGGGTTAATGGGATGAGTCAAGGAAGACTTTGTCCAAATTAGAAAGCATATTGCTCTTCAATATTATTTCTTTTTTTCAAAAAACAGCAACAACAACAACCAAAAAAAAAAAAAAAAACCAACAGCACCCATTCTGTCTGTGTGAGGATATTAGTAATTCATTTCTCAACACCAGGTTCAGAAACAAGCAGATGGTCTGGTAATAGATTTGTGCTCCAGGATTCTCTAGTGTCAGCTGACATGACTAAAACAATAGAAGACTATCCCCTTCAGGTTAATATTCCTGATACTGAACCAAGTATCTTTGAATTAGAGATACAGGTGTCTTGACAAGTAGCTTCATTATTGTTTGCTGTTCATGTTTTGTGTGTTTAATATTTACAAAGTCCCCACATTATTCTGGCATTATATGAAACAAAGGGCTCTTTTCTTGTGACATTTGCATGCCAAAAAGATACAGAAGGAGGCAAAGCTGA
Organism: Sarcophilus harrisii; assembly: GCF_902635505.1. Lineage (NCBI taxonomy): Eukaryota > Metazoa > Chordata > Mammalia > Dasyuromorphia > Dasyuridae > Sarcophilus > Sarcophilus harrisii. Next base: position 397,201,098 of record NC_045429.1, on the reverse strand, counting down.
TCTTAAAAAAAATTCACTCTAATCAATTGCCTTGGCTCTGGGAGGAAGGAAGTACTTCACTCTAGCAAATTACACATTCCTAAGAATTCAACCAATCAATAAGCATTTATTAAGTATTTACCTTGCACCTGGCTTTGCACCAGGTACAAAAACAAAAATTAAACTACTCCTGCCTTCAAGGAACTTGTATCCTAACAAAGGAGATGTAAAAGACAGGTTCTTCAGAAGACACACAATATGTTTACTTGTACACAGACTTGAATAAAAACATACCAACGTGTGATAAGTAAACAACATTGCTGATCATCCTAAATCACTCCCTTTTAAGGTTGCCTATTCCATTTTTGGACTGTTCTTACCATTACATAGACATTTACAATATAGTAAATAAGTATAAAGCATCATTTTAGGGTGGCAAGTAAGTAGAAACCAGAGGGCTGATTGGGGGGGAGGAAGATCATTAAAAAGATATATGTTCTAATTTAGTTGATAGTAACAATAAGATTTTGAGTTGGAAGAGACTTGAGATCATCAAGTTTAACCCTACCATTTTATAGATGAGAAAACTGAGGTTCAGGAATGTGAAGACCATGCAATCATAATTGTAGAGCTAGGATTTCAAGTCTTTATTTCAAATTTCAAAGCCAGTGAACTTTCCAGAGTGCCACAACTGGGTCTCAGTGGTAGAAGGGTACAGAGCCCTTTTGAGAATTTCCAAATATTTCACACATACTATCTGATTCTCACCTGCAGTATAAACTCTACAGGTAAAGTTATTCTCTCTTTACTAATGATAAAGCTGATTCAGAGACATTAGGAGGATTGCCTATAGCCTAGGAATATTGCCTGTAGCCAAAGCATTAATGAGCAACAGAGGTGAGATGTCAACCCAGGTTGAGAACTGAGATTCCAATCCAGGAGACTAATAATGCCAGATTGAACATTCTTGCCACAATGCCATGTTTCTTAATAATAAATTGTCTTGGGGAACGGGATGCATCAAGTGCCTCACCTTGAGTTTATTTAGCATCTTACTCTGCTCATTATTTTTTCCCCTCAAATTCTTCCTACATCTTTATTCAAATGCCCCATTTCTGTTGATAGCTCCACCATCCTTCAAGTCAATCACGTTCTCAACAGTCTCAATTCCTTTTGTTTTCCCAACCCCAATCAATTGCAACAGTCTTCTTAGCCAATCTATAACATGGTTTGTATCCATCTCATCCTTTCCACATGTGAAGCCATCATCCTACTTCAGCCTCTTAGCTATACGTTTACAATTAGCTTGGTAGTTGTTTTCCACCACCTAATCTTTCCAAGCAGTTAGATGGTGCAATGGATAGAACACAGCATGTGGAATCAGGAAGACCTAAGTATAAATCCAGCCTCAAATATAAACTAGCTGGGTTATCCTCTGTTTCACTCATCTTCAAATGTAAAATGAGGGGGTAATAATAGCACCTACCTCTGTTGTGAAAGTCAAATATAAACATATCTGCAAAGTACCTGACACCATAGTAAGCTCTTTAATAGATGGTTGTTTCCTTTTCCTTCCCATCACAATCAATAAATAATCGACATCTTAAGCAGGATATATATGTGTATATATAGATAGGTATACACATACATATATATTTACACACATTCATGTATATATCTACCACATATACAAAGAAAGATGAAAGCACTGTCCTTAATCTCAATTAGCTGAATTATAAATGAGGAGAGAACATGTAAATGATAGGATTCATACTCGGATAGGATATAAACTGAGTCTTGAAGGAGACAGAGGAGAAGCTAAGCCAGAGGAAAGGGGAGAGGACATTCTAGTTAGGGTGAACATCCAGGACAAAGGCACAAAATCTAGAGATGAAGTGGGGTTATGCAAGGACTAATAAATAGGCCAATATAGCTAATTGTAGAGTGCATAAGGAGGAGTTCAGTATAAGATGAGTGGAAAGGGCCAGGTTATGAAGATCCTTAATGTTAAGCAGAGAAGACTTATATTTAACTTTTAGAAAAAAAATAGCCTATCTTTGAACATTATTGAATGATTGGGGATGTTTGGGGTAACATTCAGATCTGAACAACAAGCAGCTTTGGCAGCTGAAACAATCACTTTAGTTTCTAGGATTAGATGAAGCAAAAGACTCACTAGAAAGCTATAGTGAAAGTTAAGAAGAGAGGTAAGAATGGTCTAACTTAGGGAGAGTCTGTGACATGAACTCTGTATTTCTCATTCTTTTGATTTTTGTTGAGCAAAATATATATACCATTTTACTTGAAAATTCAACAAATAGTTGAAGATATTAATTATCTCCTTTCACCAGTTTAAGCTAAATACCCTTAATTTATTCAAATGATTCTTTTATGGAATTGTTTCAGCCCTTGTATATAATCATTTGAGTCTTCTAATTTCTTTATTGATCCCCTTGACATTTTCTAGCTTTCCAATGCCCTTCCCTAAATGTGTCTCTCAAAACTGAATATCTTATGCTATATCTGGTCTGAGATAAAGAATATCTTATTCTGTGTCTGGTCTGAGATATAGAAAACTATGGAATAATCACCTTCCCAATTAATAGTATTTTATTTTTTCTAATGACATGTAAAGATAGTTTTCAACATTTTTTTGTAAGATTTTGAATTCAAAATTTTTTCTCCCACTCTCCTTTCCTTCTCCCTTCCCCAAGACAGCAAGCAAACAATTATTTTAAACATATTTTCATATTAATGAAGTTGAGAAGTAAAAATCAGATCAAAAGTGGAAAAAACATGAGAAAGAAAAAACACAACAAAGATATGAAAATAGTATGCTTTGACCAGCATTCAGTCTCTATAATTTTTTGTTATTTTGTTTGTGTGTGTGTGTCTTTTCTGAATGTGGAAGGCATTTTCCATGCTAAATCTCTTGGAATTGTCTTAAATCAAATGTATTGCTGAGAAAAATTAAGTCTGTCATAATTGATCATTATACAATCTTGCTATGTTGTTCTCCTGGTTCTGCTCAATTTCACTCAGTATCAGTTCATATAAGTTTTTCCAGGTTTTCCTGAACTCTTCCTGCTCATCATCTCTTATAGAATAATAGCATTTCATTATATTCTTAAAGCACAACTTATTCACAACTTATTAGGCTATTCCCCAATTGGCATTTTCTAATTGCTTGTCACCACAAAAAGACCTGCTACAAACATTTTTGCACATGGAGATCTTTTTCTCTTTTTTAATGATCTCTTTAGGATACAGACCTATTAGATAACAACCTCCTTTTTAAAAAATTGAACATTATATTTTTACGAAGGTGGTCTAAGAGCACATTATCTCTCTCTTGGATGCTAACCATTACTGGTGGAAAGAAAAGACTAATCTGGATCTTTAGTGATGTGGTTCTGGACAGAACCTTAGAAATCCTCTAATCCAGCTCCAATATTGAATAAAAAATCACATGTTCCTTTAGCACTTATATTATAACAAACACTCAGTTTAGCCTCAGGAATACAAATGGGAAGATAATCCCTAGTTTCAAGAAGTTCACATACTAATTGGAAAACAAAACAAAACATATAATAGAAAGTTCAACCATGGAGTAGATGGTAAAAGTCAGGAGTCCTTAGATTCTATCAAGATATCTGTTCATGAGGTAAGAGACCTGGAAGGGACAGTCCCACCTTCATTAGAAAAAGTTAGTGAAACTAAGAGTTTCAATAGAGTGGGAATCCTGAGTTCCTTCTAGAAGGTAGATCAGTGTATGGACAGAAGGGAAAAGAGAGTACTGGCAAATGTGCCGAGGAAGAGGCTGAGCATCTTATTATAAGAAAGGGGGAAGAGGCTCTCTGAGCACTGAGACATCTGCTGCACAGCCTAGCAAAGGGAAGAGGCTGTCTGCTTGACTTTCACAAATGAGTAAACTTTCTGAGAAGTTATTTTCCTGAGGTCATTACCTAACTAGTGGAAGAGTTGGGACTATTAATCATAACTCATAAAATAATGCTTCTATAGCAGCAGGATACGGGAGAGGAATGCCAAATGGGAGCAGAAAGAAGCCAGAAAAGGTGGACCCAGAAACAAATAGAAAAAAAAAGCAAATAGAAATGAACAAAAGGGTAAGAATTTAATAGACAAAGATTGGTCATGTGATCTATATGTTGCATCACAGAGATAAAAGGGAAGGAAAACCAATTTAAAATAAAATCTCTCATTAGCTTAGACCTTCCAAGAACAGCCACCATTTTAGAATACTGTAACTTTGCCAAGCTGCTTTCATTCGGCATTAAATATGATGAAATCTATATCATATTATTAACAGGTGAACCTGATCAGTGTTCATTAAGAAGCTTTCATTATTAGGATAAAATCAGAAAAAGCTGCCAGAGCACTTATGAAACATTTCCCAAAACAAGGAAGCCTTTGTTTGGAGGACAAAAATTACTGGAGCCATCCCAATATCAAATGAGCTTTCTTCAGAATGTATTTTAACCAAGAATATCAAGATTTAACCAAAACTAAAACCTTGAATGTGTTCATAATGACTTCATATGTGTGTCTGGATCTATTTAATGTCTCTGTGTTAGACATTAGACAACTAGGTGGTACAGTAGATAAAACAGTGGACCCAGACTCATGAAGACCTGAATTCAATCGTGACTTAGAGGGCAAATCATTTAATTTTCATTTGCTTCCATTTCCTCCACTATAAAATAGCTACCACTCAGGGTAGCAAATGAAATATTTTTAAAGTGCTTAACATAGTTACACACACACACACACACACACACACACACATACACACACTCACACACACACAATACAATGCTAGTTACTGAAATAATAATAACCAATATTATTATTTATGCCTGCTGCTAGTAGAGCCAATTATTGAATAATATCCATATAATTAGATAAAATGGAAAGAGTTCTTCAGGAGTGATGGATGACATTACTTAAAGTGCCTCAGTTCCATCTGTCAAGGGATATAACACAAAATGCCTATAAAACCTCTTCCAATTCCAAATCTGTGATTATATGATTGGATGTATGGTATGGTATATGTGATATGTATGATAGTCACAAAAAATTTCCTGACCTGGAAATACGAGGATCAGGAAAGTATTTTTTTCAAATTTAAAAATAAAGCAATAGCATAATAGCAGTTTAAAAGGTATATACAATTTATACTGTAACAACAAAGAACTTTGTTCAGTGACCTTAGGATTACTATTATAATTCACTTTGTTCTTAGTTCTTCAAAAATAATAATGAAATGGATGAGTCTTTAGGTAGCCTGGTGAAAAAGACAATCATATGAACAAAATGTTTTAAATGTAATATCACAAGAAAGAGAAGAAGTAAGAATGATTATAGAAACTGTCTGGCTCAGTTAATGCTTGGTTTTGATGGACTAGATTTTTCCCTTTTTTCTCCCCTTTAAACTTGGTTCCAATATGGCATCCTGGAGTAGGGAGGGATATATTTAATGTTGATATAATACAAAAAAGAAAAGGCATTCATAAAATTAACTAATAAATTAAAATAAATGTCATTACAACATATTAAAGGACATATGCAAAATATTCTGTAATGAGAGAGGTCTTTTTGATGAGCCTCAGAATATTGTTGTGAAGTAACGCACAAAGCAAACGACCTATAGATTGTGTCAGTGGTATTCACCACTGTCATGAAGAACATTAAACACAGCTCATTTTGAAGAGAGATATTCTATGGAAGGTTTGGTTTGTTGTTTGTCCTTCATTCTTGAAGATGACTATGACATCAGGGGTGATGCTATGACATACAAATGAATTGGATTTAAGTGAGGCCAGGCAAAGTCACGAGCCTCATTTTCTGTTCCAGAGACACCTGGATCCAGTGGCAATATATAGATCAGGACAACTGGAGATTGCCCCAGATGCAATGGGGAACCTTGGCCTTTTAAAGATTAAATTCTTTAATAGATCTCAGTTTGATTGAGGTAAACACCCATTCAGTGATTAAGGTTAGGTAAGAAAGAAATTATCTAGTCAAAAAGAGTCAGTCTTAGAGGTGAAGACATAATTATGTAACCTCACATCTTTTACCTCCTTGTACTGCTGGCAACTTTCAAAGACATGAGCAGATAGTTTCCAAGTCAGATGTTCTTTATACCAGTGGAATTACACATTTAGACAATACTGCTACTCAAGCACACACATTCAAGAAAAAAAAAAAACATAATAAAAGAATATAAATTAAAATTTCCAAAGAATTGGAAATTATCAATAATTGTATGAAAACTTATCCAAAACACTAATAAGAGAAATGGAATGAGGTTTCATGTCATACCCAATAAATTGGCAAAAAAATAAAAAATAAAACTGGTCAGAGGAGCTACAGGAAGATATTGTTATCAATCTCATGAAAAGCAAGTTGAATTGATGCTATAAAAAGTAACTAAATTGTTCATATCATCAGTTGTTTCTATCATTTAACTGTTATCTGTTTGAGAGCAAAGACTGTCTTGCTTTCCTATTACTATTCTTCACATATAGCACAGTGCTTTGCACACTGCAAACACTTAAATCAATTTTGTTTTACATTCATACCAAAACTGCTACTGGGCTTATGCCACCAAGGATGTCAAAGATAAAAAAAAAAAAAATCCTCATGTACATCAAAATATATTCATAGCAAAATTTTTTATGTAGCAAGAAATTGAAAACAAAGTAGGTGGCCATCAATTGGAGGATAGAATAAATCTTATGGAATATCATTGTATAATAGAAAAATCGTTAATATGAGGAATTCAGAGGAATGTGGACAGATTTGTATGAACTGATATAGAATGAAGTAAGCAATTGCTGAAAAGCAACATACACTATAAACTACAATAATGAAAATGAAAATAAAACTAAAAGGAAGCTGATCTCTGAGTAATCATAAAGACTAATCACTCCCAAGGAACAGATAATGCAATATACTTACCTCCTTTCACTAAAGAGGCAGTAGTCTATGTCTGTAGAATGTTGTTTATACTATCAGACATGGTAAGCCTTTTGGTTGATTTCCCTTAACTATTTTTCTTTGCCACAAAATAAAATCCAATGTAGAGCTTGAGTGGGTGGGAAATATCTGGAAATTGATGTGATGAAAAGTGAGATATAAATCAAACTTTTTATTTAATTGAGCAATGACATTTTAAAATCATTGAATCTTATTTAGTCATTCGAGAAATCTAAAAAGTCACCCCCCCAAAAAAATAATAGCATAAAGCAAAAACCAATTTTCCTAAAAGATCCTTTTAGTCCGTACTCTCTTGTATTTGGAGATATTACTCAGAAGATACAGCATAGGGAATGAAGATACATGACTGGCACCTCTTCCCTTCAATTTAATCACAGGGAATTTGAACCATTCTATCTGATTTTATTTCTGCTTTCTCTCCCTAACTATTCTTCCTGGGACTGCCAGATGGTAATGTTATATTGTTAGAAAAGAGCCAGATCACATATTATGTCTTCATTAGTAACTGATGATGAATAGAAAGCACAATGATAGAGATCACATTTAAAAGAATATGGTCAAACTGAAAAAAAGTATATTCTCCACATTGTGTCAAGAGCCAGGGATCCCAAAGTACCAACTCCTCCTAGATAAGACAGATTAATATGTTAGTATAAATCTGTAATATATTCGTAGATGACATTAACCTTATTAGGCTGTTTTCAATTAGAACTTTATATAGAACAATAATCTCTCAATATAATTCTATGGGAGTGGTTCTGAGGAGAGGTTGTACAGGTACAACATATATAGAGAGTTTCCTCTCTTCAAAACTGAGATGATTGATGGAAGTTCCAATGATCTTGTGATGAAGAGAGCTATCAACACCCAGAGAGAGGACTGTGGGAACTGAATATGCATCTCAACATAACATTCTCACTCTTTTTTATGTTCTTTGCTTCCATTTTGTTTTCTTTCAGATTCTATAATTCAGGGTTTCTGGGTCACCCTCTAGCAGTAAAATCTTTCCCATTCACACTTTCTTGTATCATACAACTGTTATTACTAGAACTTCCCTAAAATTTCCATTGGGTATGTTCACCCAATATGCTTAAGACTTTTCTGTCCTTCCACCGAAGTGGACATGGCAAACCATTCAAGTATCAAGAAAATCCTAAATGGGATCATGAAGGGTCAAACAGGAATGAAAAAGACTGAACAACAATACAATATGCTGAGGTCCTCCCTGTAGATCTTCTGATTTTACATGGCTGTCATTTTAAACCTTGAACTGCCAATTTGCTCTCCATTTTTATGTTGGATAGCCAATCTCTTTACCCAGTCCCACTGTCCTAGATAGTATCTTTTACTCTAGTTCATAGGTTCATTGTTGATGATGGTAGCAGCATCTTCATAATCATCACATGCCCATCGATTGCTCTTTGGTTCATACACAATTCTGATTATTTGGAAACTAGTGTTCCAGTAGAAATCAGAGAAATTATGCTTCCCATCTCATGAGGTTCTTGTGCTATATCCATAAAATCTGTTAATATTAGAAAAGAAAAGCACAGGTATAATAATTCTTTGGAACTCTTAACACTTTGAAATAATTTGATCAATAAATGCTTCTTTCTCAGTAAACTGACTTTTTTCTTTTCTTTAAATTTATTTTTAATATACACTGCTTTATGAATCATGTTGGAAGAGAAAAATTGGTGCAAAAAGGAAAACTTATGGGAGAAAAAAACAGAAAAAAGAAATGAATATAGCATTGTTGATTTACATTGAGTCTCCTTAATTGTTTTTCTGGATGCAGATGGCGTTTTCTGTCCAAAATCTATTGGAATTGCTTTGGATCACTGAACCACTGAGAATAGTTGATCATCATACATTCTTGCTGTTATTGTGTACAATGTATTCCTGATTCTGCTTGTTTCACTCAGCATCAGTCATGTAAATCTTTCCAGACCTTTCTAAAACCCAGCTTCTTCATCATTTTTTAATGGAATAACAACACTCTATTATCTTCATATATCACAATTCATTCAGCCATTCCCCAGTTTATCGGCACCTTCTCATTTTCCAATTCTTTGCTACCTCAAAAACAGCTGCTACAAACATTTTTGCATATGTGGGTCCTTTTCCCTCCTTTATGATTCCCTTGGTATACAAACCTAATAATAGCACTGCTGAGTTAAAAGTTTTTAACCAGTTTGATAACCCTTTGGGCATAGTTCTAGATTGCTCTCCTGAATGGTTGGATCATTTCACAACTCCACCAACTATGCATTAGTGTCCCAATTTTCCCACATCCCCTTCAACATTTATTATCTTTTCCTGTCATCTTAGTCAATCTCAGTAAACTGAAGGCTAAAAAATAAACTATGTTTCCTATTGCTTAAAAGTACAAATAAATATTGGTGAGATGACTGACTTTTGTGGCAATGAATTTCTGTGAAGAGAACAAAGGAAGATGGCCTGAGAGAGATGGATAGGAATCCCTGATGTCCCTAGAAGGCATGAATGTTGTACTTTCCTCTCCCCAAAAATATCAGGGACCCCCTATCAATCCTGGTCTATAGAAGTTTAAGGTTTATCTGGTTAGAAGTAGCAAAGTATTCATTTTAGACTTGATATTGGGGGAAGATAGCCACTCGGACTTCCCAGAAGTAGTATAGGGAGCAAGAAGAAGGAGGTGAATTCCCTCTTCTTAGAGCTCTTCAAGAAAAAAACTAGTTAACTATAAGTCAGGTAGGGATTCCTTTTGGGAGAGGATTGGATTCAGTGGCCACTAAGTTTCTTTCTGACTCAAATTCTGTGATTCTCTGATACTGATGGCCTGCCAGCTGGCAGTGCTAGAAACATGTCTGTGTGACTTTTTTTGTAACTCTCTCACCTCCTCCTGGACTTCTGGAAGCCTCAATTCTGTGCCTGAAATCTATTATAATTTTAATTTTCCCCTCTCCCCATCCATATGGTAGTTTTTTTTCTTTTTAATTATCATAACACTTTGCTAAATATCATGATTCTCCATTTCCTTGTCCACACAAGGTTTCCAAGGCATAAATGCAGTTATTTCTTTTGTTACTCTTATAGGGGATCATTCTAGAGTGATACATTCAGTATGGGGCCTGGATCAGATGGGGGGGAATGGGGGGTAGAGGGGGGGAGAAAGGCAGAAACCAACCTCAGTCACCAGAACTGGGTTTATATCTGGACTTTGACACTGATATTCCACCCTGTCTTAACTTAGATGTTTTAGTTTCTCAGATCCTCAGTTTTTTTATCTGCATTTTTATCTTATTTAAGGTCTTTGTTCAGCTCTTATCTTGAATGATTAGAAATGATTAAGTATAATTTACAATATCTCAGTCATATAATTCTCTGAATTAAAATGTATCTTATTTTATAAAGAATGGGGGATTTGGTCTGTTTGCCCCCGGTTCAGTCACACAGGATATAATCACTGATGATAAGGTATTATGTTAACAAGATATTTATAATTTAGGAACAATGAAGATCTTGACTGAAATAGAGGTCAGTATTCCACTTGTTGAGGCAGCTGTTCTAGCCCAGTGAAAAAAAAAAAAGCTCTGGGCCTGAAATCAAACTCATCTTCCTGAGTTCCAATCTGGCCTCAGACATGTTCCTAGCTATGAGACCTTAGGCAAGTTACTTAACCCTGTTTGCCTCAGCTCCTTTTCTGTAAAATGATCTAGAGAAGGAAATTATCGACCACTGTAATGTATTTGATACAAAAACTTCAAAATATGGTCACAAAAAGTCAGGCAGAAAAAAATGACTGAACAACAGCACACTCCATTGCATGGTGAAATGTGTCAGAGCACCTGAGGCAGTTCAGGATAAAAACTGGTGATAAAGGAAGAATCGGGTTTCCTTTTTTTTTTTTGGGGGGGGGGGTTCATTTTTAAATATATAAATGTATATATATATATATATATATTTATTTATTAAAATAATTTTATTTAGTTTTATTTAATTGAATAAAATAAAATTACAGTTCATTAATAATTACCATTTGTATCAAGAAAATAATGGTACAGTGAAAAGAACACTAATTTGGAAATCAAAGGGCCTGGGTTTAGATTCTGGCGTCTCAAGTAAATGACCTAATCTCTGAAGACCTCAATTTCCTCATTTACAACATGAGGAGTTAGCACAGATGACCACTAAAATCCCTTCCATTTCTAAATTTATGAACTTAGAATTCTGTTGAAAACTCTTGAAATTCCCTGTCCTACTTTGGACTCATTCCTTACAACCAAGTCACTAAATCACAAAATTTCAGCATTATAAAAAATCCAACTGACCATTTAATTCCACCTATACCTGAAAAAAAATCATTTACATTATATCTCTGTGAACTTTTGCTTCTCCTGCTGAAGTTTGTGTGCTTGTTATTTCTGAGATATTTCTATTTACAGTTTGAAGCAAAATTGTTTAGACTTTTCTTTAAGACTGATACACATCTGTTATGTCCTATTTAAGTTCCTCTCTTTAGTTTTTATTACTCAATCTAATTTCTACATTATAAGCATTTCACAAAGTCCACAGGATTCTTTTTTATGTGGAACAGATTTTTATGACTTTTTACTTTTTACAAAATCATTTTTGCAGTGGAACAAATCAACAAATGTCTGGTTCTATTAGGTTTTATGTCAGTTTGTCCTGAGCTAGCATTAAAAAAAAAAAAACACTAAAAGCTTTTATCATCCTTATTTTTTAAATAAGATAGTTGACTATACTGCAGAAAAAATAGATTTTGATATCAGTGTTCAATCACCCTACATTGTGACTATTTGTGGAGCATCCTTAATAAAACCTCACTGAAACTTGGAATTCACTGGAATTCATGTAGAATCACTATTTGACAATTATTCAATTAACTGAATCATTTTGGGGGAGAAAACCTTCTATCCTGTCCATTTTTCTTTGGATCTCAAGTTATTCTGTTTAGATGAATATATGTTTTGCTCCAATTAACAAAATTCCCAATAGAAACTCTTCATTATGATGCTTACATATGACCTAAGGATTTGGGATAGCAGGGGAAAATTCTAAAAGAATCTCAAAACCATAACTTAATTGACCAAGCATTTATTATTCATCTTTATCCAGCACTCTGTTAGGTAAAGAAGATAAAGTAAAGATAAAAGAGAAACAGTTCCTTCCCTCAAAATGTTTACTTGAAGCAAGTAACAAGGGCAAGCAAAATGTATACAGATAAGGAGATACAGATTACATACAAAATGTAATTTAGGGACAAAGGAATCACTAATAGATAAGGAGATTAAAAAAAAAGAGCAGAACATGAAAAGAAGGTAGGAGGGATAGCTTGGAATACAATGCATGGGAAAAGACAAATAGGACAGTGGCTGGAGTATAGATTTTCAGTATTTTCGGTAGATAGGAGACAGATTATAGAGAGCTATAAATACCAAATCAGGGAATGATGTAATAAATCCTTGAAGATTCCTGAATAAATTGGTCAGATTTGTGCTTTAGGAACATCACTTTAGCAGCTATGGACAGTGGATTGGAGAGGAGAGAGATTAAAAGTAGGAAGACCTATAGGAGTTTGTTGAAATAGTTCAAGTAAAAGGAGATAAGATTCTATACTAAGGAGATAATCCTTTGAGTACAGAAAATTGGAAGGATACAAGAGGGCTTTATTGAGGCAGAATTGACAAGAAATGAAAATTGATTAGTTATAGGGGGTTGAAAGGAAATAAAGAGCAGAGAATCATTCTGAGGATGTGAAACTGGGTGACTGAAGGGATGTTGTGCCCTTGACAGAAACAAGGATGTTAAGTAGAAGGGCCAATGGAAGATAATGAATGCTGTTTCAGACATGATTGAGATATCTATGTATCATATAAGCAATATAAGAGGAGCTAATGAAGGGAGAAAGATTAGAAATGTTGATTTGAGAGAATTGAACCTATAGGAATTGAATTAACAGAATATTTGAAGAGGAAAGGAAAGAGGGGAAGGAGAAAAGGGGAGAAGGAAAAAAGGAGATAGAAAGAAGGAGAAAGAAAAAAGGATGAAGAGAAAAAATGAAGGAGAGGAGGAATAAGAATCTTCTCTCCAACATACTCAACTCCAAGTATTTTAAAGGATATAAAACATTATCATAGCTATAATATTACTAAAACAAATTAATTTTAGACCTTCCATTTATTTTGGAGCAGATATCAAAAATCCATCACACACATCCTTATAATTTAGAAAGATTTTTAGTGATTTCTGCCACCAGGAATATCAGACAAAAATTGTCTAGACAAAAATTCAAAGCAAGGAAAAATCAATCTTTGGTACTGTCTCACCTAAGTTTCTGTACCAATTACATATTCTGGCAGACCTATATTCTCCCACCACCTTTGCCTAGCCAGGGTCCAAATATGACTAACTTCTTTACAAGATTTCATTCCTACTTGATCAAATACCTAAATAATAAGGCCTAGTCCAACAAATGTCTTTCTTATCAGACAAATATGTGAAATCAATATATGACAAAAGTCTACACATGCAAAGGATAAGAATCTCATAAATTAGAAGCTTGAATGAACTTTAAAGGTCATTGGGTTCAACTTCATCATTTTACAAATGAAGAAGCTGAGATCCAAATGGTTAAATGTCTTCCCAACATTACACAAGCAGCAAGTGACAGATCTAGAATTTGAACTCATGTCTGCTCTAAATCTTCCACTTTTCTTCCCACCCTACCTCCAACATTTTTCATACCTCCTCTCAACATGTCAATCAGTCAGTTTGCAAATATGTATTAAGCTTTTTCTAAAGTGTTGGGGGAGAATGCATGGAAAATCTGAGCATGTATCAATAATTCCTCTGTTATCATTGAGTCCTTCTTTGGAGTTTTGCAGCTGACACACCTTTTCAGACTCCACAGATTTAAAATGAATGAATGAATCTTAGTCAGACCAGCCACTCTATGTTGAAATGGGGATAGTCTAGTCTTCCTCTTCAGTCAGAGAGGGTTAACTATAGTTTGCTAGGACATGGTCCTCTAATATCCCAGGATCAATCTCTGGACCTTCTGGGGAGTTCCATTCTTTTATACGCTCAAAGCACTAACTGGACAGCCATCAAACTGCTAAGAATATATATTGGGAATGTGCCCTTTTTAGTATAAAGTACAGAAGTTTCAGAAGCTTACTTAAGCTTAAATCACTATCCTCCAAACAGTCACTTTTGATGTTCCAGTTTTTCAGACTGCCTCAGGATGTCTACCTCATGGTTGCCAGCCTTTAAACTCTTGGCAAGGAACTCAAAGTCATTTTATGTAACTAGGATTGAAGTGCTTCCAGTAAGTTTATTTAAAAAAAAAACCTGTCGTGTGAAAAGCACACTTCAAATTTTAGAATAATAGAATAACACAGTAACTAGAAAAAAGCAAGAAATATTTAAATAATATTTTAAATAAAAAAATAGATGATTTGAAGTCATGTGGTGATTATAAAGTGACGATCCTTCAATAATTTTCTTGTCTGTTATTCTGTTTTAATTTCTCTGGTATAGATTTTTCTCTCCTTTTCCTACAACTGTAAAAAAAAAGATCATTCATCAGGGAGTATCTCTATAAAACAATAGAATTGTGATTTCAAAATATTTCATGAATGCAGTCTATCATCATCATAATCATATGATTATTTTTGAATTTAAAAGCCAGAAGATGAAAACCTCGAGAGGACTAGGCTTCTTCCTCATTAGACTTATTATTTCATGTTATTCAATAAACATTTATTAAGTGCCTCTATTAGGCAAAGTTTTATGTGAGAGATATAAAAACAGATGAAATGGGACCTGCCCTACCTTTGCAGAGCCTGGAGTGCTAGACTTGGTATCAGGAGACTCTGAACTAATATCTTGTTTCTGACATTTGTTGATTAGAACAATGGGAAATTTACTTAACTCTCTGAACGAGTTTTTCTTCTTTAAAACTGAGCTAACAACACCAACAGTAATTATTTTGTAGGACTATTTTGAGGCTCAAATGAGAATGTATATAAAATACTTAATAAACAAAGTATGTTTAAAAGTATAAAGTACTTTATAAATTAATGTAATTATTTTTCTTCTAGGAAGTAGGGCATTATGGGTGTGAGAGCTAATCTAAGTGTGATATGTGATCAAGTGTGGTCTGAATGGAAGCAAATGAGCCCTGGGGATTTGACAAAGGCAGTCAACAACACCTCCACAGGGAGGCAAGGCAGTGAGTGGGTGTTTTGGTGGCTAGCTAGGTGGAAGAACTTGACAACAGGGCCTATAGTAGTCTGCAATGGGTGGGAGACAGCTTGTAGGTGGCAAAACATTTTTTAAATATATAAAAATCTGAACTCATGTCTAAAACTGTATCAGCTATAGGAATGAAAGTTTTGGTAGGTTAATTAAAAGTTTGCCAGTGTTGATATTAAGAAAACGGAAACATTTTTAGTTCAGATTGACACTAGTCAAGTTACAATTCTCACTGGTGTTTGTTCAGTGAAGCTTAGATGTGTCACAGAATTTCTGAAAGAACATCCAACATCTATTGTGGACTTAAAGCCAAATACGGGAGAAAATATGTTCCAGACTGCTGCAGATATTCTCAAATCAAATCAGATTTCAGTGAAACATTCTACAGCACATCCAGTTACTGAAGCATGGGACATGAAAGGACAGTTCGATGGATTTGCATCAGTCTCCCCCAACACTTCTTTAAAAGAAAACAACCCACCGACAATGAAAAAGGATATAGCTACATTTATGTGAATTTCTGCCCCTACATTTTCTTGAATCAGATAATGGAAGGTTTTTGTTGTAATAGATGGGTACCCTAAGTTCATAAATAGTTGAATAGATTATTTCAATAAGGATTAACCTTAGAAATAGGTGTTTCATACTAGATAAAGGTTTAGAATTGGAGTTAGGAAGAGCTTCTTATCTTCTTAAGCAGTGAGAAATATGACATGACAAAACAGTCAACTCACATCTAAGCCAAACATTTAATTAGGAGAGATGGTAGAACATGGTAGATAGTCACCCTCAGATCCAAGAAAATGTGGACTCGGGTCCCATTTGTAACACATCCTAGCACTATGTAAGACACCTGGCATCCCAATATTTGGGGCATATTCTAAAATGCTATTGCAGAAAAAATGTCAATCTTCATTGGCAGATGGAGCTTACTTATCCTGGGAGTTATCTATTTCAGTGAAATCTCAAGTCTAGTCCCTCTCCTCTGAAATTATACCATTATTCATAAACAATAAAATACATTTTAAATATCTTTACTGTATATGTTTATTAACTAAATTAGTAAACATCAATACTTTTTGGCATATGATTACTATTGCAAGTTGTGAACTCTGGGGGGAAATCACATTTCTGAGTGTGAATTTTCCCTGTTTTCTTTTTTTGGGGTTTTCTATTATTATGAAAGTTTCACCTAATATGTTACAACTCAAAACAGGTATCACACATATTTTCTAGCCTTGTATATTTCTATGACATATCTGATTTTAAGTATTAGCAGAAATTTAAATATATATGTATATGTGTATGTATGCATACACGCATTGCACATATACATATATACATGTGCAATGTGTGTATGCATACATACACATATACATATATACATGTGCAATGTGTGTATGCATACATACACATACATATATATTTAAATTTCTGCTAATACTTAAAATCAGATATGTCTATATATATATATACACACACACACACACACACACACACACACACACACCACATGTGTAATGGGTGTGGGTGTGGGTGTATGTGTATATAGCCTTTTCCTTCAGCACTCATATATCAGTAAATGTCCGTATTGAATTCTGGATTAAAAAGGTTTTTTTCATTTAGCTGAATTGGTTATGCTCTGCTTGCTGGAGGTGTCTTCACCAATTAGAAACAATCAAAACACATTGGCCTTGGCTGAATGATTATTTGTTGGCACTGGGCTGTTTCACTTAGAGCAGGTGAAGATTGAAAACTCTGATGGATAATCAATCAATCCCATACTCTTGATAGGGCATAATCTAGGGGGTTTTTGTTTGTATGATAAAGATTCTGTTGTCTTTTAGTGTGAATCCCCATTGAATTTTTGTGACTCTGCTCTTATATTTCCTTCATCAGTGATGAGAAGATTCTATTAGCAACCCTGGCACCTTCCATTAAATCCGACATCTTCCAACTGCCAGGAAGGGATAATGAAGTGATAAATTTAATTTGCTACCAAAATATGTAAGGCAGAGCTATCTAAGTGAATTTATGGCATGAGCCCTGTCTTTCCTCTTAGCATTAAGAAAAGGTTTATGACAAGTTATCAAAATCAGTGCAACAAAAACAAATTTATTTGGATTTTTAAATAGAGATATCTGTAACACACTTGATGAAATCATACTTTTCCCTTCTCTCCTTCCTTCTCATTGTTTTCTTCCTCTTGAGCTTTTAGAGACTAATCACAATCTAAGTAAAATATATTTTAAGTGTTCTATTATTTTTAAAAGTAACAACTAAAATCAGCTAAATCAATCAGTTAATCAATAAATATTTGTTAACTGCTTATTTTGTGCCAGACATTGTGCTAAACAAGTTCAAGAGATGGATTTTGCTAAGATTCAAGTTTTTGAATCTTTCCCATTGCATTTTGTACTATCTGTCTCTTCATCTCTCTGTGGCCACAGATTATGAAATGATTAAAAACATCATTACCTTTTGATTTCAATAATAAAGGTTCTTCTATTCCATAAGGACCATAAGGCAAATTCAAATTTGTCAAATGTTAAATAAAATCTACAATATGCAAGACACCAAATATCAAAATGGTATATGCGCTACCTTCAAAGAACCCACTTAATTCTGGGATGTTAAAATATCTCATGTACATATAGAAATATAATATTCAGTATGTAATATTAAGTGTGGTATTCTGCAGTGAAAGACCCAGATAGTCTTGTAGGACTGATGGAAGAGAAAATTCTGTCACCTTGAGAAGCTGGAGGTGAAGGCAGGGAGGGTTAGGAAGAATAGGGCAATGACAAAAGATTATGTTAAAATTTCCTTATTTTCCTTACCTTCTACCACTATTCCTGTTATTTTAAGAGCATGTAATAGTTATTCTAGTCTACTAGTAGTGCCTTCCCCCTGGGATTACTTTCCATTTACATTGTGCGTAAGAACAGAGTTGTTTTTATGGGGACTCCTCTGATTGGTGTGGCAGAGATCATGTCTTTTCTTTGATCCTTAGAACTTTGCACAGGATCTCACACATTATTACTGTGGTTTTTTTTTAATAGCCTTTTATTTACAGGTTATATGTATGGGTAACTTTACAGCATTGACAATTGCCAAACCTCTTGTTCTGATTTTTTCCCCTCCTTCCCCCCATCCCCTCTCCCAGATGGCAGGATGATCAGTAGATGTTAAATATATTAAAATATAAATTATATACACAATAAGTATACATGATCAAACCGTTATTTTGCTGTACAAAAAGAATCAGACTCTGAAATATTGCACAATTATCCTGTGAAGGAAATCAAAAATGCAGGTGGGTAAAAATATAGGGATTGGTAATTCAATGTAATAGTTTTTAGTCATCTCCCATAATTCTTTCATTGGGTATAGCTGGTTCAGTTCATTACTGCTCCATTGGAACTGGTTTGGTTCATCTCATTGCTTAGGATGACCAGGTCCATCAGAACACATTATTACTGTTAAATCACTTCTGTCATAAGTGACTCTTTGTGACTCCATTTAGGGTTTTCTTGGTAAAGAAAATAGAGTGGTTTGCCAGTTCCTTCTCCTCTCATTTTACAGATAAGAAAACTGAGGCAAACAGGATTAAGTGAATTGCCCAGGATCACACAACTAGGAAGTGCCTGAGGTCACATTTGAACTCAAGCCTTCCTGATTCTGGCCCCCATATACTATTCACTATGTATTACTTAGTTGCCTATCTCACATATAGAAAGTGATTGATTAATGTTTATTGATAGATTGACACTGAAAATAACTACTTCAAATGTTTCCCAGATCTCATCATTGCCATCTTAATGTCTGATCAGTCATCACCCACTAAGATCTGATGTTTGCTACTTGAGAAGGATCTATTCTTATTTTTCTAGTACCTCAAATATGCAATCAATTGTCAAATTTTGCCGTTTCTAACATATTTCTCTTACGTTGTACCTCTCCTCTCTGACAATTGTACAGTCCTTATAGTTCAATAGTTCAAGTCCTTATAACCTCTGACCAAGTTTAATGTATTGTCCTAATTGGTCTCCCTTCCTTAAGTTTCTCCCTATTCCAATTCATCCTCCACACAGCAGCCAAAGTGATTGATTCTTCGCTCTAGGTCTGACTACGTCACTCTCCTACTCAGTAAACTCTAATAGCTCCCTATTTCCTCTGGAAGCAAATAAAGTTCTGTTTAGCATTTAAGGCTCTTAAAACTTTTTTTCTAATCCACCTATCCAAGCATCATTATATATTACTCAACTTCCTCTACTCTGAGATCCAGTCAAAATGGCTTTCTTTCTAGTCCTCACACAGCATTACTCTTCCTGTATTTGTGACTTTTCACAGGTCTTCCTCCATGACTGGAATGTACATCCTTTCACCTATACCTCACAGAACTCCTGTTTTCCTTCTAAACACAGCTCATGTTTTTCTTTTTAAAGGAAGCTTTCTTGATCATCCCAAATTCATGTCCTATCTCTCAAACTGCATTTCATTTAACAATTTTATTTTTATTTGCCTCTATTCTCTTAATTTTTTTTTGTATCAACCTATAAATATATTTGTTTCCTCCATTAGAAGATGTTTTTTAAGGGTAGAGTTTGCTACATTTTTTGGTATCACAGTTCTAGCACATAATAGATGTTTAATAAATGCTTATCAATTAATTTATGACATGTCCAGTGAGACCACAGAACTGAACATACAAATTTTATAGCCAAGATTCATATTTCTATCACTTATTATAAAAATCCTACTATTTAGTTTATTATTATACATATCTAAGACAGACATTGCATATAGACCATGACATGGTCGAAAAATGTCTGAAAAGAGAATCATAGACTCAATTACCTCAGAGAAGTTGCAGTACTTTTAATGACCCCAAGCTTCTCCATGTAACAAAAGCCCAGTGTTTTAACACCAATTTTTTCAAGTATTGTTATATGATTTCAAATCATAAAAATCTACAGTATATACAAATAAATATTGCAATTGAGGATCATCAAAAGGGCAAATAGATAGGAGAAATGGGAGAAAGGAAGAAAATGGGGAACTCAAAAACAAATATTAAAAACTATCTTTATATGAAAAAAATAATGCATATTCCAGCTATGAAGGAAGAAAATCTTTATACTGGAAAAAATAAAATATTATTAAGCAAGTTTCAAGATCCAACCCCTCTAAAAAAAATAAGAGCAAAGAGAAAACTGCAATACTTCTCCATGTCCCCCCAGTCAAGAACTCGCTAAGGGAAGGTTTTTCTTAGAAGGGTACATGACTAGAAAACAACATGGGATAATCATGAAACTGGGGAATAACCAATATACAGACTGTCCATGGGCTCCATTGATAGCCACTCAATATTAAGAAATATTGAGAAAGGCCACCAATATATTGGGTGATTCATAGATGAATTAGACAAGTATTGAACAGGATGACAGATGAGCTCAGCAATCCATCAAAGTATAAGTATTTAAACCTACACCCACTGAATATTAAGCTGTAGGGATGTGAGAGATCATCTTTTCTAATCTTGTGAGGAAATTGAAGCCCAGCAAGTTTGATTAAGCTACTCAAAATCATTGGTTAGATGGAGAGTCACTAATGTATTAAGTCAGTCAAGTTTTCAGCTTGTGTATATGAGTGAATGTATTTTGAAGAGTTACTCTAGCTGAAGACAAGGTGGATTGACTCCCTCTTCAGAGAGAACCTTTGATCACCCCTTTTCACTACCTTGTGGGTGGAACTTGACAGGTTAGGATTTTATTAGCCTGTGGGCAACATCAACAACCTTTTCACCTCCTTTCATTGACCCTTCTCCCCTTGGCTGTAGATGGTACTGTGGCTTACCTGACACCTGCCTACTCACCTCCTTTCATTGTTCTTGTGGGAAATCATTACCTTCCCAGGTTTGTCATTTCCTCCCCATAGCTGCTCCACTGCTGTCATTATTTATATTACCAGCCCCATCAGCTCTCTGACAACTCTGCTGTCCACTTCCATGGACCCTGACCTTTGCTTTACAAAGGTCATGGGAAATTTTCCTTTTGTTTTCCCCTGCTCCCTGCTCTGTTCTTACTTGACTACTTGTATTTTTTACTAATCTTCCTGCCTGAGGTTGCGTGATGTGTGTGTAGGGATAATTTTTTTTCTCCTTATTTCTTGCCATCTCCCTTCACCTTCCCTGTTTTAACGAGACTAATTCTTCTGGCATGTTGTCTTATGTCTCAAAATATTCATGGGGAGTGGAAGTGCAGTAAATAAAAGAACCTTCATATACTGGAAAGACGATGTATAAAACCTGAGATGCTAGGTTTCTCATAAAACCTCTTCTTAGCAGGTCTTCTCTTTAGCAGGTCTAATTCCTACCTAGATGTCTATAGATTCCTATTTCTGTGCTCAAAGTGATATACATACAATTTTTTTCTTCCTTCTTTCCTTCCTTTTTCCTCCCTTCTTTCCTTCCCTTTTTCCTTCCTTCCTTCCTTTTACTTTTTCTTTTTTCCCCTTTCCTTTCTTCCTTCCCTTCTTTCCTTACTTTTCTTCCATAAATTTGCTTTTTGATTAAATTTTGCCTTCTGAGCAAAAACAATTTATTTACTGAGAATGTAGACCTGGTCTAACCAAGTGCCATCTATAGAGTTCTAATTTTGGTAAACAGTAAATTATTTCATTTAACCAAGTGGTCTATATGAAACACTGCAATGGCTCTGGCTAGAATTTTAGATGATAATAACTTCCCTTTCTCTAGCACTTTAATGTTTATGGAATATCCCCCATCCAAATGCTAGAAAGGTAGATAGTATAAGTAGTGGTAATCCCTACTTGAAAATGAGAAAAAGAAAGCTCTCAGAGTTTAAATGATTTGCCCAAAATCATGGAGCTAAAGTGTAAAGTCCAGTTCTTGAACCCAAGTCTTCTACATGAAACTTTAGCTTGTTTTTATACCTTAACATATCACTACCAACATATGCATGGCTATTACCCAGTAGCTCCCATTTTCCATATTTCAGCATCTTTCCATCAGCAAAGCAAGGAAACAGAATTCAGAAAGGGGTTCTATAATTGCCCTGATTGCTCCTGAAACTCCTATATAGAGATTTCCTCTAATTCAATTCAACATGTGTGTATTCAGTTCCAGCTAGATGGAAGACACTGTTCTAAACCCTGGGGATCCATAGGAAAGAAACAAATAACAAAAACAGGACAGACATAGCTTGATCTCTAGAATAATTCATTTTTAGCTCTTTACAACTATGGTACTTTCATCTTCTCTGGCAAAAAAAAAATATTTTGGATAGGTACCTCCTCCCATATATTTAGTAATACATGAGAGTTATTAAAGATATTTTGTTGAAACATTAAACAGTCATCCATTATCCACAAACTGTACACTGTGCTATACATAACAGAAGATCCAGAAAAGGTTAAGATATAGTCGTGGCCCTAAGCTTGTGGGACAAATACCCATACATGAAGAAAAATTAAATAATAGTAAAAAGTGATATGGAATTGTGTCAAATGAATTGTTCACATATTACTAGCACAATGCTATAAGTGAGATATATAAAAATACTAGACATCTTACTCATAGTAGATACTCAAATATTTATTGAATGGTTAATGTAAATTATTGTTAGTAATATAATTATAATATTGTAATATAATATAATAATATAAAATATTATTTAAAAGTCTTATAAATTGACTGAAAGGTAGGTATGAGAACACATAAATAAAAGGGAAATGATCTCCAGAACTCTCCCCTTCCTTAGTGGTGCAGTTAATTTATTTAGTATTGGAAATCTTCCCTTCAGGGCTGAGTTCCCTTAATTAATGAATTCAAATTTACCTAATCCACTATATTTAGTGAGCCTAAAATCAAATCCATGTTTTACATGCTATCCTGCTGTAAAGCTAGACACTTTTGCCATCTCTCTGCATACCATCTCCTGCTTCCCACACTCTGACTGGGTATACTACCATTGTTATCAATTTTTTTTTTTCTGGCGAGGACATGTTAGTTGATTATGGATTGATAAATCATCCTAGGAATTCCCCTAACCGATCTAAATATATTTTCTTCTACTTGAAATGCAAGTTCCTTGAGGTCAGGGAGTGTATCATATATATATATATTGACTCCTCTTGGTCTATTTTTAGTACAAAAATGACTGGAAATTAGAGAATAATAATGGTTGAGACACGCTAGTATATATGCATCATGAAACTTTTGGGTTTTTTTGGTCAAAACCAAACATGTGGACTCTAACATACCAATAAAACTATTACTGCAATTAAACAAATCCTCTCTGAGGATTGTTGATAATGTTTCCTGCCTCATGGTAGAGAGGTAGTTACAGAATAAGCTATATGCTTTCAGACATAGCCATTGTATTGATTTGTGTTGATTTACTGCACCTATTTGTTAGAAAGAATTTCCAAGGATGGTAGGAGCAGTAAGTAATTTTTTAAGTAATAGTGATTTTTTTTAATGGCATTAATAAAATAATTTAAAAGAAAAAATCTTCAGGTTTCAAATATTTATTGAGAGCCAATTAGGCGCAAGGAATTTTAGTAGGTCCACAGCATCACAAAATCTCCAGAGTTGAAAAAGGCATCTCAAGTCATCTTGTCCATCATGTACCTAAACAATAATCCCCACTATACTAAAACAAGTAGTTGTATAATATTTGGATAGTGAAAATTAATAGGAAATTTCCTTTGATATCAAACCTAAAATTGCTTCTTGGCAACTTTCAGCCCTTAATGTCTAAATTCTCCCTCGCATCAAGCAAAATAAACCTGGGGTCAAGGAATACAGATATAATCTGCAGGTCAAACAGTTCTAACTCACTTGGGGGATCAAATTTCAACACATTGAGAATGAAGTATATTCTAAAAGAATTGGAAAAGATCACTGAAGATTACTGCTTTCACTTAAGGTGAAAGCAAATGTGTATAACAGGAGGAATGCAAAAAAGTGACAAGACCCATAAGAATAGTGTCCACAGTGTTAATGTTGGGAGTAATCTAAGATTTTTCATAAATACTTTAACAATTTTTAATGTCCTTTTTAAAGCTATGTTTCTGTTAAGAGAATTTTTTTTTTTTTTTTTTTTTTTTTGGCAGAGGAGGAGTGGAGGATGGAATTGGTTAGGCAATCAGAGTTAAGTGACTGGCCAAGGTCACACATTTAATAAGTATCAAGTATATGAGGCTGGATTAGAATTCAGGTCCTTGTGACTCTAGGATTGGTGCTTTATTCACTGCACCACTTAACTGATCCTGTTAAGAGAAATATTGAGGAAAAGTTATGACTTGTCCATGTTAATACAAAATATATGTGTATTGGAGCTGTAGACAAGATATAAGAGGACAGGGGGAATGGAGTTAAAACCTGAGCAAGACTGAAGCACAGAGGAACACATCACTTCAGTGATAAGTTGCTGGTTGACCCACTGTGCTTTAACAAGCAACTTATTGCTGTGGTTTCTGAATGAAACCTGCACTGACTTAATGTCCTACTGCTGAGTTTGTGGTTCCCCAAGTTTCTAATCTTAGCCTCATGGAAAGAATTCCATGTAATAGATTTTGCCTAATTTATGTCCCTGGAATCTGCATTCTCCTTTTTTAAGTTGGATCACTGAGACGATAGGGCTTTGGTGTATGATGCTGTCACTGAATTACCTCTGACTTATCTGGTTGCTATTATCATCATATAATAAGATAATATCAGATGATCGCAAAGTATTGGTTCTCTTAAGATTGTTATTTCAAAATAAAATTATTATGATGAAAAGCAAAAAAGAAGGCAAAACTACTTGACTCCTCTTGGTCTATTTTTAGTACAAAAATGACTGGAAATTAGAGAATAATAATGGTTGAGTGAATTGAAATTGAGTATCTAGTTCTTCTAATCCATTCATTTCTCTAATTGCAGAAAAACTACATTCCAGGCTATTGAAATAACTTGCAAATGCCATTGCTAAGTTGCTGTAGTGATTTTTTTGAGAGAGAATGGAGAATGAAAGAATATGGAAAATAAGATAAATCCTATAGGACTGATTATCCAAAGAATGTGCTAATCTGGGGATAGGAGAAGGCTATGAGCTTGACCTAGTTTTAGAATAGAATTAGATGGAAGTGCAGTGGCTGTCTATTCTGACCCAAACCAAAACTTGAATTTTTTCTAAAATATCTTCATCAATAGGCCATTTTGATTTTGCTCGAAGATTTTGTTAATGATGATCTCAATACTTCTAGAGGCTTCTCATTGCATTTTTGGAAAGTTCTGTTTTTTAAAGGAAAATTTTCCTTACAATGAACTTAGATCTACTTTTGTACATCTTCTAGTCATTGCTCACTGGTCTGTACTTTGAAGCCCAAGAGAAAAATAACTAACTTCTCTTTCTTAAGGTAGCTCTAAAGATCTTAAAGTCAACTATCAAGTCTCCTCTTAGTGTTCTCATCTATAAGCTAAACAAATACAGTTCCTTCAACTAATGTTTATATGGAATGACTCAAGGAACTTCACCTTACTTTGGATGACTTCAAACTTAGTATAGTCCTTCTAGAACTGAAAGAATAAAATGTTCCAAATAAGAACAGAATAAAACCATTAGCTTCTATGTCCTAGGATATTTTTTATCATAGTCTATCACATTAATTTTTGTGTCTCTCATATCACAATGTTGACTGATAATGAGTTTGAAGACTACTCAAACACTAAACCTATTCTCTGACACACTAATGATGGGTTGAGGCTTTACAATCTTGTCTGTGGAACAGAATATTTTTAATTCAAATATAGGGCATTACATTTATCTGTTAAACTTCATTTTATTGAATTTAACCCATCATTTTGTCAAGATCTTTTTCCTGTGCCTGACCTTGTAATCCAATATGTTAATAATCCTACCCAGAAGTACATCATATACAGACTTTTCTTTCATGTCCTGATTTTGACAACCATGCCATCCAAGTCAGTGATTAAAAGGTTAAACCTCATAAGACCAAGGACTGATTCTTGAAGCACTGATGAATGCTAATTGGTTCTGGCCTTTCAATGAGTTTTTTTAAAAATCCATCTAACCATTATTATCTAGTCCACATCTCTAAAAGAAAAGTGTGTGTGATTTTGTGAAATCCCTCTAAACTTTCTGTAGTATTTTTCTGATATATCAATCTATTAATTCTATCAAAAACAGAAATGAGGGTGATCTGGAATAATCTGTTCTTGATGAAGTCATGATATTTTTTCCTTTAACCTATATAACTACTTTGGGAAGCATGTTATAGAGGTTTTTTTTTTTCATGTGTGAATTATATTTCTTTAGTGCAGCCCTTGGATACCTTGAATCTAATTCTATCTTCTGCTCCAGCTGGATGACTATTCCTTGAGGGGAGAGAAGTGAGGAGAAAAGGAACTTCCCATTATGTTTGTGAACTTGGGTCATCTGGAAGATGTTCCCAAGGTCTTTAGAGCTTTGACTTTTACAGGCTAATTTGGTTGCAGAAACAGGTTATTAAACCTACAGAAGAGAAGACTCAGGAGAGACAGGAGAAGACTACTATCTAGCTGACTTCAAGTATTTGAATTTGAAAGATGTTTATATGAAAGGCAAATTAGATTCCCACCCTCACCCACCTTTGGCTCCAGTGGCCAATACCAGAATCAAGGAGAAGCAAATTCTGGCTTTGTAGCAGGAAAACAAAAATCCTAATAATTGAAGTTATTAAAAAGTGAGTTGAGATGCCAAAGAGGTTTTTTTGGTTCTTCTAATACTGAAAGCTTTAAGCATAAGGTAGGTATTCACTGATTGTACAGTGTTGGAGTGGAGACTCCTATCTTGGATGAGTTAAACTACATAGTTACTTAGGTCTTTCCCAATTCTGAAAATGTTATGATTCTATAACTCCAAAATGTTATGATTACCTCTTTCAGAGACCAGTCTTCTTTGGGTGTTGATTGATAAGAAATTGAGCACAATTCATTTTATCAGATTGTTACTTATTTTTTATAACATTCATGTTTACGTTAAAAAAAAAAAAGCCTCCAACTTGTTATTCTTGATTAAATTTAAAGAACTTTCAGATCAGTGACATGTTTTCTTTCTAATGTATTTTATTTACTCTATTAAATATTTTAAATTACATATAAATTTTTTAACATTTTTTTAATTTTGAAATCCAAATTCTCTCCCTCTTTCTTTCCTGATCCTTCACCACTCCTTGAGAAGGCAAACAATATATCAGTTATACATCTGAAGTCACATAAAATATATTTCCATATTAGCCATGCTGGAAAAGAAAACACAGAAACAAAAACAGAAATTTTTTTTAAAAATTTAAATACTTTGGCCTCCAGTTATTTTTTATTTAGCATTTTCAACATGAGTTCTCTGGAATTGTCTTAGATGATTATTTTTGAATAGAATAGCCAAGTTTTACAGCTGATCATTCTTACAACATTGATGTTGCTGTGTATAATATTCTCCAGATTCAGCTCACTTCCTATTCTTCATTTCATATAAATCTTCCTAGGTTTTTCTGAAACCGGCTTGTCATTTCTTATAGCACAATGGTACTCCATCAAAATAATACACTACAACTTCTACAGCCATTCCCTAGTTGATAGTCATCCTTACATTTTCAATTCTTTTCCAACACTAAAAGAAATGCCATAAATATATTTTGTGCAGCTAAATCTTATCCTTTTTTTTTTTTTTTTTTTTTTGGTTCTCTTTGGGATAAACACAGTAGTAGTATTGTTGGGTCAATTTAGATAAAAGTAAAGTTCAAGCTGTAATTTCTTCCCTACCTCCCCCTATTTCCTCCTCCTCCTTTGTAAAAACCTCTTTCTTGCAGTCCTTTTTCATGTGTGATATCCCTCCATCCCTTCTTTCTCTCCTTCTCCCCTTTTGTCAGGGCATCCCTCTTTCTTACCCTTACTTCTTTTTGCACCATCCCAACAAATCAACTCATTCATAGTCTTATATATTTAGAATCCTTTTAACTGTTCTAGTAATGATAAAATTCTTAAAAGTTACATATATTATCTTCCCATATGAGAATGCAAACAATTTAACTTTATTGATTCTCTTATGATTCTCTTTCATGTTTAACTCTTTAATGCTTCAGGAATACTTGAAAAGTCTGTATTTCAATAAATATCTATCTGTTAATAATAAATATTACAAATAATAAAATAATAAAATTCTCTATTTCAATAAATATCCATTTCCTCCCCCCCTTGCCAAAAATAAATATCTACTTTTTTCCTTTGAAGAATTATCCTCAGTTTTTCTGGGCAAGTTATTCTAGATCTTTTGTCTTCTGAAATAGCATATTCCAAGCTTTCTTCTCCTGTAACATGAAAGCCAATAATTCTTGTGTGAGCTTCTGACTGATATTTGAATGTTTTTCTTCTACTGCTTGAAGAATTTTTTTTCTTTGACCTGGGAGCTCTGGAATTTGGTTCTATCATTCCTGGAAGATTTCACTTTGGGATCTCTTTCAGGTGGGGATTGGTGGATTCTTTCACTTTGTATTTTGCTTTCTGGTTCCAGGATACTTGTAAAGTTTTCCTTAATAATTTCTTGAAATATGATGTCTTTGCTCTTTCTCTGCTCATGGCATTCAGGTAGTCCAATATTTCTTAAATTATCTTTATTTGATCTATTTCTGAGGTAGGTTGTTTTTCCAATTTCTTCTATTTTTTTTTTCATTCTTTTGACACTATTTAATTGTTTCTTGTCTTGTGAAGTCATTTATCTTCTACTTGCCCAATTCTAATTTTCAAGGAGTCTTTTTCTTCAGTGAACTTTTGTACTCCCCCCCTTCCCATTTGACCAATTCTGCTTTTAAGGAGTTATTTTCATTTGTAAAAATGTTCTGGCTTTTTTTCCCCATTTGGCCAATTCTGGTTTTTAGGTGTAATTTTTCAACACACACACACACACACACACACACACACATCTTTAAAATAATACAGTGATGAGCATTATTTACAACTGAAAGAAGAATTTTAATATCAATGTTTAGACAGCTTTTGAAAAATTGGAATTGATCAAATACCTAATTCATTTAGATTCCACTAATTTAATGGCTTCTGTTCAATGTAACAGATTTTTATTAAGCCCTTACTATATCCACAGCACAATAGTTGAATTGAATTTTCACTAAAATCTCTAGATAATAGTTGCTAAACAAAGATTGCTAAACAATAATATCATAAAATAATTTTTTGACTTTCAACTTTTTATTGGATTTTATTATTATTATTATTATTATTATTACTGAGACAATTGGAGTTAAGTGACTTGCTCAGGGTCACATAGCTAGGAAGTGTTAAGTATCTGAGGCCAAAATTGAACTTAGGTCATCCTGAATTCAGGGCTGGTGCTCTATCCACTGCACTGATTTTCAACATTTTTAAGAGAAGTTTTTTTCAAACCCTATCCCCTATCCCTGTCTGCACACTTCCCAATAACTCTTTTGCTCTTCTAAATATGTCACTTTATTGTTATTTAACTATGCCTTCTAATGTGCTTTAAAACTTGGCTCTTTTCAAATAATTTTTAATTCTGACTTTTCACTTCCATTTTTTATAGTCCATATTCATAGTAGTATATACATTGTACAATTTCATACAGTAGTTACAGTATTCCCCATGGATACAATTTGATCTCAGTTATGTAGTCATTGTCTCATTCAGTCTGCTTCTACCAGGAATCTTTCATTAGTTGCTTACTGATCTTACTCCAGAGACCCAAAGCAATTATGTCCAAGAATCATTGTATCAAGAAATTGTAACTTACAGTAAATGTAGTAATATGTGCTTTCAAAAGAAGTTTTGTCCAGGGCCTAGACAAAAGATCATGAAGATGGTCTTCCACAAACATTTATTCAGTTTTCTCTTTTGTAGGCTTTTAACTTTAAGTCAGCAATAAAGCCTTAAGAAAATGCAAAAACTTCTACTGCGTATGCTTCTGAAGGGTACAGCATACTATTGTTTAATATGAAAAATCTTGATTTAAAAGTGAATATATTAACAAGTACTGTGATCTGTGTTTTTAGAGGGAGAAAACAGTATTGATCCTTGACATTTTGAAGTTTATTAATAGGGAATGTTATGTAAAGACCACTGTAAAGTAATATTATAAACTGCAAATACTGTCAATTTTGCTAAAATTTTCTGAGTTAGACTTCTATGAGGTAAATGTCCCTAACTTTCTCACCTCTCTATTTTTACTCACTATTCAAGGAATGCTTCCCCACATACCCATCCCTACCTGTTGGTGTACTTTCTCTACCCTTGACTTCAGACACCCATTTTTATGCAGATAACTCTCATAGCTACAGATCTACCCCAACTTTCTTCCCTTAGTCCTAAACCTACATTATTTACTACTTGTTGGACATTTCTAACAATATGTCCTAGCCCAGAGGTTATCTTCACTTCAACAAGTCCCAAAAGAGAATTTCATCTTCCTTCACTCCATTTCCACAATGGGTATTACTATCCTTCCAGTTACCCAGATTCATAATTTTGGTATAATCTTTGACTCCTCATTCATCCCACATGTTTTATCAACACATTTTCATTCTACAACATATCTCCTCTCCATTCACATAATTATTATCTTAATTACAACCCTTATCACTTAAGGCAATGTGGCACTGTGGGAAGAACAATGCTCTAGAATCAAAGAACTAAATTCAAATCTCTTTGTTAGCCCCTACCTATTTTACCTTGGATGAGTCCTTTTAATCTCTATGGGCCTCAATTTCCTCCATTTATAAAATGAGGGGATTGGACTAAATGGACTCTGATAGGTCTCCTAGTTCTAAATCTAAGTTCTATAACCCTCACCTTTAATATTTAAATAAGGTCCTAATTGATCTCCCTGAATTAAATCTCTCTCTACTCTACATCTTCCACAAAACTACAAAGTGATTTTCCTAAAGTGTAGATCTGACCAGATCACTCCCTTATTCAGTAAACTAAAATCATCCCTTAGTATTTCAAGGATTAAACATAAACTGCCCTATTTGGAGAGTGAGTGTGTGTGTGTGTGTGTGTGTGTGTGTGTGTGTGTGAGAGAGAGAGAGAGAGAGAGATGTATGTAGTTAGGTATGTGTGTTTACATACATGTAAATATCTCTTCAGCTGTATTATAAGCTTCTTTAGAGTGGGTCTCCCATTTTGTTCTCCATATGCCCAGTGTCTTCCACAAGGTCTCTCACATAGCAGATATTTCAAAAGAGCTTTTCAATTGATTGATCCCAAATGCTACTTCTTCCAGGGAATCTTGTCTGATTTTCATTTCCCTTTGTGATTCCTAACACAGAACATTGTCCACATCTTTTATGGAAGTTTCACATCTTACAACTACTTGTACATTACTAGTAATTTCTAGGATGGCATATATTATTTAATTTCTGTATTTTCCTCACTTTCTCCCCCAGTTGGAGGCGCAGTGCAGCATAGTAGATAGAAAAACAGGACCTAGTTCAGATTTTAATGCTGTTACCTTCTGGATATGCCATCCCAGGCAAGATCCTTGACCTCATTGCTCCCAGACAATTCTCTAAGGCTGGGCGGAACAGTGTCCTACACTGGTAAAGTTTCTTAATCAGAAATTCCTTATCCTAGCAAAATCATAAGTCCAGTCCCATTCCATCTTCTTTGCACCATTACTTAGTATTATATGAAGTATATATCAAGTATATAATTTGTTGAATTAATTTTTTACCCAAAACAGAGAGGCTATTTTCATATTGTGATATGGGGCTTGGAAGGTATAGTTTCTGCTCTAAATTATACCACTTTTATGTGTATGCTTAAGGTAAATTATTATGTCTCGCTTAGTTTATTCATCTGTAAAATGGGGAAAATTATATCAGCCCTGATTATCTCACCAGATATTTATAATTATCAAATGAGATAAAGGGTATATGTAAATGTCTTTTTAAAGAGGTATATAAAAGTTAAGTATAATTATTGCTGAAAATGTCATGAATAAATACCACACTTTGCAGTGATGAAAAACACCTGGAAAGATGTAGAGGGAATTTAGCCCAAAGGTTCATAAAATCCAATTCTTATAGGCATTATATATAAGTAGAATTTTGCCATGTTCTCTTTTGGAGAAATTTACTAATATGTCTGGAAAGGGTTTAGATTCCCTGCTATCAACTTTCATCCAGAGAGTTCTTAACCCAAAATGTAATTTCTGGCATCAACAAAAGTATGCACCTGCAAGTTATTTTTTTAAAGGAAGAAAGAAAGAAAAGAAAAGAAATATGTGTGTGTGTTTTGCTGTCATGCTGAGGACTGGGCATGATCGAGAATACCAACCTAGTGTTCCATCAACTTAAGTATATATCTCTTTGCTAGCAATTTTAAATACAGCTTGATGGAGCAGTATAGAATTTATTCTCTGTACACCTAACCAGCAATAAGGAACCTCAGTTTTGCTGAACACCGTGTAAATCTACCACATTGTTTAACATGCTTCTCTCCCAAAAATATGCTGTGAATTTCCCTGTACTCCATGCAGAAAGAGAACTACTGGTCAGCCAGGACTTCCTACATAATTATCCCAACAGTCATTAAAAGTCGAGCATTGGAACACATGAGATTGTTTTATTTTCTTATATTTTGGAAAGTATATGAAATTGACACCCTTCAAGTTTCTACTTTCAGTTGAAAATAAACTACACATGTCTGGTGAAAATTGTCTACTGCTTCAATGTTGTGCCTTCTTGGCTAGTGTAGACATGTCTAATTTTCTTACTTGGTTGATGATGTTTTCAGGGAATAATGGCTCTTCTTTAGCCCGAGTCTTTAATTGATTGGAACACAGGTACTGCTATATTTTTATACTTTTATCCACATGCTAGAACAATGGCAGATTGCCCAAGAGGGTTTCCACAATGTTTTCTCTGACAAAACCCCCTCACGGTAAAAGGAAAAGCCTTCAAAGGTTGTAATGCATAGAGCTGGGCTGTTTTAGACATACCCTGCAGCTGTGCAGTAAAGATGCTTTATTTAAGCAAAAATCCTTGGAGAAATTAATTGATATGAGCCAGAAGTTGTTCAGCCAATTTAATCACTCGTCTGCTGTTGTTTCTAAGTTACATGGGATGCAGAAGGAATTCTGCCTGCCTTAGAATCAGCTCATTCAAGAGGGGAAGAGAAGATGGAATTCAGACTCCTATATTCTAAAATGCCCGCTTGAAATTAAATGCCTCAGCTTTGGTTATGTTTTTCTGCCAAGTTGTTTAACACACTGATTCGTTTTCATTGGAATTTTGCCAAATTAGCTGAGGCTATCCTAGAGCCATTTAAAGAATTAACTAGGGAAGGAAGAAATGACCAGGCCTGAAATTCTGTTTTGCTAATATTTGCTTCCCTTGCCTCCAGAAATAATGTGCACATAAACAGAATGAAAGTAAAAAAATAAAGAAAACCCTTCTTTAAAAGATAAGAACATTATCCAATCTCAATAACATGACTAGTTTCTTGTTTTATTTTGCTGTATACAGGCACCTCAGTTTACTATAAGCTATTTTTCCTATGTAGGTCTCATTGGGTTTAGATTTAAAACTTCTAGATCTGGAACATTAACAAGAAATCCAATGATTGGAGAAAAATGTAATTGATTAGAATGTGGGATGAGAGAAGGAATGAAATTGGGATGAAACCTGATTTATCAGTTTCTTAATGGGAAAGAGAAATTAGTATAACTCAGAGAATAATTGTCACATCATTTGGCCTTCAACAAAGAGGTTGCCTCTTTAATCTTACTTTTTCTGGTAGTATCATGAAGAGGTATCTATTTTTAGTCTTCTTTTCAGGCAAAAGGCATTAACTGTATATAGTATATTTATGAACATCTGTGTGTTCAAATACTATACTAGTAGCCTACAGAAAAGACAATTGATATTTCACTGTAACATTTGACTTTGACTTTTAACTCTGAAAATTAAATTAAACAATTGACTATATTTTTTGTGTGTGTATTTGAGAAATCCTAATTACTCTTTACTGAATAGATTATAAACTCTGTGAGAGTAAGATCTACCATTTTTTATATGTGCCTAGCAGGGCCCAGCATACAAGAAGTGCTTAATAAATACTTGTTGACTGATTAAGTATATTCCACTCTAAAATATCACTTAATAATTATAGGCTTATAGTATCAGTATTATTAAACTGATTTAATACTGGGTTTAATACTGATAAACCCATATTTAGATGGGTTTAACCTAACCCATATCTGAACCGAGATTTTTCTTTCTAACACATCTAACAAGAGGCAATCAATCAGTCTTACTTCAAAATCTTTGGGGAGGAGGGAGAGAGAACCTACAAATTCCAGTTTTGAATAGTTATAATCATTAGGAAGTTTCTGCTTACACAAAACTTAAATTTGTCCCTTTATAATTTTAATTCAACTCAACAAATTTCTACTTACCATTTTTAGTTCTAATTTACAAAGCAAAGAACATCAGGTTTAATTTACCTTCTGTCTGCCAATAGTTTGGTGACTTGAAGACTCTAATCCCAAAGTGTTTCGATCTGTTCCTGCATCCTGAGAAGGAAGGGTAGAACAGAAAAGCTGAAGAGGAATCGCTAAGATATTTTTGCCACTGTTTGATCTCTGACTTCTCTACTAATGAATTCCCTCCAAAAGCAATTTTTAAAAAATCCAAGTTACATCTTTTAAAACCCAAAGATCACTGAGCCCAATCCCTTCACATTGCAAATGAGGAAAATGAGTTTCAAGGGCTTGAAGATGTAGTAAGCATAATAGAGCCAATATTCAAAACTATTTTCACACTTTAGCACTTCTCCTTGGATATACCAAGTAATACTAAAGTTGCTGTCAAAAGACTCAAGACATCATATGGTAACTAGAGGACCATCCTTGACTTCATAACCTAGAAATTAGGAAGATTTAAGCAGGGGCTGTTAATCCTGGACAATTCAAGTAATTAGTAAGTGCATAAACAATTTTCTAAGATTGGAAGACACAGAACAGTTGCCTATCTGCTTTAGAAGGAATTTTGTCACAGAACCTCCCTATACCAATTAAATTGCAAGTCTGGACCAAAAGACACTTCAATAATGATAATAATACAAATTGATATAAAATCACATTTTTATCTTTTTTCTTAATTTTAATGACTGTATTTCAAGCAACACTTTTCTAAAGCAGAAACAAAACCAACCACATCTTCTCATCAGCATCCAAGGAATTGTATCATTTAAAAAACTGATCTTTTACCCATTATAAGTTATTAAAAGTAACATTTAGATAATTGATAAAGCACTATTTTTGTGATTTCCCATTGCTGTATTTTTTTCTACAAGAAAAATTCTATAAACACACACAGTAATATGTTGATAGGCAGTTGGCCTAGAAGCCAGAAAAAAATGGTGTTCAAATCGAGCCTCTGATATATAATGACTGTGTGAGCTGGACAACCCAATCACATTTTCAGTTCTTTGGTGAACTCTTTAAAATTATGAGTTGCAAAGAAGACGCCAATCTGCATTGTCAGAGGGTGTCTCCTCCTCTCTACAGATTGTCTACATTAGGCCATTTTTTGTTTCATCTTTACCTAGACATAAGTCACCAAATGGCCAAATTGATATCTGAGAAAGACGTTAATTAGAAAGGCCAAGGTCATCCATTGCATCCTGGACCATCACCAGTCATATTGACTTTTGTCTTGCCAGTAGGCTTCAATGATTCTGGAAGAGAGAAAGAGGTTGAGACTTGACACAGCTCTGCATCACTTAAATCCAATTTGTGCTCAAGTCAAGATGTCACCCTTGTGATGTACTTTGTTTTTCTAGAGAATAAAGGATAAACAATCATTTCCCATCACTAACCCTAGAAATTCAGCTTGCAAAGTCTTCCCTGCCCCAAACATTTTTCTTTATAGAATACTAAAGGCTTTCCAGTCTTTCAAAATTGTTCAGTAATTATATGGTAGATTGATCCTGTGTGATTAATCAGGGACATGACAATAGGTTGCCATTTCTTATACTGTTATGCATTCTGATTTACCTGTATGTATATTTAAATAAGACTTTTGAGATCCATTCTTGAGGGAAAGAATGCAATGTAGTAGTATAACAGGAGCCTGAAATAGTGAATGAGAAAAGGAATCCAGTACCTTTGAGCATGTTTATCTGCTTAACCTAATTCATAAGGAAAGAACTGTGGTAGATCCACAAGGGAGGTTAGAATTAAAATGAGAAAAAATAATGAGTTTGGTAAGGGAAGCCCTGGATGTGGTTAGTGATTACTCAGCTGAGAGGCAGGCAGGTAGGTGACCTAATGGATAGAATGTTCAATCAGGATGACCTGAATTCAAATTCTGCCTCAGATACTGCTAATCTGTATTACTCAGGGCAAGTCACAATATCTCTCTCAACCTTTATTTCCTTATCTGTAAAATCCACAAATAACTTCAAAGGTTTACCATAAGTATCAAAGGAGATAATAAATGGAAATTAACATTCAAATCTTAGTGTTATATAAATGCAAGCTATTATTATTTTAATCTAATACCCCTAAAAAACTTCTCAGTGTGATACATCTAAGAATACAATTGTTGCAGTCTTAATCAGTACTACTATATTTTTCAGATTCAGTCCTGTCCCCTACAGAAAGCAGTAGAACATGATATGAGCAACCAAAGCTTTAATAAATATATGAATGTTCACTCTTACAATCAAGATTCATTTATGAGAGGCCCAATTATTGAAAAAGTGCCTCCTTATCCCTGCTCAATTTACAAAATCTTATTCTCTGGTTGTAGATGTGCACCACCTGAAGTCAAGACTAGGTCAAAGAAATTCATCATATATTTTTTTTTAGTTTTATGTAACATTACAGTTGAATAAAAATGTCAAAAATAAAGGAGAGCTTGTATTCAATACTATAGGTATGGGAATACTCATACAACTTGAAAATATATCCAAAGTGAGATGTAGACAGCTTTCAGGTAAAATGAAATATTTTAGCAATATATTTAACTTGATTTTCCCCATTTCACCATGAAATGAATATTTCCCATACATAACAAAAGATAGGACTTCTTGGAAGCTCTCCTATGCTTTATTCTGCAGCTTGTATTCAATTTGTCTCCTGTTGAGTCACCATGGATAGAGTACAGATTTAGAAACAGGAAATCAAGGTGGAACTAAAAAGATACTCTTCTAAATGGGTATCTCAGGTATTAATCCCCAAGACAGTTTATTTTAACTTACTGTAAACGATCTGAGACAGTGAATAATGAAATCCTAACCTGAATAGATGGTATCAATATTTTAGAGAAAGCAAAAAGACAAGGTGGTAGAAAAAAAGCAGGAAAAAAAATTGTATGACCACGACTGGCCACACACCCAAACACACACAAAAAATGCTATATGAGCTTCAATGTGAACAAATATACAATAATACCAGATGTCACCAAGACAGTATTGAGGGAGAAAGTAGAAAATACTATCTCATCCAGGTACAATCATGATAGTAACAACAGCGTTAGCATCTAAGGTTTGCAGAGTGCTTTACATTATTATCTCATTTGATCCTTACAACTCTGTGACAGGTAGCATATTATCCTTGTTTTACAGATCAGTACATTCAGTATCAGAGATTAAGTGACTTGCTCAGTCACATTTATAGGACATGTGTGAGGCAAGATCCGAAATCAGGTCTTCCTAATTCCTTGTTTAACACTGTCTCATTACATCATGTCAGTATAAGTCTGAAATGGTTGAAACCAAATTTTCCACTCCATCTTAGTGTTTTTGTGAATCCTCTTAGATGCATTTCTGATAAAACACAATTTTCAAAATGCCATGAATGAAAAATAAAAATTTTCTCTTCAAATCAGTTTGAATTCAATTGACTAATGTTACTGTTATAATTTTCAAATTGTTTAGATGGGTTAAAAAATACAAATTCAAGAACTTTTTTT
This sequence comes from Sarcophilus harrisii, assembly GCF_902635505.1. Classification (NCBI taxonomy): domain Eukaryota; kingdom Metazoa; phylum Chordata; class Mammalia; order Dasyuromorphia; family Dasyuridae; genus Sarcophilus; species Sarcophilus harrisii. The sequence goes on along the minus strand of NC_045429.1, from coordinate 397,162,818 downwards.
TTTTTTTTTTTTTTTTAGTATCGCCATTGTTTATATAGAAGCAAGGTTAAAATGGCATTATAATCCTTTCAGATAGTCACAATTTGATAGCCTTTCAACTTTTTTTCAAAAGGAGGTAATTCATAACAAAATATTAAGAAGCTATATAGTAACAGAAAATAAGATGATAATTGGACAAATGCAATTTATAAATATGTAACAATAGTTAACAGCCCTTTGGAAAACTGTTTTATCAGGAGTCCTGGAGAAAGAATGAAAGTGAATAGCATATTTTAGAAAAATAAAGATTGCACTATATTATCGTAATTAAAAAAAAAACAAAAAAACAGTTCTAATGTGTTTGGGGCCCTCCTACCCAGAGACAACACTCTATCTAGTATGTGAAAGTGCTATTTTTTTCCTTTATTGGCCCAAGTGAAATTTTAGCTACAATACTTAGATTCAAAAGGAAGAAGACACACACCTTGTCAGTTTCTAGAAAACTTCATATCAAGTTATTAAGTTTGACAGATTAAGGGGAAATTATGAGAAATAATAACAATGAAGAGCTTAAATCGTAACTCTAAAATCAGATTAATGACAGCAAATAAGGATACAAACATGTAAAAGTTCTAATTCCTGAATACATAGAGCAAAGAATAATGTAGTTAAATTAAGTAGACAAAAATATATTCTGAACAACAAGGAAAAGGTATTAATTTTGATTATTAGTTACATAAGCTCTCTTGGTACTTATTTTCCTCATCTGAAAAATAAGGAGATAGGACTAGATGACTTCTATCCCAAGGAAATTCAATGAAGTTTCAATGAATTCAATCAACATTTGTATTAAGTGCTTAATATGTTGAGGATACTATATTAGCCACTGAGGCTACAAAGAAAGACAGAGAAAGGAAGGGAAGGAGGGAAAGAGGGAGGAAGAAGGGAAGGAGAAAAGGAAGGAAGGAAGGAAAAGAGGGAGGGAAAAAAAAGAAGGAAAGAAAGAAGAAAGGAGAGAGCGAGGGAGGGAGAAATGATGGAAGGAAAAAAGGGAGGGATGGAGGGAGGAAGAAAAGAGAAAGTGCTATTATCCTCATTTTATAGTTGAGAAAAGTAAGGCAAACAAAAGGTTAAGTGAATCGCACAGCTAGTAAGTGTCTGATACTGGATTTAAATTCAGATCTTTCTGATCCAGGCCCAACTCTGTGCCACCAATTGCCTCTGTAAGATGAAATGATTTGGAAAGTAGGCTTGTAGGCAGATTTTGAAGGATGCCAGTTAAAGGGTTTATATTTTTTCATGGAAGCATTGAGAAGACTACTGGAAATTTGAAAACAGGAGAATGATATAGTTATGCCTTTGCTTCATGAAGATTATACTGGCAGCTATGTGGAGAAGTGGAAAGGGAGTGACTGGAAATGAGGACACTAATTTGGAGACATTGTAATAGTCTACCAGGGGTCCTCAAACTTTTAAAATAGGGGGCCAGTTCACTGTCCCTCAGACTGTTGGAGGGCCGGACTATAGTAAAAACAAAAACTTTGTTTTGTGGGCCTTTAAATAAAGAAATTTCATAGCCCTGGGTGAGGGGGATAATCATCCTCAGCTGCTGCATCTGGCCTCGGGCTGTAGTTTGAGGACTCCTGGTAGGCAAATGGTGATAGATCTGAATTTAGGTAGTAATGTGAAAAGAGAAAAATAGAAGAGAAAAGAGAGCTCTCTTTTTTGTAGATAGAATTGACAAGTCATGGCCACTAATTAAATATTAAGCTTGAGGGAAAAGCAAGAGTTGACCAACCCTGTTATAATCAACTTAGGATGAGCGAAAGGATATAGACAGAAATAGAAAGTATAAGGAAGCCCCTTCTAAATCTAAAGGTCCTTCTAAGTCAAAATGTATGATTCTGTGTTATAAATCATTTGGAGCTGGCAAATAGAATTTATAATAAGAAATTCTTCCCTAAAATTTATGCTATAACTATACTTCAACCAATCATATCAATCAGTACATTTATTAAGCATTTACTATATGACAGGCACTGTGCTAAACACAGTTAATACAAAAAGAGGCAAAGGGCAATCCCTGCCCTCAAGGAATTTATAATCTAAAGGGGGACAATATGCAAACAAGTATAGGCAAGGCAATCTATTTGCAGGATAAATAGGAAATAATTAACAGAGGGAAGGCACTAGAATTAAAGGGGGTTAGAAAGGATTGCTGTAAAAATTAGGATTTTAGTTGGGACTTTAAAAAATCAGGGAAGTCACTAGGTAGAATTAGGAAGAGCATTTCAGACATGAGAGACAGCCATAGAAATACCCTAGAGGTAAGAAATAGTGCTTTGTTTGTGGTATATATAGTAAACCAGTGTCATTTAATCAAAAGCTTGACTATGTTTTTTTTCCAATAACAACATCTAACTAAAAAGTTTAATGCTTCATCAGTATTCTTGCAATGTTAATAAAAAGAACATGAGAAAATCTCCCCCCACCCCCCCACCCCCCCAACATTGATTGATTGAACCTGTGGCAAACTTTTAGAGGAACTCAAGAGCTGCACAGGATGGGTTGTAATCTAAATTATTTAAGTCTGATATTTATCATATCAGAGAGAATAGAGCTACTGAAGTATTGACCAGAGTTTTTGTACATTATAAAAAGGAAAATGTATGATGCATTGTTGGTGGAGTTGTGAACGAATCCAACCATTTTGGAGAGTAGTTTGGAACTATGCTCAAAAAGTTATCAAACTGTGCATACCCTTTGTTCCAGCAGTGTTACTACTGGGATTATATCCCAAAGAGATTATAAAGAAGGGAAAGGGACCTGTATGTGCACGAATGTTTGTGGCATCCCTTTTTGTAGTGGCTAAAAACTGGAAACTGAATGGATGTCCATGAGTTGGAGAATGGCTGAATAAATTGTGGTATATGAATATTATGGAATATTACTGTTCTGTAAGAAATGACCAACAGGATGATTTCAGAAAGGCCTGCAGAGACTTACACGAACTGATGCTGAGTGAAATGAGCAGGACCAGGAGATCATTATATACTTCAACAATAATACTATATGATGACCAGTTCTGATGGACCTGGCCATCCTCAGCAACGAGATCAACCAAATCATTTCCAATGGAGCAGTAATGAACTGAACCAGCTATGCCCAGAAAAAGAACTCTGGGAGATGACTAAAAACCATTACATTGAATTCCCAATCCCTATATTTATGCCCACCTGCATTTTTGATTTCCTTCACAAGCTAATTGTACAATATTTCAGAGTCTGATTCTTTTTGTACAGCAAAATAACGTTTTGGTCATGTATACTTATTGTGTATCTAATTTATATTTTAATATATTTAACATCTACTGGTCATCCTGCCATCTAGGGGAGGGGGTGGGGGGGGGCTAAGAGGTGAAAAATTGGAACAAGAGGTTTGGCAATTGTTAATGCTGTAAAGTTACCCATGCATATATCCTGTAAATAAAAGACTATTAAATAAAAAAAAAGAAAAAAAAAAGGAAAATGTATACGCACATAGATATACGTGTAGCTATACATATGTCTAGTTTTAGATCAGCAGGATGGTTTCAGAAAGGCTTGAAGAGATTTATATCAACTAATGCTGAGTTAAATGAGCAGAACCAGGAGATCAGTATACATGCAACAAGAAGATTATACAACAATCAATTTTGATGGACGTGGTTCTTTTCAATAATGAGATGATTGAGGTCAGTTCCAATGATCTTGTGATAAGGAGAGCCATCTACACCCAGAGAGAGAGCTGTGGGAAGTGGGAAGTGGGAGAGTGTGGATCACAGCATAGCACTTTTATTCTTTTTGTTATTTGCTTGCAGTTTGTTTTTTCTCTTTTTGATCAGATTTTTCTTATGCAGCAAAATAATTGTATGAATATGTATACATATATTGGATTTAACATATTTATTTAACATGTTTAGTACATATTGGATTGCTTAACTATCTAGGGGAGGTGGTGGGAGGAAAAGAAGGGGGGAATTTGGAATGCATGGTTTTGCAGGGGTCAATTTTGAGAAATTATCCATGCATATGTTTTGAAAATAAAAAGCTTTAATAAAAATATTAGTCTAGTTTTAGATAACTATCATCTAAAACTAAGAAAATATCTTTTAGATTCATGTGATATAATAGTTACATGTGATATAATAATGTGCATACTACCTATCTATCTGCCTAGCTATCATCTCTCAAGTTACTCTGTAAATATACTTTATGGTGATTTCCCAACTTTGTGCTATGGGGAGTTGGTTAAGGAGAATCTTACCAAATAACCTGATAAATATACATAGTATTTAAAAATAATTCCTTGAGTCAACATATTTTGTCACAATGTTCTTCTTCTCAATAGTGAGGTTAAGTTCATTTTTATGTTTTGTTTATTATTTATTTTATAATAGTGATATGATCAATGAAACCGAACATTGTGAGATAGTAATGATTTCTCATTTTGAAAATAGGACAGCCAAGTTTCGTATCAATATTTATTTTCCATATATGTATTGACTTAGTTTTGCTATTTATCTTGTAGCAAGAGGCCATAATCCTATCACAGTTTAATTCCATTGGTTTTATTACTTTATTATAGCCAGTAATTACACTTTTGTTCTGTCCAGGCAAAAACATAGTTGAACATAATACAATGAATGTTACAATGTTAAACATTTATCATTGTAATATATGGGAGAACTCCAGAAAGATACAGAATGCTTTAATTGGGTGTACTTTTCCAGAGCCAGCTTTAGTTGGCAGAAGAGAACAGGAGGTGCATAGGAAAATAATTTAGCATTGGGTATTTACCATCTACTTCAGTTTATTTGTATTGCAGTAAGAAAGAAGGATCCAGAAAAAAATAAACCTAGTATTTGCCTGAATCCTGAGGTTATAAAATAGCAGGAATATAGAAATATTTCCAGGTTGAGGGACCCAATGTGTTTAAAGTGAGAAGTGCTTTCCATCTGTACATAGAATATTTTTTATTATAATTTTCTGAGCCCAGAATATATTTCATCATTTCTACACGTGAGAATTCTTGTGTTCTTACAAGTGCCTATTGTCACTTTCCTCTACAAAGCCTTTTCTGATTTTCCTGGTTATTAGTACTCTGGAACTGATTTTGTCCTTTTCTGAGAAACAGGAAGTTTGTTTGGGTCATGAAAGTGAAGAGTTTTAATGATTTAGTAGGATGACATTTTTATAGCATTTACAATTAATTAAAAGTGGTCATCATAAGATTGAAAAATGCTATATAAGTAAGATTGTTCAGTCATATTGGAGACGTTTAACAGAGTCAACATTTGACAATAAAGTCTTGAGTTTCTAAAATAAAAAAATGTTTATTTCTGTTCTTCAATGACCTTGCAAAGAATCACTGTAAAAGTAAAATTTTATTTAAGAAATATTCATCATTATAATAACTAACATTTATTTAATACTTTCAGGCATGTAAAATGCTTTACATACATTATTTCATTTAAGTTTCACAGCACCCTCAGGGAGGTATTTGAGATGTTATTATCTCGATTTTTTCGATAAGAAAAGACTCAGAGATTCAAAGACTTGCCCAACCAGTGCCAAATAACTAGGGAGTGTCAAAGTCGGGATTTAAACTAAAGTTTGTTTTTCTAGAAGTCCAGGTCCTTTATTCACTATACTGTAGACACTGTCTCTTAAAGATAACATATATAATCAAAGTTATAATAACAAGGTCCCTGCCCAATAGCTTTATGGTTTATTTAACTTAAGAGAATCAAAGTATCAGAACTTTATAAGCTATTGAGTCAAATCCCCTCATTAAATAAATAAGGAAACTGAGGCACAGTAGAATCACACAATTAGCAAATGTGAGAAACAGAATTTGAAGCCAGGTCTTTTTAGTTCCACCTTCTGCTCATAACTATTATGCTGCCATATTGCATCTTAGTAATTGTCTCTGTAGCTGAAATTATAAAAACAAGATTCCTGCCCAATGGATTTACAGTTTAATTAAATTAAGAGGAAGTAATGAAACCTTCAGGGAATTCCCCTAGAACACTCTTAAAATCAGTTTACTGAGTAGAACAAACCTGAGCCAGGTGTTGACATTGTCTCTATGGAAAGCTAGTCTCACCACAAAATACCCCGACTTGAGGAACAAGTCTCACAGCCAAAACCCTAAAGAGATAAGGAAAGGGAAGTAGAAGAATTATGCTATTTTTTTTAAAGAGATATACACTGGCAGTGGAGTGATATCTATACCCAGGAGGCTGAGACTTTTCTGACCTCCCCATTCCTCATGCTTCACAGCTTTCAAAAATGGTGTGATGGCAGGAGGGTTTTATAGTTCAAGAGGTTTTTCTTCCTTTCAAGTTTCCATATTTTGCAGTATAACTGCTCAGGTGTCAAACTCAAACCTTGGGATTACCTGCTCCCTATCATCTTTTCTGGCATGTACATGTGGATGGTAGTCCTCTACAAAAACAAAACAAAACAAAATAACTAATAACTTGGATCTGCTTATTTTCATGTTAAACAAAGTTCATCTTCCCCCTAGGATATTAGGAATCCCAGCCCAGTGCTTCTTCCAATGGGTATTTCATGAGTGTTTGGTGAATTGACTCACTTATCAATATCATGTTAAAATGACTAACGTCCTATTTCCCCCAAAGACTATAGTGAGTAATTTTTAAAGATATAGTTCCTCTCTTCTTATAACTGTCTGTACCCAGGTAGATAACAAGTCAAGAAGTTCTCTTCTGATTAGACAGGGGACTCTTTAAAGAAAGAAATCTCAAAAGTCAGACTGGCAGGGTATGGATGAAGAAGGAATTTCAGAAATTTAATGCTCTAAAGAGAGATCATCCCTTTAACTGTGTTATAATAAGCAGGCAAATGGTATTAACCAATCAATTCTATCCTATTCCTATCCTGGTTTAGATCTTCTTATCCTTCATGTAGACTTATTACATAGTCTCCTAAAGGCTTCCTACCTCCAATTCTTTCAAAAAAACACTTCAATTCCAAGAAGCTTTGGTTTAGAATTCTAGCTCTATGAGAAAGTCACTTAAGAAAGACAGCCAAAGATCAGTAATTAGAACATTATCCTCAGTCAAAAAGTGTGCAAGTTGAGTGACCCTGGGATTTAATTTCTCAGTGGTCCTAGGCGATTCTCTTTTCATATGCCTAGCATTGTAAAAAGTGCTTAATAATTTTTTTGGTACATTCTCTAAGACTAAATTATAGAGAAAATGCTGATAAGAATTGATAGAGAAAGTTTCTCCATTCATAGTTCCAGACACTAATGACTAGGGACTAGTCCCTAGTGGGACTAGTCCAAAAACAAAACTGTCTAAAAAACAAGGTACAACCTCTCTAAAGCTGTATCTCCGAATGTCTACAAAGGGAAATGCTAACTCTTGACTCCATATTATTGTTAGGAAAACATTTTGTAAATTATCATTACATAGCCATTTTCATCTTCCTAAAAACATGGTTATGTCACTACTATGCTCAAAATCTGTAAGTTTTCCCATTGCCTAACTGATTAAGATCCTTATTCAATACCCTTCATAATCAAATCCCAAGCTGCTTTTCTGGCCTTACTTTCTATTCTTCTCCATATATACCAAAAGCTCAATTTAAATAGAACTAGTCATAGTTTCCTGAACAAAGTCTAAATTTTTTCCATCTTTTTACCTTTGTTCATGACATTCCTTTCTCTGATGTATTCAAAACTCAACTAAAAGACGACCTTCCTCATGGAGGATTTCCTGATCCATGTCCTTTCCTAGCCCCTGACCTCTGTTTTATCTCTCCTTCCCTAAAAGTACCAAAACATTGTATTCAGTATTGAACATTATGTTAATTTTGCCTTTTGTTACCATTATTTGTCTATTTTTTTTTGAATGGACAAAGTCAATGATATTCCCAATATAATGCTTCACATACAGTTGGTGCTCCAAAAACATTAGCCTAATAAGTATAGTAATGACTAGAAAAGAGTAGAAGACTAGATTCACAGAATTTCAAAGGTAGAAGGGATCAGAGACTCAGTTGGGAGTATTCAATCCAATTTATACTGGAAATATAATCCTTTTTACAGCATCTCTATCAAGTAGCCATCCAGCCTTTGCTTGATGATCTCCAATGTGGGGGAACTTACCTTTTTCCAAGAAACTCAGACTTTAGGAAAACAATAATTGTTAGATCGGTTCCCCCCTCCTTCATTTTTACCTCATGTCTAATTTTTTTTTCCACGTAAGTCTTTTGTGTATTTGAAAATAGCTCTTGTCTATCCAATCCTACCCCTCCCTCTTGGGTCTTCTCTTGGTTAAATAGCCTCAGTTCCTTGAACTGATCCTCATATGGCAGGAAATATTTTTGTATTCTTATCCAATAGTAGACTCAGGCTCTATAATCACTTCCTTTCTCTGGCCAATCTGCCATGGAAATTCCAATTGGCATTAAAAAAGACTAAATGTTTAATATAGGCACAACCCTAAGCCAACAGAATTTATCAAGCTGGCTCTGATATCAGTAAGCTTCCTCAACATTTGCCAATCCAGAAACAGTTACAGGCAATTCCATTGTCAAATTACTTCCATGTTGCTGTTATTTTACCAAGTGAGCTAGCTGGGGACTTAGTTATTATGATCATACACATTTCTCCTCTTTACCAAAGCTCTAGGCCAACCTGCAGAAAGTATGGCTCCCCATGGCCAAACCTTTTGAAGTAGGAAAGGATAAAACCTAAGAATCAGGATCACTGAGGAAAATTTAAAATTGTATTATGGGTTATGTGGATTTTTCAGTACCTATTTCCTTATCCACTCCTGGCCCTTTCCCTCTCCCAAGGTATTCTTCATTAGACTCAATTTAAGCTGTGAGTTAAAGGTTTTATATTCTCAATTGGTAAGTGGGCCCATTAAAAAGCCATGTATTCATGTTGACTCCTGGGCATTGGCCATTTTAGCACATTCAGTGCTAACAGTGGACACCATGCCAGGAGAATCTGACTTCTGGTGCAAAAGGATAAAAAGAAAGAAGAAGGAAAGAAGAGAGGAAAAGAATAAGGGATGGAAAAGAAAGAGAGAGAGAGAGAGAGAAGGAGAGAGAGAGAAAAAAGAGAGAGAGAGAAGAAAGGAAGGAAGGAAGGAAGGAAGGAAGGAAGGAAGGAAGGAAGGAAGGAAGGAAGGAAGGAAGAAAGAAAGAAAGAAAGAAAGAAAGAAAGAAAGAAAGAAAGAAAGAAAGAGAGAAAGAGAGAAAGAGAGAAAGAGAGAAAGAGAGAAAGAGAGAAAGAGAGAAAGAAAGAGAGAAAAGAAAAGAAAAGAAAAGAAAAGAAAGAAAAAAAGAAGGAATAGTCAAGCCCTGCCAAAAAAAAAAAAAAAACCAACAACAACCATAATTCCTTCCTGTACTCTGTGGTTTGTTTTACTTAGGAAAACGGCCTGGTTATACCCTGCAGCATGCATTCATTACAGTGATCTTTGACTGGCAGATGCAGAGTAATAGGATGCATATTTTAGTGCTTATTATAATACCCTGTCCAAAAACAACTTGACAAATTTGTGATTTCGACAATATCTCATTTTGCTGGCTGCAGTGCTCTGTGATTGCTTGGCCCACGTGGTTTCCAGATTATGCATACCACCAATGCTTCTCATTAAAATGGCCACAGTTCACCAGTTTCGGTAGCTTGGAACGAACTTGGAATGAATTATTATACAACAAAGAGGCTGCTGTCATGCAGAACAAAAGACAAGCAAAAGAGAGCTTGGGCTTAATGAGGCTAAGTGAGTGTCTCCCCTGCATCACAGCTAGTTGACGGCCTTTGAGCGTGGATTTTTTTTCTCCACAGGCCAAAACCTTTGGTCTATTATTTTGTGTTTATGCACCTTGAGGCTAATATACATTTTAATATGCTGCACATGGAGAAAAAAAAATCAACCATTAGATTAGAACATGTGCACTCCCTGTTAAATTAATGACAACCGAACATAGAGATAAATTTAGGTTTTCATATTTAATTATAGCACACTGCAGTACGTTTAGCAAGGATAAATTGCACTATTATTATGCTTCATTTTTTTTGACATCTTCTCCTATTAACCATGCACACTTGGCCCCTCAGCGCCACGCTAACATCTTGCTATGTATCATCTTCCTCTCATACTTTTCAGTTCTTAGCCATTGCCTTTTGGGGGTGGATTATTTTGTTTGTTAAATTTAGTGAGAGGACAGGAGTTTGTAATCACTATTATTTTGGACCTTATGAAGAAAGCAGGAGATTATGATTGATATGCTGAGGTGGGGGGAGAGGAACTATACGTTAGTTTTAGTCACACTTGTAGTACTGAACTGGAGTGACATTTCCAAACTTCACTATTTTTCCAGTATACTTCAGGGCCACAGTGCAGGCCACGAACCTGCCCATTCTATATTGCCCCAGAAAACCACATCTGATCTTTTATGTAAAGCATTTTCAAACCTTGAACACTGTATAAAAATTATTATTACCCATGACCATCTCCATCTCCCCATGACCTTAACATCCTTTGTAAAAATCAGATGATAATATCCATAACTATAATAAAAACAATTTTTTAAAGATATCACCAGATCAAATAATCTTGACCTCTGATTTTGTGTGAAATAAAGAATTCTCAAGATATAGAGACCTAGTAGAAAAAGGAATAGAATAAAGTGCAGATCATTCCTGTTATTCTGTCTCCTACTAAAAAGTTAGCTTCTAGAAGTTTAGCTTACTCCCAATACTTTTATTCAATTACAAAAGGAAACACAAAAAAATCCTGTTATTTTATGTACCTATGCTATTATTAGTCTACTGAACATCAGGCATATGTATGTGATTTTTTAAAAAATAGTATAGTGAATTGTGCCAGGATTATCTTTATCTGAATTCAATTAAATATAAGATGATAATAATGTCACTGGTGGGGAAGGGGGTTGGGGGGTATGGAGAGGAAACTCCCAATAACTGTTGTTCCCCGGGGCTTTTACTTGTTAATCTGAATATATCTGTTATAGAAATAAGAGCATTTTACTTATGAAATGTGGATTGGGAAATAAGGAATTCAGTATTCTTTTGGAAATAATTTAGGCAAAGCTAGTAGGGAAGACCAAGAATGTGGCTATTCAAACTGTGAAGACCACCAGCACAGGCTTACAACAGCAAAGTCCAAGTGAACTTTGTCTGAAAGGCTGCTGAATAACTTGTTTTGTTTTATTTTGGTTTGGTTTTTTTGCTTAGAAGGTTTTGACCCTATCTTACATTATGTCAAGAGTGTTATTTCTAGCTGGCTTCAGAAATGCATTTCAGATCCCTTCTAGTAGTTTCTAATATCCTGGCTTCTACCCTAGCATGGGAAGGGTCTTTTGGGTACCATTTATTTCCAAATGCGATGCCAGGAAGAAAATGGTTTGGATCTAAATTAAGAAAATGCTTATGTGTTTAATTGTTGTTGTTTTAATGTGTTGCAAAAGTTATTTGGATCGTGGAAAAATACCAAAGTTGGGGAGTCAAATCAGATAGGACGTAATATGCTCTGGCTTTATCCTTCATTTTTTCTTACAGGGTGTTTGTTTCATAACAAAAGACAGTGAGATTTGATGACCACAGGGTCATGACGGGAATAATAATTACCATATTAAAGGATGTCTGGATCTCAGTGATAAAGCATACTTCATAGTAATCAGTCAGCATTTGCCAGTGGATGGTTCTCCTTGATGATAGGAAAAAACTGCTTTTTCATATTCATTGAAAATAGTTCTCTCTTCTCTCTGGATTTTATTATTATTTTTATTCATGAGCAACATTAACTACCTAATACTTGGTGAAAAACAGCCAGCAAAAAGGGAAAAAAGAAAAGAAAGAAAAAAGAAAATTACCTAACTTCCTAATTTCACGTTTAGACTTAACTGCAGTTGAAAATTTGACATGACTCAAAAAAAGTACATGGGGGAGAAATGGGCAGCTCAGCAGCCTGCCAAAATAGTATATAGTCCATGTCCATTTTTTTTAGATCGTTAGCTAGGGCAATATAGATGAAGAGAAAACCTCAGAGACTGGAATATCTTGGTTAAATTCTGGCTCCCAGCATTCACTGCCTGTGTGATCCTGATACCTCTCAAAATTCTAGGATGTTTCTTGACTAAAACTTGTAGAGAAAGTGTATTAGAACTTATCTAGGAGTTCTCTCTAACACTAAAATGATAGGTCCTGCTCCTCTTGCTCTCATGTCATTTTCAGATATTTTGAGTGCTTGAACAGCTAAGCCTGAGAAAGGCCTTTTTAAAATATGCTAACATTACATTGAACATTTTGCAGATGAAGAAGATTCTGCTTTACGTAGGTGAAAGGGTCTGCCTATGGTTACATTACAGGGGAAAATTACTACAACAACAACAATAAAATGCCTAATTTAGCTGTCCAGAATCCATCATTGCTTTTAGAAACTAGTCAGTATCAGGTATGAGACATTAGTACAGTCTTCTCTGTAATGTTACTATCAAAGGAGTTCCTGCCATTCAAATATGAAAATCAAAAATACTCTACTCAACTGGGGAATGTTTCCTCGAGATTTAATATAATGCTGAGATAACACACTTCTTTTAAATAAATCTTCTCTTAAAGAAGTAGAGGAAATAATAAATTATCTAGAATAATTTTAATGGAATGTAATTAAGTCACAACTAAGGTGGGATGTTTGGGACTTTGCTCCAGGATAACTAAAAATTGGAAGGTGCTTTCAGTAATAAACTTTAGTGGAATAGAATCAACTGGACTTAGCACCTAGCTAGTAATAATAATTACATAAAATATCATATTAGCATATGCTTCCTAACTTTGGCTGCTAAAAGCCTAGATCGTACTCCTCATCTCTATCTACCTTTGTCCCAGTAAAGTACCCTTATTGTGTCCCCTAGCAGTGGTCCTACTCACAAATGAATTTATCTTTAAAAATTGTGTGTGAGGTGTATGTGTGTGTGTGTGTGTGTGTGTGTGTGTGTATGATTATTGCTTACTTTCTTGAATTTTGTGAAGCTTGCCCTAGGTGAGAAAAATACTAGTTATGACTCTGGTGTGTCTTTGGATTTATAAGAGCAGTAACTTTCTATGCTTGGGAAAATTCTCTCAAGTTTTCCCAGTCAAACAGTTGATCAAAAATAGCAACTGCCAGAGCCAAGTATAAATAAATCCAGATGATTAAAGGTTGAACAACCAAAGCTATCAGAAAAGCCTAAGAGAATGGTAGTTGTTTATATTGGAGAGCAAAAGAAACTGAGATTAGTTTAGCTAGAGATTAAAAGACTAAAAGAAAACTTGCTAAAGATCTTCAGAAATGTGAAGGGCTATTCTACAGAGAATGTTGAATTCTGTGGTACTCAGGTCAAGATTAGGGGAGATAAACACAAACTGCAGCATTTAGCAATTTAATCCAACAAACCTATATAAGAGCTGTATAGTATATAACAGGTACTGTACTAGGCCCTCTGGATAGATGCAAGGACAAAACCAAAGCAATCCTTTTCCTAAGGGAATTTAGATTCTGCTGGTTGTAAGGTAGGGAGAAAGAACATTATGTAAACAGGTAAGTAAATAAGAAATAAATACAAAGTCATTTCAGGGGGATCACAGGAAAGGCCCTCCTCTAGAATGGGATGCTTATGCTAAGTCTTGGAGGGGGCTAGAAAATAACAGAAGATAGAGTTGTATAAGAACAATGTTCTGTACATGGGAAATAATAAGTGAAGGGATCTAGTGATAAGAGATGGAAAGCTGTGCTTTGCAAACATAAAGTTCGGCTGGAACATAGAGTATGTAAGGAACTTCTAGAAATAAGTTCATGGATGCTCTCTCAATAATAGGAGCTAAGTATTTAGGTCACCAAACTTTGAGAATCTCTTTCCTTTTAGGTCCTTGAAAACAGAATAAATTCTCAAATATCCAAAGTATTTTTAGATGCAGTCATGCTTCAAGGAAATGAGATGGTCCAGGTGACTTCCTCAAATCTGCTACAATCCCATTCAGCATATATATACACATGTACATGCATGTATACTTAGACTTGTATGAATACAGACATAAATGTGTATTTCCTTTAGTTTTTTTATGTTTATCTTTATATAGTTTTGTATGTTTATATGTATGTATACACAACATGTATCTATGAGTGTAGCATGCACATGCAAGTGGTATTTTTGTATAGAAACATGTATGTGCCATGTGTCACAATATATTCCATATATACGTGTGTGTGTGCATAAGTAAAAGTTGTGTGTCTACTGCTTGCCCAAGTGAAAAATATATTACTTCCAGATTTTGACTTTGAATTTATAAGAACAAAGGGTTTCCAGGCTGAGAGTCAAATTCTCTAAAGGTTTTCTAGTCAAACAGTTGATTCAAAGTCTTACCTACCTAGCCTATCTTGTATAATGTATAAATAAATATACATATAGTATGTTTATATCTATATAAATACATTCATATACACAGAGAGAGAAACAGATACACATATACCGATTCAAAGATCTAAAGTTATATAAGAGAAAGTATTAGAACTTTCAGATGATCTGAGCCTCATACTATATTATTGGTGAATACTTTATTTGGTGAAACTTACGGAAATTAGATTTACCTCTTCTTACAATAAAACAGAAATGAGTTTGAGAATGTTTACTGTAATACATGAATGTTGCTTTATCCTGAAATTTGGAAATCCCATCTGTGTAACACCTAGTTCAAAGTTAATACATAGCAGATTTATTCTCTTTTTTTCACTGGACTTTAAATTCTGGTCTCTCTATTAGAGGAATAGCTTTTAAGCTATAAACTTTGAGGTGTTTCTAATCTTATATCACTTTATCTGAGCACCCTGACCCATCAGTATTTAAGTGGCAAAAAGCAAAGCAAAACAACACTCCCATCTCTGTGATTGGATTTTCAAGTCTATATTTGTTCACTTGCAGTCCCGAGATTGTTAGCCTCCTAAGTTATTTGATTTGTGGCTGCTGGTTCTGCAGTGCTCTCTATAGTTCCTAGCCTGGAAGACCATTCATTCTCTTTCTGATACGACTCTGTGGTAGAGATGTTATGGCTGAGGTCTAAGCTGTTCCACTGGTAGATGTCATAACCATATCTATGCTTATTGAACATAGTGTTTATTAGAACATAGTATTTAATAAATGCTTGCTAATTGGTTTATTTAAGGATCAAAATATGACAGAAGTCAATTGGCTTAGCTTGAGAGCTTCTTGCCACCTTTGCCTTCATTGTCAATCCTGTTACTCTCCCCTACCTCCCTCTAACTTCTTGGAACTGACTAAAAACTCTTCCTTACTGCTAGTTTCATCTCTGGGCATTAAGAAAGTCCTAATTGCCAACTACAAACCTTCCTCCTCTGCCCCTGAGTCTCATTATATATAGTAAAAGATCATTACACTTGGAATCAGAAATTATCATTTTACAGTCATGTCTGAATCTTCATGAACCCATTTGGAGTTTTCTTGGTGAGACACCAAAGAGGTTTACCATTTCCTTCTCTAGCTCATTTTACAGATGAGGAAACTGAGGCAAACAGGATTAAATGACTTGCCTGGAGTAAGTGTCTAAGACCATATTTTACCTCAAAAAGATGAGTCTTCCTGACTCCAGGCTTGGTACTCTTATCTACTATGCCATCTTTCTGCCTCTAGGGACTCAGGAGATATAGCATGGGCAGTAGTAATAGTAGGATTTACAGCAGCAAGTAGTACGTATGTAATGTTCAGAGACTTGCAAAACCCAGACATAAATCATCTCTCATGTGATCTCCTCAACAAGGAGAACATCTTATGAGATAAGTGCCAATATTATCCTTATTTTCTGGATGAGGAAACTGAGAAAGGTAGATTTTGTGACTTGTCTGTGGTCACACAGCTAGTAAGTGTCAAGATTGGAAATCAGTCTTTCAAAGCCATCTGTTCCCACGGCCAACACTATCCATTGACCTCAGTAGCCATCTGAAATTCATTCAGACTCTGGGTGATGACAGCAAAATCCCTTTACCTTTCTGTGCTTATTTCCTTAGCTATTTGTTTTTGTTGGGTTGGGGGTCCAGACCTGGGATTTCACTAGGATTAGAAACCTGGTGTAAAGAAATTCCCTTTCTTCATTCTGGTTGGTCCTTCTTTGGTATACAGTCTTAAAGATGCTGCCTACAGCCCAGACAAGTTAAATGACTTGTCCAGGGGCCAAAACCTGCACAGACAGTTCTATTACAACTGTGTCTATATGTCCCAAAAAACAACACACTATGCAAAATTGTGCAATTAAAGCCACAGAGATTTAGATTCACAGGTAGGATATATGTTTATGAGGGAGCCACTCAGAATGTCAGGAGACCAGAAAGAATTCCTTTCTGACTCCTTCATCATCTATACAATTTCTCATTCTTCATCTGATGTGGCAACTCCCAAAAAGTTTCAGATAAGTAATTGGTCAGTATAGTACTTCATGATGCTCTTCAATCTTTTTATCCACCTTTTTCCAGGTATTTTGAAGTATAGATATCCTTTTAAAATAGGCATTTATAATGTCATGCCAATAACATTGAGACAGTAATAAAAATTCTTCAGTTGGTTAATCCCATTAGTTAAATTCCATAAAGGAAATATAGCCTGTGGAATATAGCATTGTTTCATTGTTCTACTGTACACGTGGAAGTTAATGATAATTGTCAGGCTTTCCAGAATGATTTGAGATTTTTCTCAAAAGCCCAATTCATAAAATCAGTCAGAGTTTAAGGAATATTTGTTTTTGTAGCATCTTTCTCTGAAGGGTTCAAAACATTATGTTTATTGAAAATATCCCAGTTTTCACCCGTTCTTCTGAGAAATTTATTGTTTCAGCTCTTCATCTGAAAAATAAGAATATGTCATAGAATATGAGTTGGAACAGATCTCTGTACCATCCAGTGTAACTCATACATGAAAATAATCATCTTTATAATATCCAAAAATAATCATCTAGTCTCTGTTTGAAAACTTCCAAGGAATGGAAACCAACACTTCTTGAGGTAGTCCATTCCATTTTTGATTGGGCTTCTTAATTCTTAGGAAGTCATATTGAGCCTAAACTAGCCTTTTTACAATCTCAATCTATTGCTCCTGGTTCTGCCCCCTGGAACCAAACAGAATAAATTTAATCCCTTCAAATACATGAAAACATTTGATAAGTAGTTAGTAAACATCTACTCTGTTCCAAGCATTACACTAGACACTGAGATACAAATACAAAGGGGAAAAAAAAACTACTCATAATGATCTTATATTCTAATGAAGACCACCTATCATGTCCTCTCAAATCTTCTTTTCTCTAAATTAAATATCTCTTGTTCCTTCAACCCATCTTCATGTAACATCATTGGGAAGGACCAAAGTACTTTCCCAATCTTGTCTGTCCTTATTTCTTCAGATTATTAATACCCTTTCTATGCTATGTGCTCAGAACTGAACAAAATGCTCCTGATGAGATCTGTTCAAGTTAATGGGATTAACACTTCATGTTTCCTGGAAGCTATAACTCTCTTAATGCAACTCAAGATTGCATTAGCTTTTTTTGCCTACTACATCAAATTGCTGGTTCATATTAGCTTACAAGTGATATTAGATTTTTTTCAGAATATCTACAGTCTAACCATCCATCCTCCATCTTGAGAAGCTGATTTTTTTGCACCAAAATGAATACCAACCATATTCCTCATTGCACTGCCAACTATTGCTGTAGCTTAGAAAAGGATTAATACTACTGCAGTTCTGACAGAAAGAGAACTAATTTAGTCTTTGAATGAAAATCATAATGTGCAAGGAAAATGTGAAGAAAAGACATAAAAATTGGGGCTCTTTATAAAATAAAGCAAAAAAACTTCGATGTTCAAATTTCAGAAAGTCTCGAGGTTAGTTGGATCCTTTCAGATCAAATCATTTCACAATGGTCAGTGATTTGGGGAGGTGAAATTAATTTTCCCAAATCCATTCTGTGGACTAGAATCAGCATTTGGAAAAAGACATTCTCATTACCACTGCTACACATTAACCAAAGAGCAATCATAAAGTCAGAAGAACCCTTAGTCCTCTAAATCCCTTGAAAATGCTCTTCCCTTAATTAGAAGAGACCAACTTCACAGAATCCTCCAGAGACTTCCAATTAACTAAGCTTCTAGACTAGCATCATTAATACTTCCCTCTTAGTTCCAACAATTTATTTTTATTTTTCCCCAACACTTTTCCACCCTTGAACCTAACCTATATATGTATACGTTTATAGGGAGCAGAGGGCAAAAGTAGAGAACTCATGCAATTTATTAAGGAAGACATAAAAGATACTGCACTCAACACAATAGCTGTGACTCATGCAGACAATACTTTGTCCTACCTCCTGTCTTATTTCCGTTTAGACTGTACACCAGATGAACTAACCATGCCCTCTACTGTTTTGGAGCAAAACTACAAGACCACAATGATAGTACAGCACAAGACAACATGTCTCCATATTCCCCAGAGATTTATTTCTGGCCATATGCTATCTTTCAGACTGCTTGTTGAACAACATTGTTTGTCTCCCCTGGTCACCAATGCCAAGATCTATCTGTGGAGTCATGCTGGCAGGAGAAATGGTCCTCAATTGGTGACAACAAACAAATTCTTTATTACTGACCCCGCCATCTGTCCTGGTTTCCACCTACCATGCTGGTAGATGGGTTCTCCTGAGCAGCTTTCAGACTGGCCGGGTTCAGTGCACAGCCAACCTTTATAAGCGGGGTCAGAAGGAATATCCAGATTGTACCTGTGATTAGACACACATGAGGACACATTTTATTAACAAGCATCTTTTGTCCAGAATTAAGACAGGTTGATAAAGCTATAGTCAGACCCTGCTGTCAGACAAGTCTTTGCTAAAGAATTGTACTAGATATTAAAAAAAAAAAGAAAAAGAAAGAAATGGATGGGGGAGGATACATGGGATCTAAGTGGGATTCTAATGACTGGGAAATGGATGAATAAATCACAACATATAAATATGATAGAATATTATTATTATAAAGAATATGAGGAATTCAGAGAAAAATAGGACTTGTATGAATTGATGAAAAATGATGTAAGCAGACCTACGAAAATAATAAATGTGTTGACTATAAAAATGTAAAATAAAATAGCTCTAGAGGACAATTCTTTGTTCATTTTTTTTCACAAGCATTTATTAAATGTCTGCTCTACATTTAGATTTGTTAAACTATAGAGACAAAAATGAAACATTCCTGGCCTTCCAGGAGTTTCCATTCTATGTGTATACACTTAAGCATACATAAAAAGAAATATGGAGGGCATTAGTAACTTAGGATCAAGCAAGTCCTTGTGTAGAAGGCAGCATTTGATCTGAGCTTGGGAAGATTCCAAGGGGTAGAACTGAGAAGGGTATTTGTTTATTCCAGTGTTGGGGTCTAGGGCTGCCTGTCCAAGACAGGTACATAATATCTTTGTCCAAGGTATTAAATTAAGCAATGGAGTGTCTAAGTCACTTTGGTTAAAAGATAGAGGAGAATGGATTATAATGAAACAGGGTTCTCATCTCTTGGTATAAAGGTAAAGTAGGGGGAGGGAGGTTACAAATGTTAGAGTATGTGTTCATGGTCTAGTGAAGCTGATGGCTCCTTCTCATAATCATGTCCTTAGATGCATAAAATAAGATAAGTAGTATTATGAAGGAAATCAATTATATAGAAACACAGTTACCAAAATATTACTAAAATTTAAAAAAATAGTCTAAGAAATTAGGTCTTTGTTCTTGCTTAGTATAAAAAGCTGGAAAAGGAACATCAGTTCACCCCTGTCAGATTTGATTTTGATGTATTCTGTTTTTCCTTAATTGGTCTCCTTGTTTTAAGGAAGGGGATAATTAGTGGATTAAAGGGAAATGATAGTGGTAAAAATAAAAATCATCAATAAAATTTTTTTTAAGTTCTAAAAAAATTAGCATCAAAACTTATACAACTCTAGAGATCACTTTCTTGGCCTGTGACTCATAACAATGTCCTTTAAGTCCATGAGATTAAATAGGGAAATCACAGTAGCTGTCATCAGTAAATCAAAAAGCATTTATTAAGTATGCCAGACACTGTACTAACCACTGAGGAAACAAAGATAGGCAAAAATCGTACCTGACCTCAAGGAGCTTG
Source organism: Sarcophilus harrisii (assembly GCF_902635505.1). NCBI lineage: Eukaryota > Metazoa > Chordata > Mammalia > Dasyuromorphia > Dasyuridae > Sarcophilus > Sarcophilus harrisii. The sequence goes on along the minus strand of NC_045429.1, from coordinate 397,142,588 downwards.
CACTTAAATAAGAGAGTCAACATGTAAAAATGTATACATCCAAGATAATGATAGTATAAATGGAATAGGAAGGCACTAGAAGTAGGAAGACTAAGAGAAGCCTCCTGTTTGAAATGGGAATTAAGCTGAGTCTTAAGGGAAGCCAGGAAACAGGTAAGGATGTAATTGATGCTCTCTTTTTGGCAATAAGGACAAAACAAATGTGGGCAATGTATTATGCCTATGCACAATGACTAGTTTAGCTTCTTGCCTTCATTTGACTTTGTCATCCTATTAAATAGTCTCTAGATTTTGGGAAAGGAGAGGTGCAGTGAATAGAAGACTGGAATCAGGAGACCTAAGTTCAAATACTCAGATATGTGTAGGTCATTTAATCCGGTTTGCCTTTGTGTATAAAATGAGATGGAGAAGGAAATGGCAAACTGTTCGAGTATCTTTGTCAAGAAAACCTCAAAGGGGGTCAGAAAAATCAAACATAACTGAACAAGAGCATGACTCTTTTTTTTTTAAGAATAGGGACTATACTTGCATGATTTTATTAGGTAAGTTCCTTCTCAGCAACTTATAGTCTTGGAAAATTGTCTAAAGGGCATAGAAAAGTTTAAGGATTTGCCCAAGTGTGCATCTTAGAGGTGGGAAAGTGAAATGGTGTGTCCCCTTCATTAGCATAATTCAAAGAATAATATGTTCTGGCATGAAAGTCTCAATAAAAATCAACTTATCCCTGTTGAGAGCACATCTTGTGTGTCCAAAATAGTACACCTATCAACAAGGATGAAAACCATTTCTTTAAAGGAAGACCCTCCTGCCCTCTCAAAGCATACTGCAAGAAAGTTGATAGAGACCCAGGGCTGACATTACTATGCATAGAGGAGCATGTCAAAGGGAGCTGTCTTTTCCTGTTCACGTTCCTATGAGGATAGCACACTGAAAAGTTATTTTTATTAAGTGTTTGTGTTATCAAAACATATGCCCCTGTCTAGAATTTAATGCCCCCAAATTTACTAAACAGTCACAGCCTTCAAAAGGGATGATGAACCTGGAAAAATCACATTACCAACCCAATGTATTGGTCATTGTGCAGTGATTTAAAATTTAATAACCCCATTAAACACTGAGAGAAATCAATAGCAATATTTTCCGTAAATCTGAAGCAGATGACTGAATAGTCTGAATGCACAATGGCATCGGATGACATGGTGTGCAGTCAGCTGGTTTGTAGGGTAAATGAGGCTAGCATACAGAATCATCTGCTCTGGGAAGAGAGTCTAGGTTATAAGCATTCCCTAAAGATGCCTCATTCAATGGAATAAGCTACAAAAGATTCACAAGAGCTCCATAGAATTCAGGAGCTAGCTATGCAAAAATAAGCCTAGTGGAAAGGAAGTCATTTTGTGGGCATATGTCATTTTTTATTCATTCCCCAGGACTAATGATCTGCAGGGCTAATTAACAGGTAACAGACCTTTAGTGGATCTTTAGTAAATCTTAGAACTGTTGTGAACTGGATCTCTTCATTGGTCCAGAATTTTATTGGGTTGAGTTATTTTCAGTTTGTACAAGGAAGCAACTGTTCTAATGAATTCTGAACCTCCAGAATGCTGTATCTTTCCATTCATTCAATCTAATGAGTAGCATGGATATCATTTTAGTGCACAGGGTCTTAATCCTGTTTTGTTTGGAATTTCTTTAGTAATTTGGTCCCATTCTCAGAATGGTGTGTTTAAAAGTATAAAATATATAGGATTATAAAAAATGAATTATGTTAAAATACAGTTATCAAAATATAAAAAAGTTCCTGAAATACTAGGTTAATAATGCTTGCTTTCTAACTATATTAAAATTCAGTTATCAAAATACATTTTTTTAAAATGCCTGAGATATCAAGTTAATAACTCTTGCTCAAGCTATGTAAAGCTGAAAAAGGAAGAAACAGCTTGTCACCTTTGACAGTATATTCAACAAGTCGCAAATTAAGCCTCTTGTTCTTATTGCTAATAAACTATATATATGAAGAATTCAGAGAAACTTGGAAAGACATGCAAGAATCGATGCAAAGCAAAGTGAGCAGAACCAAGAGAACAATTTATTAACAATAACATAAAGAAAATCAACATCAAAAGCCAGGGGAACTCAAAAGTATACAGTAACAAATTAGGAATTCAGTGAACTGGCATGAGACATGTCTCCCTTCTCAGGAAAGAGGTAGAAGACTATAGGTATGAAAGGAGTTTATTAGATACAGCTAATATATTTAATTGTTTTATTTGCTGAAAGGAGGGAGTGTTTTTGTGACTTGAGCGGTTATTCTATGGGAAGTGAAAACAATTTTAAAAAGAAGATAATATTTCTTTTAATTGAGGCTTCTATGATTTCTTTGCAAAGAGAGTGCTTAATATCAGCCAGTACCTCATCTGGATTTAAATTCCTTTTAAAGATCTGTCCTTTCCTCCTCCAACAACTCAAATCCCTTTTGTTTTTATCTCTATTGGATCTCAGAGCTCCCTGCATTTTATCTTACTTGGATTTAGGCTAATAATTATATACCATAATTCTTTTATATTCATATATATGGATATATATATATATATATATATATATATGTATAACTAAAAGGCTGACTACAATGAAGAAAGGAGTACAAGAGTTGTACTTTAAAAAATTTCTATAATTGATGTTCTCTTTCATAGATCTATTCTTTGTCCAGTTTCCATGAAACATTTTCTCTTGAAGGCATTATAACAAATATATCATTATATTTATTATTATGTACTTTTGTATGTGTGTGTTGTATTCTCAATAGGATATGAGGAAAGGGATGTTTTATTCCTGCATATTCCAGCTAGAGGACAAAAGAGACAAAGCTGAACTTAGAATCTGGATTCTCACTGACTGTGACCTTGGCAACACTTAAACTGTATCACTCTCAATTTTCTCATTCATAAAAATGACAACAATAATAACATCACCTACATCATAGGCAGAAGCATGTTTAAAAACTGACTGTTGGGAGGAGTGGGAAGTGTTGGGGAAAGTACATACAACACACCTAAGTTCAATTTTGATTGCTAGCATTTTTTTCATCATTTTCTTGAAACAAGCATTTATAAAGTGCTTTTCTATATGCCGGGCATTTGCTAAACACTTTACAAATGTCATCTCATTTGATCCTGACAACACTTCTGGGTAGTAGGTGCTATTATTACCCCCATTTTATAGTTAAGGAAACTGAAGCAGACGGGTTAAATGACTTATTCAAGGTCACACATAGTAATGTCTAAGGCTAGATTTGAACTCACATTTTCTTGATTCCAGATTGAGCACTTTATGTACCACACCATATAACTGCCTTTTCTAAGATTAAATAATCAACAAAGCAATAGATTAAATCCTGATTTGTAGAAATTGCTGATTTTTCACACTGAAAATTTAACAATCAGCTCTCATGAGGCCAGTCAAATTGGCCCTAACATATCCCTGCATTGGATTGTTATGAGGATCAGATGAGATAACATATACAGAGGATCCTATGACTTACTACAATCATAAACTTTACTATCATAAATATTTAATAGCTTAAAACTGAATTAAGACTTTTGGGACATCCTGTATATAAATCAGAATAGAAATAATAGCTATTATAACTATTATTGTTATTTTATTCTTAGCACCTAGTAAAGTGAATGCTGCATATTAGGTACTTAATAAGTGCTTTTTGATCGATTAAATGAATGAATGGAATATTTCAAGGAGAAGAGGCTTCCTACTTATCAGTGGGAACATCGCACTATGTCACTCTTCATAAATATCAGAGAAAATATTGTTGCATATTATGATGTATCATTATAATGGCTTCTGAGGATTGCCTTTGGCCATGATTTTAATGCTGAGGGAATCATTATCAGTGACTAATTGATTTGATGAATGCTGAGATGATGACAAGGCTATGGAGCAGAATATGGGAACTATATCAAGATCTTAGCCCCCTCATCATATCCCGTCAAGCATACTGGGTGGTAATAAACACACACACACACACACACACACACACAGAGTGAGAGAGAGAGAGAGAGAGATTTTCTTTGGTTATACTTCGTTTTTCTTCATTTTGGTTGTGTTTACTTTTAATAGTTTAGTAATTGTCATAGAAATCTTTGTAAATGTGTTTTAAATTGTAGTTACCTTAGCAACCATATGTCTTCATTTAAAATTCATTTAAGTTGAAGAAAATAAGGAGAAAAAACTTTTGCTAGATAAAAAATACCAAAGGAGTCATTCTAGGAGCTATTATTCCAGTTCTTTTTGGTTAGACTTTTAATTTTCAAGAGGCCATTGTTGAATAAAAGTCCATCATCCTGGGGCTGACTGCCTTCAGTTCAGGCTTTCATTCATCAGATTCAAGTACAAAAATGGGCTTTGTATTTTAAATTCTTGGCCTTCTGGCCTGGCTACATGTCCACTCTTCATGTTACTATTTATTGCCCTTGCCAAGAAATGGCCTTCTGCACTGATTCTCCTGTGATCAGGTCAGAGAAACCAGTCTCTGAGTTCAAGCTTCCTTGAATCCTATGTGGCCTCCCCTGTTTCCTCTAATGGTGACCTTTGCCAGTCTTTTTAGATCTTTCTCTCCAAAAGAGATCACAGATCAGTTATCTGTGCTCTTTGACCTTTAATTTAGGCACATCCTTTACAAAAGAAAGATTTCTCCCTCCCCCCAGTACAATAATCTTTCTTAGTGCTATTGTTATTGAATAATTTCTGTTTTTATTATAATCACCTAAGAAAGAAAACCAGTTTTTAAAAAATTCTTCTATTTATTCATATTCTACTTTCAGTCTTTCGTGGTCACCTTGGGGCTCACATTATATTAGTAGACCCTCTTTCATACAGTTACCTAATAAATGTTTATTGAATGCCTTATGAATGAATGTTGTTCAGGATATAATCAAAAAGCCAACAAAAAAAGATGGAAAATGTGATATCCTTGAGAGATCATGGATTGCTTTGTTTTTGTGGATCCAGCATATAGGACAGTGTATTGAATATAGAAGATATACAATAAATGCTTGAGAAATAAAGTGAATGAAACATACTGGCTTATATATGGTTACCATGTGGAGACTAAGGGATTAAATGAATACTGTTGTAAAGGTTATCTTTGATGTGCATCCCTTCACTGTCCTTGTTAAACTTTATTTCTCATGACCTATTAACCAAAATCCTTATAATGAGTTTACTGCTTTCTTTACCACACTTTAAACAGATTATTTTACTTGATATATTCCCTCCCTTTTTTTTCCTGGAACAAATTCTCCATTTGCTGGGCTCCAATGTTTTTTTTCTTGAAATTCCAACTCGGGAGTCAGAGGAAGCAAAGTTGATGCTCAACTTTTGCTAGTTATTTACATAGTGCCTACTATGTGTCAGGCATTTACATAGTGCCTACTATGTGCCAGGCACTGTGCTAAGAACTTTGCAATTGTTATCTCATTGATCCTTGGAACAACTCTGGAAGGGAGGTGCTATTATTAACCCCACTCCAGAGTTGAAGAAACTGGGGTAAACACTGTGTCACTTAGCTGCCCCAAGGCACATGGTCTGAAGGACTAAAGGCAACTTGTAGCAGATATTGTCGATCCTCTTCCATACTGGGAAATTAAAGAAATGCCTGCATCACACCGACCTATTCATCCAAAAAACTCGCTTAGATTGCAAGACCTCATGCTGGCTATTCTAGGGAGTAATTACAGTTGACCTGTAATCTGCTACTCTGGGATGCATTGAGGCTATGAAGGAGTTTGAAGGGGTCTGGTAAGACATTATTGATTTCTTAGAATCTCATTCAGGCTGATTGTACTTGGGTACTCTAAGGGTTGATTCTTAAGTCACATACCCTGGCAATTATGAGGAGGGTTGATATAATAAAGCATGTATCCAGGCCCTTGTAGACCCTTTATTTAATCTGACAAGGAAGTTTTAATGAAGTTAAAACTTACCTTCATGCTTCAGATTGCATCTATACTTTTGAATTTCTTATTGGTTGGGGATTTCCATAGAATAATTGTTCATATTTGCTTTCTATCCCCTTCTTGCACTTCCTTTTATTTTCATGGTTTGGGATAATCAATGTATCTTGTTTGTTAAACTCTGCTCATCTTTTCAAAGCCTTAAGATACCAATAAGAAATTTTTATGTTCTCTTTGTTTATGTCAATAGATATGGGACTTGTATTAAGAAAAAAATATATCAGAGTTTTTACATAGTATGTGACATTTTAAGACTGGCAAAATATTTAAAGTATATTATCCCATTTGTTCCTCATAACTACTTTTTATTGCTATTTTATGGGATAGCCTGAAAGCCTGAAAGAGGTCAAGTGACTTGCCCAGGATTATCCAGCTAATAAGCATCCGAGGCAGATTTTGAATCCAGGTCTACCATACTCCAAGTCCTGCATTTCATATACCATGCTTCTAGTATAAGGAACTATATTTTAAGGCTGATATTCCCATATTTGAAAACTACAGTAGTGACAGCATTACTTGGATTCAGAAGGTTATACCTTCGTTGTTGGAAGGGATCTTATAATTCATCTAATTCAACATCCTCATTTTACAGATGAGGAAACTAAGGCACAGAGAGTTCACATTACTTGTCGAGGATCAAATTTTTCAGTTGCATAAGTTAAAATAAAAATCTTGTGAAACATTGAAAGACACACTTCCTAATTCTTTCCTCAACTTGTCCTAGCTCAAATAATGGGAGTCACATTCTTCTACCCTGCATGAATCCAAAGAAGACTTCTAAGTTTACAATAGCTCAACCATCAAACCAAGGACACAGAATCAGTCAATCATCAGATATTTATTAAGTACCTACTATGTGCAAAGTATTACCTTAAGTATTATTGATTCAGAAATATTGTGGTTTTGGAGGCTAAACATGTTAGAATTCAGATAACTTTTTCACTTAAAAATCTTTTAAACTACAAGGTGTACTCTGTTTTTTTTTTTTTTTTACACTTTATGTCCTTCATGCACAGAATGCTCTTTCTCTTCATTTCCACCTTAAGATCTCTGGCTTTCTTTATGATTCAAAATAAATTCCACTTTTGGCAAAAGGCCTTTCCTAGTTCTCCCATTACTCAATCCTTCTCCTCTAAAGTTACCTTCTACCTCTTCTGTATTTATTCTGAATATACCCCAACCAGATCTTCAGCTCCTTTTTATATGTTGTCTCAACCACATTAAAATATAAGTTTCTTGTCTGTAAACTGAGCACCTTATAGGGTGCTTGGAAAAATGGCAATTGCTTAGTAATTGTGTCTTCTTTCACTCATTTATGTTGTGTCCAATATTAAAATATAAGCTACTTGAGGAGAGTACTACTGACTTTGCTTTAATTTGTATTTGTATTTTAATTTGTAATTCAGAAATATTTAAGGAGGACCCAAAGCAATTGGGGTTAAGTGACACACACTAGTCACACAAATAATAAGTGTCGAGTATCTAAGGTCACATTTGAATTCAGGCCTTCCTGACTCCAAGTGTAGCTACCTTCCTCCCCGAATTAATGAAATTTCAAACAAACTCATCAAAAAACTCTGAAAGCACATTATCTTAGTCAACAAAAGCATCTAGTATGTATCCAGATCACCAGAAATGGGGGAGAGTCTACCAAAAAAGTATCAATTTACAAATCTACAAAATACAAAATTACTACTTTAACATAATTACACTCTATTAAACATTGTCACATATAATCCTGCCTTCAAGAAGTCTGCAGTCTTCTTTGGGAGTTTGGACATAAATCTTAAAACATAAGTAACCAGAACAGTTAGTATCTGGAAATAGTGAACATTTATCTGATCAGCCCAAGTAAATTATCCTTCCACTATTTACAGCTTTAGAACAACTCCAAGAACCACTTGTTTCCATCTTGGGCACAGGAAAAATATGGATGCCTGTAAATTGCCATAATGCATTTCTTCATTCTATTAGCTGATGAAAAAGAAGGGTTAGAATTTAGGTTGCAAGAGGCTGATATACTGTAATGTTCCCCTAGCATAGGCAGTCAGCAATCCCTTCCTAAGTCCCGTAAGAGTACTTTACATTTTCTTCCCATCTTTCAGCTCATAAACATGTTTCTCTTCAGAACACACACCATATGCCATTGGAAAAGGGTTGTAAAGTTTTATAGATATATTTGAGAGTATTATAAGAGTATAATAAAGCAAAAATAATGCAAAGGAAAGGGAATTATTGAACAAGTGAATTAAAATATTAGGCATGAATACCTTTATCACATATAGTTTCTGTTTGTTTGTGAGACTCATAAAAATGGAATTCTTGTTTGGTTCAAAGAATATAAGAGCTTTCAGTTTGGTTTTTAAATTTATCAGTAAATGGCTCTTTAAGCATAAAGATCTGTTTCTATATTATTCTAGGTTCTATGATGCCCTATATAATTCAAAAAGAGGAAACTCCTAATTTTTATACAGTCTCCTGAGAATTTCCATGAACATCTCTTTTCCTTTTATAAAGGAATTCTTAGAGTTCATTAAATAAGTGTTTTTGAATGACTAGCATTGTCTTGGTGCTAATGGTCAAAGATATAAACACAAAGACATAGTCTCTACTAAGAAACTCAGCTTCTCAAAATCACCCTGCGGATAAGTCAGCATCCAAGATGGGTAAATATACACACGCAGAAAGGAATTAGCTCTTGAAATGAATACTCACATTGTTGAAGATTTTTTATAACTAGCAAAAGTTGAGCATCAACTTTGCTTCCTCTGACCCCGAGTTGGAATTTCAAGAAAGAAACATTGGAGCCCAGCAAATGGAGAATTTGTTCCAGGAAAAAAAAAAAGGGAGGGAATATATCAAGTAAAATAATCTGTTTAAAGTGTGGTAAAGAAAGCAGTAAACTCATTATAAGGACTTTGGTTAATAGGTCATGAGATATAAAGTTTAACAAGGACAGTGAAGGGATGCACATCAAAGATAACCTTTACAACAGCATTTAGGACAGATTATAGAGGTTGGCATTAAAGTAGTTCATCTGAGAGCAAGAACCAATCAGGAGTTTAATGGGAAAAATCTTTGTAGATTCACAAAGGGAAGATATGTTAGGTAGATGGAGCCCACTAAATACAAAGTAAATCCAACTAACAAAAACCTAAAAAAATCAAAAGATCTAAAGGTCCTGAAGGGCTTACATTGGAGGAGTTTAGTAGGGCAAAGTATTTTAGAGAAGGATATCACAATTTTGTGTTTTTAGCTAGCCCAAGGCATTGATGTAGAAATGTCTAATAATCCTCAGATGTTGTTAGATCTATCACTAAGAAATGGAAATGGGAATAAATTTATCAACAAAAAGACATGAAGCTAGGAAGGAAGGATGTCTAATGGATACAGACAGTCTGACCCAAAAGAGATCTCAACAGATCTGAAGAAATCTATTTATAAAAAAAAATCTATATGTATAAATATAAAATCTTCCATTTAAGATGTTTCAAGTTAGGTTTATAAATACAGAGTGGGGAGATATGGACATGAAACCATTTTTTGTGTAGCGGGATGGATGGTTAAGTAGACATCAAGATTTATAAGTCAAGAGTATGACATAGCCCCTGCCCTCCAAACAATGAAGGTGATTGAAGAGTGAACTTAAAAAGAAATAAGATCCATAATGAACAGCTAAGTAGCATAGTGGATAGAGACCCAGATTTGAAATCCAGAAGACTCCTCTTCAAGAGTTCAAATCCAACCATGTGACCCTAGGCTAGTCACTTAGCCATGTGTGCCTTAACTCCTCGTCTGTAAAATGAGTTGTAGAAGGAAATGACAAACCACACTAGGATTTTTTTCTTGGCAAAAATTCTCTAAACTGGGTCCACAAAGACTTTACATGACTAAACAGCAAACTGCATTCTCCTATAATTTCCAAAACATTGGAAGAAATAGTATGGATGTGGAGTATGGAAGACCTCAGTTCAAATCCAACCTTAGACGTTTAGTAGCTATGTGCCTCTGGACAAATCACTTGACTCAGTCAATTCCTCATCTATAAAATAGAAATAATAATAGTACCTATCACTCAGGATTATATAAAGATAAAATGAGATATCTGTAAAATACAAAGTACAATGCCTAGCATATATTAAATACTATAAAAATATTAGCTATCATCATCATCATTATCATTATTATTATTACACCTGCATTCTGCCTTGTTTATAGAAGAACTTTGTGTTCAGTTCTAGATGTTACATTTTAGGAAGAATAGTGATTAGCTAAAAAGTATCCAGAATTGATAGATAGGAATAGTGAGGTAGCTTGAGATCATGCCATATGAGAATTAGTTAATGGAAATGGAATGGTTAGCCGGGAGAAGAGAAGATCCAAGGGAAAATGATAACTATCTTCAATGATTTCAAGGGCTATCTTCTGAAAGAAATTAGATTTGCTTTGCTTGGATCCAGGGGGAAGAACTAGGAACAACTGACAAGTTGAAGCGAGGAAGTTTTTGATTGATGTGAAGATAATCTTTCTTATAATAAAAATAATTGTAATAAATATAATAAAATCTCTAAAAGGAGACTAGGATGTTTTGAAGGTATGTGGAACTGGGCAATGGGGTAGATCTCTCTCATCAGAGATCTTCACATAAAAGCTACACAACAATTTTCTAGGAATGATGCAGAGGGGTGATATTGTTCATTAAGAGTTTTGATTACATAAACCCCAAGGTCCCTACCAACTCTAAGGGTCTACGATTCTGAAGAGCTGGCTAGTAAATAGATATAGTAGGAGAAAATACAGGTGGCCAGGGACAAAAACTTAGGAAAATTCATTCTATTGACAAATAAAAAGAGGGAAGGTAGAATGAGAAGTGAAAGCATTTTCTTTCATTTGTATCACCATTTCCCAAATCACAAATCAAAAAGGAGCAAAGCTGAAATTTACTTCTTCACTAAATAGCTAAAAAACAAATTGCTAATCAATTTAACAGCATAAGTTGGTTTGCAATATGAAAAGTTTCACTAATTAAGAGAAACTAGTTTAAAACATTTTAAGGACAGTTATTGATGTAAAATTAACTATTAATCATGAGTTGTTCTTGTCTCTTCATGAAAGTAGGTTCCTCAAGAACTTTACTAGGCAACACATTTAAAGTCTAGTTCTTTCTAAACACTATATTAATTTTTAATGCCTATATTTAAGAACTATTCTACAATTCTAGAATTGCTTAAATTATATTAAATCATCATCTCCCCCTCTTCTACCACTGCCCCAATTAGCTTTGCTGCAACTTAGTTCCTTTTTTAAAAATAAAGGACTGAAGCCACTAAGGAGAAAAATTGGATCATCCCATAGAATCGTAAAATCAGTATCCCTTGGTACCCTTTATATCCACTTAGTAGACAAATATTTTGTTTATAGAACCAGCCTATAGAAGAAAAGTTGATGTTTCAGTGTAAAAGAGGGGAGAAATATTGAAATGATCCATATTTCTGCATCCTTCTACTTCCAAACAATTAGAAAAGCCTTTATATTCTGATCTAAGAAATTACTTTAGGATTTTCATTACAATGGAACAAAATGATGAAATAATTACATCCTCTAAAAGATATAATGTATTTTAGTTTGATATTCCTAGTTTGAAGGAATTCTTGGTTATTAAAACTATTTTCAAGGCTGGGTAGATTGGAAGCTTTTAAGCTTTGAATCAGCAACTTGAATCTCCCCATTTGTTTCACAGAGTTATTGTTAAATCTCTAAACTGACAAGAAATTCTAAGTACTCTTATCTTCCCATACTATCAAACATTTTGTTCTATCAAAACTAAATATACTTCGAGGGGAAGGAACATTTGCACATTAACCCCAACTTCTATGATGATCAATTTTGCCATGTCAAAAATGATATGTCATTTTTAACATAGATATTCATAAATTTAAAGACTCTAAGACAAAATTATTTGAGTAAGCATCTCTGAAAATAAGATGAGAGCTTCAGGCCATTTCTTGCCGGACTATTGCTCTTATCAAGCAATTATATCTAGGAAGACAACCCCATCAGACAGACCAAAATTTGAAAGGACAATGGAGATACATTATTTACCTTTTACCAGGTTGAGCCATATTGTAGGAATTTTTTTTAAAGTACTCTCTTCTGCTGACACTACTTTGTTCTGTCTGTGGAGGATAGAGACTAGACATGTTAATTCACTAGTTTAGGGAATACTTCCTCGATTATTACCGATTGTTATCTGTCTTAGAGAGGTGTGTGGAGCATTGAGAGTATAAGTGGTTTATCCAAGACTACATAAATGGAGTGTATGCCAGAAATGGGATTCAAAAGTAGGCTTACTGGCCAGCTCTCTATCCACTAAGTCACACTGCCTCATGGTACCCATGGTTGAATTAAATCTGTTCCTTCAGTTTTGAGGGCTATTGCTTTTTTTTTTTAAATTGCACCTTTCTATCTTAAAAGCAGATAGATGGTACAGTGGATAAAGTTCTGGGCCTGAAGTTGGGAAGGTCTGAGTTGAAGTCCCACCTGTGTGAACCTGTGGGCATGTCATTTCAACCTCTTTGCCTTAACACTGGAAAAGGAAATGGCAAAATCACTCTACTCTCTTTGTCAAGAAAACCTGTAGACAACATTGGTGTGATGGTCTGTGGGATCACAAGAATCACAGATGACTGAATTGAATAATATTGCTTTAAAAAGTTAATAAAGTTCATAAAAAATAAAGGTATGACCCAACAGAAATGACTTATTTGATTTCCCTCATCACCAATAATTATGGAAAATAACCAAATGGTTAGAGATATAATCATCTCAGGGATTAAAAGTAAAATGAAACATTAGAACATTCAAATTGTGCTATTGGGGAGAGAAACAGGTGTAGGGAAAGAGAGAGAAAGAGGGAGAGAAGAAAAGAGGAGAAAGAAAGAGGGGGAGAGAGGGAGAGAAAATGTCATGATAAAGTACAAAGGCCTAAAGCCATTCTGAGGTTTATCCTGACATTCTTTGCAGACTGGCCACTGTGTCTTTGGTTGTCACAAATTTACTTGTTCTCAATGACTTCCATGAGGAAATGGAAACCAATTTTGTGACATTCACCTCTTGCTAAAAATGGTTTAATGCAGTAGAAAACAAGGCAAAATGAAGCACAGGCAACTCCAGCTAGAATTTAAACATTAGGAGATTGTATGGCACAATGGACGATCAGATTTGGCATGAATTCAGATCTCATAATGCATGTTGACAAGAATCATCTGAACTATTTATGTTTATGTATGCTACTGGGTTCAGAACTCGCAGTCTTCTGATGGCTCAATAACAGCAAATGCCTAGAACACTACAGTGGCTAAAAAAGAAACAGAATGCTTAGATGTTTTCAAGGGACCAAAAAGATAGTCTTAGAAAGTAGATCAAAAGTGAAGTTGAAAAGTAAAAAAAAAAAAAGGGTCATAGAAGAATGAGAAAGATAAAAGGGGGAGATTTTAATTTAAGAAAGATCACAGCAAGATCACAGAAATATAATTGCAAATTTGGGTATAAATTTGCCACCTAGATTTCCTTGATTAATGAATGTTCCCATTTCTGTTGTTTAAACAGATTGTTTAAACAGACTAGATTGTAAGTTTTCTTACCTTCAAAGGACCTATAAAGAGAAAAATCATGAATAACATATTATGTTAACATTAATACAAATAGCTGCATATATTTCTCTCTACTTATTTATTTTATTCATTGGATTTACAGTATCTCAGGCCTCTGGGCTTTTTAAGGTACTATATTTCAGAATCTACTCAGTAGAGGTCTTATTATTTCTCTTAAATTCATTTGATTATACCTATTTCAGAGAAAGTAAAGGTTCAGTTCCCAATGTAGAGGTCAAAGCCTAGCCACTGTGTTAGGAAGAAAATTTATTAGAATCATAAAGTTTATCTTTAGGAAACATGGTAAACTCAAATAGTTGTCTTTTGGGGGGATATCTATTTATTTATAGGAATATATAGCAAATATGTTTCCTTGACTTTAGAAAATAATGATAAACATTCAACTGAACATACAAAAATTGCTAACATTTACATAGTACTTTAAGGTTTTCAAAATTGTTTACAATTATTATTTCACTTAATCATCATAATAGTTCTGGAAGGTAGGTGCTATAATTATTTCCTTTTTCTTAGATGAGGAAATTGAGGCCAAAATGTTAATAAATAACTTGCCCAGGGCAGTATAGATAATGTTTGAGGAAAGTGTTGAACTAAGTTGATCGTACTATCTATTGTGCCATCTAGCTGCCTATAAACACATTTTATAAATAGAGATAGAGATACATGGTATGTGTGTGTGTGTGTGTGTGTGTGTGTAAAGCATATTAAGCATTATGCACAAGGGAAAATATGGATGTGAATCCAAAAGTCTTTTGGCTAGCTTAAAATTGTGGCCCAATTTCTTTCCAATAAAAAGCTCCAGAATTACCTAATTCTTTATTTCATCTTTTAGTTCTCTATATTTTAACACTCCATGAAGTATCATGAATTAAGATCCACAGAATTGCTGCATTTTCAAGTCACAAGGAAATTCCGAAGTTTGGCAGTCCTATCTAAAGGGGAAAAAATACTCACAGTCATCCCCCTCCTTGTGAAAAATCCCCAAATGAGGCCGATCAGTTATATTTGTTGATAACTCTAATTCTTAGGAATACTTTTAACTAATACCAACCCAAAATGTACCTTTTTTTTTTTTTTTGCAACTTCTACTATTTTGTACTACACAAATACCAGATAAGAAGGAATAGCCAAAAGAGAAAAACTGGGGGCTCATACTTGACCCGCAGGTTGAATGTGCTGTTCACTTGAGGAAAAAAGTGAACCTGGTGTCGGCATTTAGGAAAAAGAGTATTATATAAGAAAGCAGTAAAATAATCCTTCCTCTATAATCTTCATTAGCCACATTTTAATATAGGCATTCAAATATATCCAAAGAAATAAAAGCACAAAGAGCTAAAAGTTATAAAGGAGATATGAAATCAGTACTATAAGGAAAAAAATGGAATCAACTGTGTGTGTGTGGGGGGGGGGGAAGCTTACCTAGAGAACAAAAAATCGCATTTTTAAATATATTAATAAGCCGCTAGGTGGTACAGTAGACAGAGCACTGGAAAGATTTGAGTTCAAATAGAACCTTGAGTATTTACTAGCTCTATGATCCACCAACCAAAGGCTCAAATCTTGGAAAGTAGATGAAGAGTTCTGAGCATTAGAGAGAATTTTCTTTTCTTTTCTTTTTTTTTTTTTTTTTTTTTTGAGACAGAGAGAGAGTTTTCTAGAGAAAATTGTTATATGATTCAGTTCATTGTCATTCCTCTACTTTTTCCCCCCCTTAGGCAATTGGGGTTAAGTGACTTGCCTAGGATCACACAGCTGGGAAGTGTTAAGTGTCTGAGACTAGATTTGAACTCAAGTCCCTCCTGACTTCAAGGCTGCTTCACCTAGTTTCCCCCATTATTCTACTCTTTGGGATCTTCTCTTGAGTGGTGGTGGATTGACCCACTGCTTTTCTCTTCCTCTCATGGGATACCATTAACACTGAAGACCCAAAAGATCAATCAATTTAGAGTTTTGTGGGATTATTAAAGAAACTGAGGGTTAGAGTGTTTAAGTTGATAGGAAAAAATAATAAAAAAAAAAAAATAAAAATAGGAAAAAAATAAATAAAAACAAAATTAAGAAAAGAGGATGTGGAAAAACGGGGACATCAATACATTGTTGATGGAGTTGTGAACTGATACAACTATTCTGAAGAACAATTTGGATAGCCCAAAGGGCTATCGAATTGTGCAAATCCATTGAGCCAGCAGTATCTCTACTAGGTCTGTATTCCAAGGAAATCATAAAGGGAAAAGGACCCACATGTGCAAAAGTGTTTATAGCAGCTCTTTTTATGATAGCAAAGAATTGGAAAATGAATGTATGCCCATCAGTTGGAGAATGGCTGAATAAGTTATAGTATATGAATGTAATGGAATATTATTGTTCTATAAGAAATGATCAGCAGGATGATTTAGAAAGACCTGGATACACTTACATAAACTGATGCTAAGTAAAGTGAGTAGAACCAAGAGAACATTATACACAGCAACAACAAGGTTATGTGATGATTAACTGTGATGGACTTGGCTCTTTTCAACAGCGAGGTGATTCGGGTCAATTATAATAATCTTGTGATAGAGAGAACCATGTGCATCCAGAAAAATTATTATGGAGACTAAATATGTTTCACAACATAGTATTTTGACTGTTGTTGTTGTTGCTTGCTTGCTTGCTTGTTTTTCTTTTTCTTTTTCCCTTTGGGTCTGTTTTTTTTTTTTTTTTGGTATAATGTGATAAATATGGAAATATGTTTAAAAGAATTGCACATGTTTAAATATATTGGACTACTTTCTGTCTGAGATGGGGGATGGGAGGAAGAAAAATCGGGAACACAAGGTTTTGTAAGGATGAATGTTGAAAACTATCTGCCTATATTTTGAAAAAATAAAAAGCTATTATTATTTTTTTAAAAAAAAGAATAAAGCAATAACAAAGAGAAAAGAAAAGAAAAAGAAAGAAACTGAGGGCTAGAGAGACTAAGGACTACCCCCCCAAAGTCTTCAAGCAGCTAGGTCAGAATTCAAACTTAGATCTGATTCCATTTTTCCCCATCATCCAACTTTGTCCTTATGCTTTAAGCATCAAAAAGATTCACTGAGCAAGAAACTTTTTAATTTCCCTGATGGGCAAGAAATTCTATGATATCATGAGTTCCTTGTTTCCCTGATATTTGTGCCTTCCATATAAATCCAGCATGGTAGGAAATCAGTTGGCTCCATCTCTGTGACAATCACCATCACTGTACTAGTTGGAATGAATGGTAACTTGGCCAGATTTCACTGCTACTGTAGAATGCCCAATATACTGTAATGCTCCATCTGTTATTTTTTCCCCAGTGCTGAAACAATAGATTGGGGAGGGAAGTGGAAAAGAAGAGAAGAAAGGGAAGAATCAAACTACACGGTAGTTTTATAATATTCTGACCAAAAACACACTGCTTGCTCATTAGTTTCAACTATTCCTGGGGATTAATATCATTTAAAATATTTTCAGTTTATTTTTAAGATCAGGCTTTTTCACCAAAAAATATACCCAGCATTAATATCCACTAGATAAAAGGATCCTTATTTTTCAGCATTTCTCAAGCAGCTTTAGCAGAGTTCACAAAATATATAAGTCTGGTTTCTCTTTTCCCTTTGGATCCTCACTATGTCTTCAGCACAGTGAGCTCACATTGATTTCAAAGGGAGTTTTGCCCTCACAAGAAAAACATAGGGGGCTTAGTATCTGACCCATGGTTTTTACAGCCACACTATAAAACAAGGCAGAAAACTCAAAGCATTTTCACATTTTCACATTGACAGAAATTGGCTGTTTTGACAAAGGAAAGTCATGGCATAGGATTTTTTTTAGATAAATTAACACAATGAAAGCAGTAAATTAAAATTGCAACATTGATTTCCTTTTTAGCTCAGCTGTGAGTTATATAAAAGGGTCAGAGGAAGGATTTATTACAGGCTATGATTCTCTGTCTTGCACTAAGAGACTAGTATATAAAATAAAGTTGTCCCTTTCAGTCTCTCTTTGTCCTCAAGGAAAGCTGTCTAGGAGGTCTTACAAGTGGCAAATGTACTGAAAGGAAATGGAAATTGATAATCGGTCCTATTAGGATGATTCTCTGCATGTTAAATTCATCTCCTTTTGAAAAGAGGAGATTAAGAGAAGACTTCATTGAGGTGTGCTCATTTTGAAGAAAAAGAGAAACACAAATGCAGTGGGACTATTTCAGTGGGTGTCAAATGTGAAACTAGGGGGCACAAACTTCTATGAAGAAAGAGCTCTAGCAGAATCCCCAGACAAAGAAAAGAAGTTAATAACAAATATATGCAGTGGTCTTTATAGCCAGGGAGAGAAATGCTACAACTTAATTTACAAAGACTCCAATAATTATTTGTGAGTCAGAGCTGACACTGCCTCTCCCCCCAGAGTAGGGAGCAGGCCCCTGACCATCTGTGTGGCGTAGCCTTGCCTTTGTGGGCAGTGGGAAAACGAAGAATTAGCCACACACTCTTATGTCTGCCAAGTGTCCGATGAAGATATATTCAGAGAACTGTCTTTTGTTTTGTTCTGAATTGGTAAACTGCTCCCTGAGCTTCAGTCAGAGAGGATTATTGCACATCTAGTCACTGGGTCATTCTGGGTAAAAATGAATTGAAATATCAAGAGAGGAAGACCTTATGCTCATTCTTGGGCTAGTGGGCAATAGGGGGCAGTAAACTTTTTTTCAGTGTCCAAAGGAGTTTGGCAGGGGGAGTTGTGGGGAGAAAATAATAGGAGGGTGTTCTGGAAAATGCCAGAAATGGCATGTCTTCCCAGTGGCTCCTGAACTGATAAACTCCAAAAAGCCCTTTGCCTACATCCTCTCAAATTGATAGGTAGCCAGGCTAGTGAGAGCACCCCAACCTCCAAATGTGGAAAAATTTTTTAAATAAAAATCCTATTTTAACCAGGGAATAACCCCTGATCCCAGGTTCACTCTCTAGGTAGACAGATATCCCTTCTGTCAATGTGTGACACACAATCCTATTTGTTCACTTGCTCTACCACACACACTAGCATTTTGAGATATCCCTTAACACCTTTCTGCAGCCTTTGATATAATCTTCGGGTCAGAAAATGAAAATCAAGGAATCTGCCTGCAAAATAGGACACTTGGTGTGCTAATTCCCATGTCATTACCTCAAATGGTCTTCCAGCTCATCACCCTTACAGAGAAACCTTACACGATTTTGAGAAACAAACTGAAAGATTCAGATGCTGCTTGGAGATATGAGAATCCCATTTTTTTAAATGCTCTGTGAGCCTAGAAATGCAAAAAGCTGCAGCACAGGACATGTTCTTCTACTAATTGTTATATTTAGGTTTTTAAAATAAAATATAAATAATAATAATAACAGCTTAGCTGTACTACATAATTATTTTTTTTGTCATTTGTTCAGAATTGCCAATAACTACAAGGACCATCTGTCCTCAAACCCAATGGAGTATTGTTTTTTTAATCCCCAAATGATATTATAATATCTAACAAAAGGTAGAAAGGGAGAGTCTTAATGATATCCAAAAGAAATTGTGGCTCTTTGTCATTCTTTTTGTTCAGATGTGTTTAAATGTATGTCTTGGATTTATATAGTCTAAAATCATGACTTGAAGTATAAAGATCTGTTTCTATTTTCAATATATACTACACTTTTCTCATTAATCCTCAAGGCCTACAATTTATAGGCTGGTATTAACCACTAATACATACTATCTGTATGACCCTGAACAAGTCACTTAATTCTGTTTGCCATAGTTTCCTCATCTGGAAAATGAGCTGAAGGGGAAAAATGGCAAACCACTCAATATTTTTACCAAGAAAACCCCAAATTAGGTTATGAAAAATCAGATATGACTGAAAAAATAAACAACAAAAATTAATCACTGATGTGTAAATCATTTAAAAACAAACAAAAGAAAGTCTTTTGGTAACTATGAAACTAGCAGTGACAATATTTGTTGTCCTAGTTGGATGTGCTTCCAATTTTGTAAGTAAATGGTAAATAGAGACAATAATCAGCAAAATATCATTTAAAAAGGAAATGTTCAATTTTCCTCAATTTGACAAGAAGTCTTTTAATAAATAGTCATGCTGATAGAGACCAGAAAAGACATTAAATTTCCTTAAATACAGATGTGATCATGTTTTTTACCACTCAATAAAACTCCAGTGGCTTCCTATTGCTTCTAAGATCACACAGAAACTTTTTATCGTTTAAATCCTTCAGGACTTTTCAGACTCATTCCAGCACTCTATGAACCAGCTTTTCTCTTTTCACACATGACTAGAATTCCATCTCCCAAGCTTTTGAACCCATTATTCTCCCATGCTTGAAATATACCCTCCTAACTTCTACCTCATGTAGAGCCTTTCTTCCTCCAATACATGGCTCATTCGTACTCACAAAGGCTTTCCTAATTCACCATCCAAATGTTAGTGCCCTCCCTAACTACTTTGTATTATTTTGTGTTTATATATCCTATGTGTTTATACATATGTGTATGTACATAAATATATAGTGTATATAATCTTGTGTGTATATAGTCACATATTGTCTTCCCTGAAATAATGTGAGCTCCTTGAAAACAGGAATTCTTTCATTCTTAGTATGTGTTTCTTCAATACTTAGTAGAATATCTGTAACGTAGTAGGTACCTATATTCCTTAATTAGTTGGTTGATCCATTCCTTGAAATGGATCTGATCATGGCACTAGCCAGCTCAGCAATCTTCAAGAGTTCCCCATTTCCTCTAAAATATAAGTAGAATTTATATTTCTTAAAACTGCAAGTTTGTCTATTTGGCATTTAAATCCCTGATTCCAATCTGTCTTTCCCAATGCTTCCCCACACACACTTAGCCTGTTTGTTCTTTCTTATGCCTTTGCCTTTGCCTAGGTTTTCCTTCCTCACTTCTGCTTATTGGAATCCCAAGTGGCCATCAAAGTTTAGTTTCAGTGACTCCTCCTTCAGTAAGATTTTCCTGATCCTTCCAGTTGTTGGTGCCTCCTACCACTTGGCAGATTTTATTTATCCTATATTTCTGAATATAAATGAATATACCATATATTCATCAGACTATGAGATCCCTGAGGGCATAGGACTGTCTCACTTTAGTATTTGTAGCCCCAGTGCCTTGCACACTACCTGCTACATGGTAAATGCTTCCTGATCCATCGAATGAGTAGATGCAGAGAGAGAGAGCTAAAGAGCGTCATCTTTCCAGACCAATAGATCTCCAAAGATGAACAAAGTTGGAGGATTCTGTATCTACTATATAATTACTTGACTAAATGTAGTTTGTAGACTCTTATATACTCACCAGCTGTAATAAAATGATGTTTGACGCACTTAAGGGAGCCTGCTGTGCCAAGAAAAAGATGTAATTTTGATCTATAACTCCTCAAAGCACACAGAAAAAGCTTGATGGGATATAGCTAGTGTTAGAGCTATCTCCTTAACACTAACATTATCAAATAGTCACACTATCATCTATCCCTAGTGAACTATAGGTGACTCTTGGCCATTGTCAGGGGATGAATCTGTCATATTGGACAGATAAGTTTCATCTCACATACACACACATATATATATACACACTCATACATTTTGATAGATGTTATTCCTTTATAACTAGAGCCTTAGAGATCTGATGTAAATCTGGGACCTCTTTTTGCCAAGTTATCAGCCTCTCTCTGATCTGGAGTGCTCTGCATAGCCCACACCTAACCAGTCCCCACTGCCAATGTCTGCATTCCTCTATGTCTTTCTATATATGCTGACCTGGTCTAGGAAAAATGACTCACTGTATTTTTTTCTTTAATATCCTGATCAAGATTTGGCTTAGTACATTTTCTAGATCATTTTAGAAAAAATATGGGAGTAGGTTGACTTTATTTCTTCTTACTACTCTACCATTTTGGCTACATAATCTGCCTGAAACTCTGACTCTAACAGATTTTCAAATAGAAGCAATTCTTTAAAATCCATATATTATATAATGAGGTTGAAATGTTTATATGGTATCTGCCAATTAGAATAACTTATTTGTTTTATGAAATATCCTATGAATTAGCATTTTATATACTGACATCCTGGTACATGGTTGGATCTGAAATAGCATTGGGGAAACAGAAACATATAAAAATACTCTCTCCAAATTATCCCCAGGATGTGCCATATCCATAATTTTCTATCCATGGAATTATTTTGATATCTTTAGCTAAACTTATGATTATATCTTCTATATCAAGGAGAACAATAAAAAACCAAAAAAAGGCTAAAGAAATAAATATAATTAAGGAGAAATTGAATCCTGAATTATGTGAGGAAATAGTAGGAGCATTTAGCTGTTTCACTATAAATGAGTTCATGTCTCCAACTGCAAACAAATTATATCCCAGGGTGCTAAAAGAAATGGTCAATAATGTGAGTAGTATAGTAAGTTAAATTTGAGGCTTAGAATTATAGAAGATCTAAACTCAAATTCATCCTCCACCATTTAAAATCTGTGTGAAACTACAGATCTGCCATATCTTCAGAAATCTTGCCCAGAACGCTCACTTCCCTCATAGGATGTTCTCTGTCCTGCTTTGATCCTGCTTCTCCACAGACAGGTCTACCTTACCTCATCTTTTCATGTGTATACTACTGTTTGACTCTGTCCTACTCATTGAACAGTAAGCTTCCTTATCATGAGAAAGCACAGCCACACTGTTCTCACTCTGCTCTGCTAGCTCATCATTCTGCTTATTCTACCTACACATCCTACCAACCACTTCATTGTACTCTCCCAATCCAAATCATTCTGAACTTCTGACTTTCACTATACAAACTTAGTTCCCAATCCCCTTTACCCACTTCTTTATTCCCATTTCATTCAAATGGACCTTACCATCTCCAGCCATTTGTGATCTATCTCCTATGTCTTCTGTGCTCTCTAGAATGCCAGATTCATCTGTAATAAACTGGCTTTTATCTTAAAACTTTTTCTTACTCACTCACTTGATGATCTTACACTCACTGAGATGTTGTTCCTCCTGGGCACGCACTGCAACATGGATAGCACATTTACTCATACTTTCTGATTCATTGGTTATTATATGATTCTGGCAGCTGCTATTTACTAACTCTTAGAATATTCCCCTTCTTTGCTCATTGAAGAAATCTGATCCACAGATTTTCTTTCTTCTTCAGCTTCTATCCTCATATTAAGTGATTTCAATACATATTTGATATTCCCTCACTCTAACTTCTCAGATCTTTCATTTATTTATTTCTCATAATCTATTGCACTATCACATCTAGATAAGAAGTGGTCATATTGGACACTTTGTGATTACTCACAAGTGTTTCATAATCATGTTTATCAACTTTAAAATTCCTATATGTGATCATAATCCTTTATCATCCCAGCTTTGCCCCTGACTATAACCCTTAATCTTGTTCTTCATTCTTGTTTTGTTTTGACTTTCAATCCCTCTAATCTCTAGTTCTTTTGAAAACTATGATTCCCCATCAGTGCCTTATACGACTTCTCTTCCATCCCCATTTTGTTCAACTCTACACTGTGCTTTATGTTGGAGTCCCTTGTTCCCTTATCTAATCTTAGATCTTGCCCTTCCAAGTCTCAGTCTTGGTTTACTCCTACTATCCAATGGCTTCACTTCTATCCATATGCTGAATAAAGCTTAAAAACTTCTGTTGGGAGATGTTTTAGAAAGCGATTATATAACCTGGACTCCAAGTTCCTTTTAGCCGTCATTCTCTGATTCTGCAGTCCTGAAATTATTTTTCACTGAGGATACAAAAAAAGATAAGGCTAATAAAAATATATTTTGTCTGTTCATGAATTAACTTATATAAGATAGTCCTCTGTGAGCCACAGTATAACTTGTGACCCATGAAATCTCTAGAGCAATAAACTATTCTATTCACCACTGTTATTATTTTATGAGCATCTGTAGCATTAGAACATGCAACAGTCAAACTGCCAATTTTCTATTTAAAATCAAAGGGATTTGATTTAGTGGCATTAACCAATATATACATTGTCAAGCATTACCAAAACAGAATAGCTTCACTGGAATCATAAAAATGTTTAAGAGAATAGACTGTTCTCAGAAAAGAATTCTCCCTAAAAAGACACAAAAATCTTCGGAAGTCATTATTTATTTCCCATGAGTTTTTTCTTTATTTTTTTTTGCTACCTCTAATCTCACATTTTAATGCCATGTGTCAATTTGAAATACCCAAAATTTCATGTAAAGAAACATATAATTAGTTATTTTGCATTTATAAAAATCATTTCTCTTTTCAGTGAACATTGGGTCAGAGAAAGGAGGAACCTCAGATCTTTTCACTGAGAATCACTAATACTGAAAAATTCTAATTACACGGATTTAAATAGGTGAATCATGTAGTGATGCTACATAGTTTCAATTTGAAAGGGTCTATAAGGAATTTTAAAAGCTGTCCTTACTGTACAATTTAGCACATTAGAGATGGACTTATACTATACTGACCCATCAACATTTTTCTGTGCTCACCTTTTTCAAGTCACATATAGCTGCCCCTTTTTCTCACTGAAGGTTTATAAAGACTTTTTATGTTTCTACTCTTTGTATTTCAAAATAAATGTAAGTCCACATCATAAAATAGCTTCTTTGATACATCTAGCTTTCTTCTTCTTCCTTTCTAACTGCTTGTCATACCATCTGCCTCCTGCCTGTCAATCTGCTATAAAAATGAGCTATCTCTTAAAGGACTTATTGAGATAGAGTTTCCTTTTTCTCACAGAAAGAATAAAGAAATACCCTATGCCTGTTACTTTGAGAGTTATTGAGATGTGAGACAGATTTTGACAACTCATACCAGACCTTTCCTATAATAGAGAAAATACTGTCCAATGTCTGAAAACCTCCTTTCTTTTTGTAGGATTAAACTGAGTGAGTACATTACACTAATTATAATGTTCTCTCATCTGAGCTGTGTTCAGTTTCAGCAGATGCTAGATGATCCCTCTTGACCAAGAAAATTCACTTCCATATTTCAAGGAGGATGAATCTGAAAAAATATTCTCTAAATGTCCAAACTTTTATTCCAACTACCTCTTTGTCTGTCAATCTGTCACCTATCTGTATGTTTTTAATTTCCTATTAAACATATTATGTATGCCTGAATGTAAACACCTCAGAGTGGAATGATAAGAAGTAATGTTTTGGTATTATATAATATACAAATATTAAAATTTTTATTTGAACCATAAAGAAATTGATAGATGAGATAAACTAATCTTCCAAGGCCACCAAAAGTATTTGAATTTGTAGGGTTCAGAAGAAGAATCTGTGGCTACAGATTGTATTATCTGAACAAACCATTTTTTCTGATTAGTTTCATGTGTTATTTTGCCATTTAATGTCATTGTAGGTCTTTAAGGAAGTAATATGTGACCACTTTCCAAAGAAAGTTGTAGAATTAATTGTTGATCTCCTATAGATTAGAGTCTCTGACTTCAAGATTCCCTTCAACTCTGACATTTCATAATTATAAACACAATTTGGACTTCTCTATATCTAGCATGAAACAGTTTTGGTGCCATATGAATGATCCAAATATCTATATTTCCAGCCCTGCCATAGAAATTTAACTACTATATAGACAATAATAGATTCCTTGAATTTAGCCGAAAGGGACATTACTTAAATGAGCATTTACCTCTTTGATATATATGTTATACTTAAATTAAAAACTTGTAAAGAGGTAGAAGGATTATCAAGTGTGAAAGATGACTAAGGAAAGCACTGTTGCCTATGTAGTAAAAAGGGTAAGTTGCTAGATTTCATCTAACTTAAGAGAGAGATGATAATAAAGCTGAAGTGAGAAGAGGTTTAAGAATTTAGCACCAATTTGCACTTAAGGAAGTCATTAGTATAATCATATGCACAGTGACATCACTGGATGATTACCAGGAAAACATAGCATTTGCACATTACTTTATTGAATGCCATAAAATATGACTACATTTTTGACTACTTCAGGGAAAACTTTTCTTGGTTTCGTCACTGGCTGGTGTCAATTACAATATCAGACATACTTTGGGACAATGACACTAGCTAGTCTACTCTCTTGCCTACCTATCTCTTACCTTATCTTAAAAAAAAAAAAGATGCATGCAAGAGAAAATGCTGCAAATGGGGGAGTGCTGGTGTACCAATGATTAGAAATTACTGTGAGAGGTAATGTTGGCAATTGTGTGAATTATTAAGCAGAAAAAGGACAATCATCCAGTGAGACAAGAAAAGATCTTACTTTCATAAAAATGAAGAAAGTATCATCAAAAAGAAAAAAATATTTTTCTTCCTATGAGCTAGAATTCAACTTCCACAGCCTACAAGCATGAGTAGAAAGCTTTTATTGCCTGCTGTGGCATAGCAGAAATTTAAAACTTTACTTCCCTTCTCTGCCTGTGTCATCATTTACTCCATTAGCTCTCATTGCTCAGCTTAATCATAAGGATGGAGAGATAGAGATAGGAAATGGCAAATAAAAATAACCAAAGACATATATCACAGTCCAAGAAGTAGAAAAACACATGGACCTGCAGTGATCCAGAATCACACATTAATGATTTATCTCCTCTCTTTCTGTCTTATTTCTCTTTTAGTCTCTTTGTTTCTGCCTCGCTCGCATAAATACACACATGCATATGCATTTTTAATGTATTGTTTTTCACTTATGAACTCTCATATAAAGAAAGGCTTGAGTTTTCCCCCCTTTTTGATAGTTTTTATTTTTCCAAGACTTGGAGACATTCTTTTCTAATTAATGCTAGCTTTATTAAGGTGAAGAAAAATAATCGCTTTCCAAATAAGGCTAAAGGGGGAAGTTTTGGTCACTTGCTAATAGTATGAATATTGAATTATAGTTATTGTGTTTTCAGATAATAATGAAACTTTGGAACAGCATTGAACTAGTAAGCATTTGGGGAGAATATAGTATTTTCTACTTGGAGTAGATAAAGAACAAATTGGTTGCTATCTTGTCAATTTTAGGACTTGACATTCTAACCCCACCACATCAAAATGCAACCAAAATCTAAACAACTGATTATCACAAAAAGGACACATGAATCTTCCCCTTCAGCAACCCAACTCCCACATTGCCAGATCCCACTAGAGACAATAGGAGAATCCATTTTCAGCTAGATGATGACACCCCCGATATACATTTGTATTTCTTCCTTAAGTATCCCAGAGTCCTATTCCACCCTGATCCTTGGATTCCTACTCTTCTCTTGGATAAATACCATTTGTTCTACCATTATTTTCCAATGACATTAAAGTCTTTCCATCTATCCTGTTTTTAACATAATCTATTTACTACTTGACCTTTCCCTATACCATGACATAAATGAATTCCTGAAATATGTGTTATTTCTCTCAATAGATTATAGGTTCCCAAAAGCAAGGACTTCTAACTTTTCTATTTTTATCCCTACTTTTTTGTATGGCACATAGAAAAACACTAAATAAGTGCTTTTCTTTTGCAATTCCAGAATAATGAGAATCTTTTATATATGAATATCTTCTATAGCAAAAGATTCCAAAATGAATCCTTGCCATGGTGGGAAACACTTTTTACAAATCTAATTAATGAGCAGAGACTCAGAAGAGAATAATTGAATCCACAGATAATCATCTTCAAGAATAAAAAGAAGTAGCTCAACCAACTGCTCTCTCTTGCTATTATTACCCTTCCTGTTACAAAATCGCTCAACTCTGGCTCTGGAATCAGAGTTCCTGGGTTCAAATCCTACCACTCCCTATGGGATCTTGGGCAAATAACTTCATCTGTAAATAGAGGTGACTGGATTAGATGGCTTCTGAGGCCTTCCTAGTTCTTGCTCAATGATTCTCTAATCATTTTAATCTCTTCCACTAAAATTTTAGCCCTATACCTTCATCATGATATGGCGTTAGCCACCCTTGCTTCTCAAAGTTCATGATGGAGGCATCCAACCTTTAGCAGGTACATCCAGTCTGATCTTGGTAACAGACTGTTTATAGGATCAATCTAGTGAAATAGAAAGATCAGTACCTGGTTGAACACATGGTGATGAGTTTTATGGTCACAGTAACTCATGAAAACTGAATAATAAGAGGGGCTACTAGCTATGTCATAGGAGAGAATGTGCTCTGAAGAACTAACTGAAGACTCTAAATTTCTAGTATGTAGAATATAATATATAATATTATATAGTATATGGAATATACAATATAGTATTGTATAATATTTATAGTATTAGAGTATAGTATAATATTTATATTATACAATATAGTATAATATTTATAGTGCATTGTAGAATAGTGAGTATAGAGTTACATAGTTGAATTTGAAGTATACATAAAATTTGTGTATGTAAACATACATGTGTGTTTATAAATATACACACTTTTAAAATGACATGTTTATGACTATGATGTATTACAATTATTATTTCAAAAAGTAGGACAGTTTTTAAAAAATTATTATTCTTTCTGCATATAGAAAGAAAGTAAGAAGAGTAACTTGTATATTGGGTCCCCACAATTTATTTTAGACTATTCTTACCCAGCCCTAAAAACTCCAGGACTACATTTATGGCAAAAAAATTTTTTTTTTCAACTACAGTTGTATTTGTTATTCTGTCAGGTATTTATTAATAGACAGTCGGCTGTCATCTTTGTTAAAATGCGTCTAAGCTGACAGAATTTCATTTACATAAATGGGTGGAAAGTCCTTTTCTTACTTGTCCAACAAACTGGAGACAAAGTGCCTGCCAATGTTTTAATTTCTTTTTCATGTTCTGGTTAGAGAGTGAGAAGAATGCTTTCACTCCACAGTGTCATGAATATGATAATCTATGGAAATCACGGAAAGCAGGTACTTAAGTTAAGCACATACTGTACTACAGGAATCCCTGATGAATTCTAGTCTCTTCTGTTTAGAGAAGATGTTGTTGTCTATTAAGTGACAGACTGCCAGATGTTCATGAAGGAGCACAGTAATGTGCTCAAATCTTTAGCATCTTTCCCCCCATCCCCCACAGATGGTAACATTTACTTTTAGAATACAGAATAATGGTCCAGCTTTCTTTAAAAAAAAAAAAAAAAAAAAAAAAAAGCTATATTTCCTTTTGATGTGTGTTCCATCTATCAAATCTTTTTTTTATTCTCTTGAAGAAACATTTAAATATGCCAAATCTAAAATAGTGTTATAATATAAGTAACCATCACTTAATTGATGGATTTCAATTTTGCATAAAGTGAATTTCTGTTTAGTAAATCCTGTTTTTCCATTGACTTCCATTATTAAACTAGAGATCTAATCTAATAACAAAAATTTTTGGTTCTTGTGTCTAATACAAGAATGCTCTAGCATAAGGAAAACATTTTAATTAAGTTTTTTTAAAGAAATATAAATATCTTTAGAAGCAGTGAGGTATACGTAGATAGAGTCTAACCTTAGAATGAAGACCTGACTTCAGATTCTTCCCTTGATACATATTAGCTATGTGACCATTAAAAATAAACCCTATTTCTTAGTGACCCAGACAACTCTAAAACTCTTACATTACTGAGATGATTATCTGCATCAATATAGGGAATTTGCACACCAGGAGTTCCTCATACCAATAAAAAAATTTCTGAAAAAAGTTTAATAATCTTACTAGAATGTGATTAATATAAGTTGTTCTGTTCCAAATATGTCAAAAACTTTTTTTACAAGTCAGATAAACTAGAATAAATTTCAGCTACACTTCCAGCTTACATTACTTCAGTACCACCCCCAAAGTATAATCCCTAAAGCTATAACAACTCAGTTGTTTTTATCATTACCAGCCTTAAATTATCTTAACACCTTTTACCAAGATATATTTTTAAATTGTTTACATTTTCTTATCATTTGATTTTTCCTGGACTTTCTCCAAGAATCTTCACCTGGTAATAATATATTATACTTGTTATTTTACCCTCAAATGAGAGAAAATCCCAGTAAATCAAAGGAAGGTGTAAACAAGAGAATCAGTACTGCTGTACCTGTCTTAATTGTTGTAGATGGTTCTGCTGACAGACATCCTCATTAGGAACTATTACCAGGTCCAAATGGTATTTAGCACTAGCTAAGTGCTAATCATTGTCAGACAATAGCCATTAACACCTAAAGTCAAGAATGGGAGGCACTCTTAAGTAGTGATTATTTCAGCACATGGCAACAGAGAATTCTCCATTTCTATCTCCTCAAGAAGATGCTGTTCCTTATGGTAAATTGATCCAATTCACCAATTGCCCAATGATTAGCTAAATTCTGAATTGTATTAAATTAATTCTTGTTAAACAGTGAATATAATAGTGCCACCACAGTTCTGGAAGAAATCATGATAGAGGTGTTGAGATATCAATTCACATAATATCTAAAAGAATCAATGATACCCAAGTTAAATAATCTTAGATGTCATTAATACTGAAAAAGATAATTGACAAGACATCAGTTACAAATCTGTAGCCCTGCTTTCCTATCTAAATAATAGTTATATTAGACTAATCTACACACGCCTTGAAGATATCCTCAAATAAGGTATTAGGCAGTAAGTGCCACAGTGGATAGAGTACTAGCCCTGGAGGCAGGAAAGCCTGAGTTCAATTATGTCTTCCAGCAATTATATCTTCCAATATTATCATATTAATGATAATAATGTCATCTAACTTGTAGGGGTTATTGGAAAGATGAAATGACATATTTCATAAAATGCCATATTTCTTAAGTCTTGAAATAGATAATTAATAAATGCCTCTTTCCTCCCTCCCTTTCTCCCTTATAAACATATCTGGGATTTTGTAAGTAATATTCTATAGTATATTCCATCTTCACCATCACCCTCCTTTCTCAGGTATTCAGTACCTAGCTCATTGTCTTTCTCTCCCACTCAAACCCCACATTCATACTTGGGGATTTCAGTTTACATGTGGATGCCTCAAATACGCCTCCTTCCCAATTTATCAACTTTCCCAATTTCCAGATGAACTTTGACTCCATCACAATCACACTCATAGGGAAATTCATACTCATGATCTCATTATTATCCACAGGTGCTCTTGTGCCACTGTACATAATTCTGAGATCCCTTTATCTGACCATAAGCTCCAATGCTTCTATCTCACCCTGGGCTTCACCTTCCTTAAACCTGGTCTCTATTTTCACCACAATTTCCAGTCACTACTTTTCTCTGTTTCATAGATTCTAGCTCCTACTTTTCTCTTTTCAGTATCTTGACCTTCCAGTTAACCCATTCAGCTTTATCATTACTGTGTCAGTAAGTCCCTTGAGCTCTTATCCTAGCATCAACCATCTCTTTACAAACCCAGCTCTAGATTTCTCCTAGCATCTGCTTTCCCTATTTTTATAAATAAATGTATGGCTGAAGACAGATGGAGCAAATCCTGCTCCCTCCTGCTTCCCCTTTCTAATCCATCATCTACTCAGTTGTCAAATTGCCATTTCGAAAGATCATTTCTCATCATGTCACTGTCCACTTCAAGACACTACCAAGAGTTGCCTCTGGGAGAAAATACAAGGTCCTGTTTAGCTCTTAAAAATCCTCAATATGGTTACATCTACCAATCTAGATCTGACCCTCATCATTCCATTCCAGATCGTCATTTCCCGACCCATCTGACCTACTTGGTTCCATGGTAGGACTCAAGGCTTCTGTAAGCCTCCTTATTCCCCCAGCATGGCTTTTAAAATCCCTTTTAGCCATTCTTACATTTCAGTTGTCCTTTCTTTCTTACACAATCATCAAGGATGTTCCTAAGTGTGCATATTACTAAATATTTTGTAGCTTTGAAGAAGGGAAAAAATAAGAATTTATTAATATCTACTATATACCAAGCACTAGGCCACATGTTTTACAAATATTATTTCATTTGATTTTCATAACAACCCTGAGTGGTAGGTGATGGTATTATCCCCATTTGACAAATGAGGAAACTGAAGCTCAGGGTCATACAATAAGTATCTGAGATCAAAGTTGAAGCCAGATATTTTCAACTCCACTTCCAGCATGCCATCTAGTTGCCTATATAGGGACTGATAATTATTAATATTTTTTAATTCTTTTTGTTTTCAGTAGTAATGCTCTTCAGAATTTTATTTCTGATCATCCAATACCTTTCCCTCTTTGATATCTTGAGATTCAATAGTTCAACATTTTGAAAATCATATTGCCTCCAGCATAGATCTCTTCTGCCTATATTTATCCTGGTCCATTTCCTTGTATTATTTCTACTTCTTGAAGCACATCAGGGAGATACTAGACCCAAAAGATAGAATCAGAAGCAATGGGCAGAAGTTACAAAGATGTCTAATTAAACTTAGGGAAAAATCTCTAGCAATTAAGAGCTGTCCAAAGTGAAAGGAGCTGCTTCCAACAATAGTGAGATATACATCCTGGGAAGTCTTCAAATACAGGTCATTTAGTGGGTATGTTACAAATGAAATAGATCCCTATGGTGTATGGTTTAAACCAAATGTTACCTCTCAAATTCTGTGATATCCAAGTTCAAATATAGTGATTCCATCAGGGTTGATTAAAAAAATAGTTTATTAGATTTAGCCTGTATCCTGGAGTCCCTCAAAGACTTTAAACTTAGAAAACTAAGTCTTGATAGAATCCTGATTCTAAAAGAGTCATTTTTCTCTTTGGCTCACTGGTCCCATCTTGGACTTAATCTAGGGGGAAAAAATCCCAATGTATATTTGGAATTTAAGTCAGGAATAGCCTAATTTGTGCAAATTTAATTAACACGGCCCCCAGATCCCATAGAGTAACTCAAGTTCACAATATGAAAATCTAGTCTGCAGCAATCTCAAAATATACAAAAAAAATGGCAAAGAACTCATAGGAGTCCATAAACTAATATATAAAATACTGAAAAGTTTCACTGGAGTTCATAAACACATATAGAAAAAAAATAACTCAAGCATAAATATAATATGAAGAAGGAAATGACATACCACTCCAGTATCTTTGCCAGGAAAACTCTGAAATAGCATTATGAATAGCTGGATGTGATTGAACAACAACAAATATATTCAAAATACTCTAAGCTCTTTTTAATTTATCAAGGAATTCATTAATCTGAAACTCCCTTGATCTGTATCCTCATCTATATTTGAACAATAAAGGAATGTTAACAGATTTTTTCCATTTTTTTGTCTGTTAGCCTCCTAGTTTCAGTCTCAAATATTTTTGACATGATCTGGCTTAATTAGATTACATTAAACTTTCTGCAAACTCATTTTTCTTTCAGCTTTTTTAATGATGAACAAAAAATATTCATATGAGTTTTCACTTGTCTTATGTTTTATTTATGGATCTCTAAGAAACCTGATCATAGAATCATAAACATGAATTAATTATTGTAAGGATAGAAGCAGTACAGTATAGTTTAGTGGTATCAAACTCAAAAAGAAATGGGCCACTAATCTGTACATAAGAATCCTTGCAGGCCTCATATTGCCTTAGTTTTAAAAATGTTATTTTCTATGATTTGTTATATTTTTGTTTATTTCTTAAATGTCACCCAGTTACTTTTTAATCTGGTAAAACACACTTGAAAGTATCATGTATAGAAGTTTATCCTTGAGTCTGGAAGAGTTGGATTTAAGTCCTTTTAGAACATTCTATCTACATGTTAATGGACAGTCCCAACCTCACAGCACCCCCAGAAAAGTCTCTTAAGAATATAATATTTGGATGTATTGCTGATCACTGGGAATGAAATTACATGGACCAAAAAAAGGGGGGGAATGTTAATAAAATTAAGCTGTAAAATTTCCAAACCCAATAAGGATAAAAAAGTATGTTTTTGTATTCATATCAATTTCCCTATCACTAGATGATATGATACACCCTTTATTCATTTATAACTTTTAAATATGCATCTGGATATAAATAAAGCATTGCCTCTAGAGAATGGTGTTTATTATATTCACATTTGATGACTAATCATTTTCATAGCAGTTCATAGTGATACATGGATTGCTATCAGAAAATTCTGACTTTTTACTCATTAAATATGTGTTCTATTCTAAACAGGAGTACAACAATATAGATGTTTTGTTTGGTATCAACTCAATAATTCTTTTAATGTCATATACTAAATTAAATACTTTAAGTTGGCAGCTTTTGAGAAGCTACAAATAGAAAACAAATTAAAGAACTTCCATATAAGCTTTACCGTATCCTTTTAAAAATCAGTGTCTCAATGAACAGATTCTTACTGAATATTTATTATATGTCATGCATTGTCCTGGGCATTCCAAGGGGATACAAAGATATGAGTCCCTAGTCCATAGGAATCAATAAAGCTAGCCTTCCCTTACAGATGCTATAGGGCACAAAAAGAAGGCCTCTTAAACTAGGGAAGGAAAGAACATTCTTGCTACATCACCCTTCCCAATTTCCTCCTGAAATTATTTGTTTTTTGCTTGAATGAAAATCACTCAACTGTTGCTAGCAATCTAACTTAACACAAATTCCTAAGTGATTCTGAAAGGTTCTAGGGAATCTGTCCAGATTTGAGACATTGTGGGAATGAGGATTATTTAAAGGTGAGGGAGAAAAAAAAATGCCTTCTGTGAACTTTGGAAGTGATTTATGTGTTGCCTTGAATTATTCTGAATTTTGAGAAAATGGGAAATGTACTGTTATTTATTTTCCCTCTGTTGAGAAGAAGACATTTCCAGTTAGCTAGGGGAATCCAACAGAATGTAACAGGATGGGGAGAGTTTTCATGTTTTTTTTTTTTCCTTTTGTATTCTCAGGCCTAGGTCATGAGATGAGATTTATTGTCATATTAAGAAACAGTGCTCAATTAAGGATCCATGGAAAAGTGAAGTGATATGGAGGAGTGCTTTGTGAAGTAAAGATTAAGGTCAAAGTAAAAGTAGGAATGGGGTTAAAGGAGTAATTGTTGGGGTTTGGGGAGTAGGAGTCAATAATAAAGGAGAGAATGTCATGACTAAGTTTTAAAGAGGTTGAAATTTAGGGATCATAGAGGATGGAGGCATTGATTTTACCATTGATTGCACCATCCCCCCAAAAAAAACCTGGCTTTGGCCACAGTTTGCTCCAGACTAATACAAAACAGAGAGGATGATAGGATCCAAAAAAATCTTGCAAGACTAGAGTGTCAGACTGAAATTAATAAAATGAAATTCAGTTGAGGTTGATGTTAAATCTTATACTTTGGTACAGAAAAATCAACCTCACCAAGTATAAGATAGGGCAGGGATGGTTAGAATACATTTTTTTTCCTGGGGAGAAAACAAGAAAGAAAGATCTGATTGTTTTAATAGACAAAGCTCCTTTGAGAAAATAATGAAAAGTGACAACCAAAGAAAATGTGGTGGTGGGCCGCTTTAAAAAGGGCCTAGTCTCCAGGATTAGGAAGCCAATAGTCCTGCTTTATGTTTTGGTTAGAACACAACTGCATTATTGCATTCCACTCGGTTTAAGGACATTTAGATGTTTAAGGACAGAAGGGCAAAAAAAAGATGGGGAAGAGCCTTGAATCTTTATCATATAAGGCCCAGCTTATTGAACTTTGGTTTGTGATCCTACCTGGGGTCTCAAAACTATGTGGAGGTTGCAAAATCATGATATATATCTTATTCAAATAGTTTTTATTCATAAATATTATTATATTATGCTTGATTCACATACCATTTTATATACCTACATACCCATAAACATTTCTCAGATGAAAAGGGGTCACTAGTGAAAAATATTTAAGAAGTTCTACATAAGGAACAGATGCAAAAGAAAAATTGGAGCCTTTTATCTTGGAGAAGAGAAGATATAAGGGGAATAAGGGACATGATAACTGTCTTCAAATATTTTAATCTCTGCTATTTGGAGTAATAATAATTAAAAATTGATAATATTTATTATGACTAACATTAATGCCAGGTAGTATGCCAACAGCTTTACAAATATTCCATGTCATTCTCAACAACTCTGTGAGTTAGGTGATATTATCCCCATTTTACAGATAAAGCAACTGAAGCAAAAAAAAAAAAAAAAAAAAAAAAACAGATTAAGTGATTTGTCCAGAGCCACATAGCTAATAAGTATTTGAGGCTATATTTGAACTCAGATCTTTCTGACTTTAGGTTGCTCCCTAGCTCGGAGCCCAACGTTGAATCAACAGTCAGTGTTAAAATAGAACATGAGTTTCAAGGTCCATCATATATGGAGCAAGAGTCAGTTAACGTGGATGTTGATGGTGGAGTGGAACTTCTAGTGGATGTGAAAATCTTGGAGTAGATGCCACGTGAGACTTCCATCTCCCATCGATGAGTCAGAGAATCAGGATCAGTACCCCAATTTGTAGCAGTGGTTCATGGTTTAACCGATAGCATCCTCAACACTAAACAAAAGAAAGCTTCTCTTGATTGATTTGATGATTCATAACTAAAATTTTGATTTGTGAGTTATTTAATCTTCATTTCTGATCTTTTTATAGTGTAATGATCATCATTATCCTTATCAAAGATCATGAACTAAGTACTTACTTATGGATAACAGCTCCCGCTGTGTAATTGCTACATAATACTGAACAAATGAACCCTAGGAACTTAAACCTTCTGGTAGTTTATTATCTAAGTTACCACCATACATTACTCCTATCCCTAATTAATTATTCACCAGCATGCACAAGCATTTATATATTAACAAAGAACATGATGTTACAAATGTATAAATACTGATGCAAAGGTGAGTTTTGTCCTCTTTAAAGTCATAAAATTTGTTCTGGATCGTGAAAGTGCCAGGAACTATTAAATGGGTATTCCTTAGCTGACCAGATTCATTATAAGATAGATAATTCTAGAGCATCAAAAGATTAAGTCATCAGCCCAAAAGCATTTGTTAAATGCCATGAACCAGGCACAGGGCTAATAGGTTCTAGGAGTGCAGACAAAAAAATGTTCCTTTCCTCAAAACTTAATGATGATTGAAAAATAATGTAATAGTTGATAACTATGGTAGGTTTTATTTCAATATTTATACATCATGAATCATACTAAACATTATGCTTTTTAAAAATATATATTCAGAATTAGGCAAAAGAAATAGGATGGCCTAGAAGATAGAAAGTCCGCCTTAAAGATGAGAAGATATGAGTTTAAGAACCACCTCTGATAAGATACCGACTGTCTCACTAGGCAAGTCACTTGTGACTATTATCAGTACCACCAGGAGCTCCCTAAGCTAAAACTGAGTCTCAAGAGT
The DNA here is from genome assembly GCF_902635505.1 of Sarcophilus harrisii. Classification (NCBI taxonomy): domain Eukaryota; kingdom Metazoa; phylum Chordata; class Mammalia; order Dasyuromorphia; family Dasyuridae; genus Sarcophilus; species Sarcophilus harrisii. The sequence continues at coordinate 397,105,534 of NC_045429.1, read as the reverse complement.
TGGCATTCTGGATTGATGAAGGTTTTTCTCATCAAGAATTCACTATATTAGTAAAAGAAGAAGTCCATTACAATATGTGATCTACACCTATATAAAGGGTATAAGGGCATGGGGGGGAGTGTGTTTCCTGAGGATTAGGTATTTAAGAGATTTGCTCAAAATTATATAGACTAAAATTTGAACTCAAGATAGGTATATGAATATGTATACCTATAAATAAAAGAATTCTGGTCAGAGGAGTTGGGTTCTAATCCTGATCACTGTAAAAACCTTAAACAGTCTGGACCTCAATTCACTTATCAGTTTGAAAAAAAAATTAAAAGTATATTAGCTCTAAGGTTCCTTCTAGTTGCCTCAGTTCCCTCATCTTTAAAAAAAATAAGTTGAAGAAGGAAATGGCAAACTATTCTAGTTTCCTTCCTTCCCAAATGGAATCAAGTAATCAGACATGATAAAAAACTGAACAGTAACAAATATGTATGTATGTATACACGTGTATATATATATATATATATATACATATATATATGTGTATACACATATACGCATACATATATATATACACACGTGTATACACACATACACACACACACATATATATATATATACACGTGTATACACATATACACACACACACATATATATATATACACGTGTATACACACACACACACGAATATATATATATATATTCGTGTGTGTGTGTGTGTGTGTGTGTGTGTGTGTGTATGTATAAAGGGTGGTGATCTGGGTATCCTTAATCAACTGAGTACTGTCAAGTCCAACTGATGAAATTATAAGATCTAATGGACAGATAATGCTTTCAGAATTTCCAGTGGTTTATTTCTTCCCCTACTCACTGATATAATAGTAAAAGAGATATTAGGAGTAGATTCTGAATGTTTCCATCTACAATAGAATAAAACTAATGCCAAAGGAATGGATTTGATGATGTCAATGGGGAAAGAAAAGCCCATACTTTACTTTGCCATGGAGATCTGAGAGATAGAAAATAAGTAAGAATCCCCTCAATGAATCTCACAAGGAGTTGGGACAAGCAAGCAAGCTTCCAGCAAACCATCCCTCTTCTGATAGGTTTGTCATTAGCCTGATGATTTTAGGGAAGGACAAAGAAATTCTCTCTCCTACCTGGCTGTCTTCTGCTAGGAGCATTTCTAAGGTCTGGCTTCCATATCACTTACTTCTGGTTGTTAGCAGAATAGGGTCCTTTGTGTTTAAATGCTCAGTCCCATGCGTGTATAATCTAATACAAAAAAAAAAATAAAAATAACAAGAGTGCAATAGTGGGAATGTGCAAGTTTCTGTTTTGAGGGAAAGCTTGAACAGAAGTTGTATCGAAGGCCTGATTACAAAATCAAACAAGAAAAGTTGAAACCAGTTTGGGAAAAGCCTGGAATGCTGAATCACAGAATTTTGATTTTGTTTATAAATATAAGAGAGTCCTTCGGGTTTGGAAAAGGGAGACAGAATTCTTAGTCATGAAAATAAAGATCCTGCACAAATCCTTTCAGAACTAGTGACCTTATTTCTGTCATTATCTATGTAAGAAAAACTTTTAAACAGGAGTGGATTAATTAAATATTTCTGGCTATCTTACTAACCAGTCACATTAACTATATAATGGTTCTTTCCCTTTCTGAAGAATTAATTTAAAAAGCATATGAAGAAACATTGAATCTAATCATATCTGCATTGCAGAGAAATTTATAAATTCTCATTGATTTTGTCATGCTTTTAGAGTAAAATCACACTCAGAAGTCAGATAAATTTGATCTCAGTAAGAGTTCTACTATATAACATGATAGACTATTGAACTTTACTAATTAGACATCAGCTGATTGATCAAAGACTTCGTGTGCCTTTCAGACCATTCACTTGTCTAAACTGTTCTGAACCTTTTGTAATTTAGAAAACTGCATGCATCCAACATAAATATTCCAACAACCACCCTAAAAATACCCTTACAACCTATAGTAGATCATGACTTGATATTCACAATATAGAAATAAGTAAAATTTTTCAATCTATTTTGCTACCTACTTCCTTTTCCTAAATTTGATTATTAAGTATAAATTGTATGTAAGACTTTTCTGTGAGACACAAAAGCTAGTTACTCTTTGGGGGATTTCTCACTACTCTGACTTGCTTTTCTATCTCACATGATCTGAGAACTTTAGTACCTAATATTTTCCTAAAAACACACAAGCTAACAAAGCTAAAGACCTGAATAATTATAAATACAAGTCAAAGAAAACAATTGTAGAAAATAATACACATGAAAGTGATATTCATATGCTCTCAATCACTTCCACTCTTGCTTTGGAGAGGGATCCTTCAGGTGGTTCAGAGTTACTCCTCCATTTTGATTATATTTTCCATAGCTACTAGATCTATATACAACATTGCTTTTTATCTCAGGCCTTGACTTTAGGAACACAGCAGATATCACGCGCCTCTACTCCTTTAACTGTTCCATAACATTGTGCTCCCAACTTTCAGGAGATGGTGATTGTGGATCACTCTTGACTGTCATTTTTCTGCAGTCCTTTTCCTTGCAATCTCTCAGCCTTCAGCAGATGGCAACAGATGTTTCTGTCTTAAAAGAATATATGTAAAGTTCAAAAAATATGTCTCTTTATCTGAATGCCAACATTTCTGAAGTTTTATTTTATACCCTATTTCCAGGCCCTGGCATACAATTTCAAATAATGTTTCTTAGTAGCTAAAGAAACCTACTCCACTTGCATTTCATCTTACAAGGAGATCTGTCTCCACAATTTCAAATTGGCTCATGATAATTTATTAAAATTTAAATCCCCTTTTACCTAATGTCTGGAAGCATGCCTCCTACCTACGTGAGAAATTACTGTTGGTCTATGGACCTAAGGGGAAGGACCACACTCTAACTACATTTTTCTCTCAATTTCCTGATTTCCTCTCAGAGGATTCAAATTATCTGGGGATACTTACTAGAATATTCAGGAGATGAAAAAAAAAAAGGAAGGAATTACTTATTAAGGAGAGAAAGATTTGTAATTCCCTATATATATAAGTATCAGTTTTTTAGGAAAAATTTAAAAGTTAACACAAACTGGTAATTATTGGTAATAATAATAATAAATCTGTTTTCTTAAAACAGTGTTTTCAAATGTGATTTGATTTTGTGAACTGAACTTCAAAATATAAGAATTATAGACTCTAAGAATTTGCCTAGAGAATTTAAATTCAAATTTAAGGAGCTTTAACCTGAAAAGGAAAGGTTATATGAAAAAATGGATATAACTAAACTAAAATTCATAGAGAGTAGCTACAACATAAAAAGAAAAAAAGTAGTTGTAAAGATACCTAGAAATTTACAGGTAGCAAAATATAGGAAAGGAGAGAGTAATGAAATAAAGGATCTCATGTGTCTATACTCAAAAGCACAAAGCATTTGTAACAGCCATGATGAATGAAAGATCTAAAAGTGAAAAAGCAAAGTTAACCTCAGATGTATGACTGACTTGGTGGGTTAACTATCATGGATGGAGTGTAGCTCTGAAAACATACCTTATAATAATATAATAAATACATATTTGTAATACAAATATAATGTAATAATAAAATAAATAATAAAATCTAATAAATAATAATAAAACTAATAAAATAAAAAATAAATAGGTTATAGCAAGTAAAATGGAGTGAGTTGGTGCAGTAGCATTTACTATAATATGATGTAATTAACATATACTTTAATGTGAGGAAATCTATCAACAAAATGGGGGGAAAGTGAACTGAAAACATTTGAGTCAAGGTCAATGGGTGCAGAAACAGAAGCAGCAAACTACACAATATTATAGAGCACCTAGAAAGAGAGAAGGAACTTGGAACAAATCACAAGCCTGATAACAGAAGCATGACTTAATAATGATGAATAAAATCAATTCATTTATTGATAATGATAATTCTCCCCTTCTACACAATGAAGAATTATGAAGGAAACATTTAATTCGATAGCCAAAGGGAAAGAGTTGATTAGACCAAAGCTTCTTAAACTGTAGATCATGGGATTATGTAACTGAATGTGGAGGTAACAAAATTATGATTATCAGTAAATGTTTGATTTGTATATATAAATACTATATACCTAGTATTGTATAAAATGTTTCTTGGGTAAAAAGGTATCACTAGTGGAAAAAGTTTAAGAACCCCTGGGTTAGACAATGGTGAAAAGAATCTGGAGACTTCAGAGTGCTACAAACTTAATATGAATGAAGAGTATAGAATGCATAGCTTAACAAAAAGATGTGAGCTACATGCTAATACAGTTAGATGAACTTAGAATTGACTAAATGGTTAGACTCAAAGAGTAAGAAATGGTTCATGGTCAATTTGGTAAAAAGTTCAGTCAGGTGCCTCCAGGGATCAGTGGTTGGCTTTATTTAGACTATTTGGATATCAAGTCATTGATATTAATTTCATAGACAGCACATTCATTGAATAAAAAGCTAAGAGAGATACTTAACCTACTAAATGACAGGGTCAAGATCGAAAAAAGATTATGACAAACTAGATCATTGTATTGAATATTTAAAAAAAAGAAAATTCAATAGGAATAAAGGTAAACTCTTACAATTTTTTAAAAAAACTAAATGTCTCACATATAAGATGAGATAGAAGTGGGTTTTAGACAGCAATTTATCTGAAAAATATTTAGAATTTTCAGAAGACAGTAACCTCAATATTGAGTTCCACTTTGATGTGACTACAAAAAAAAATCCCTCTTGCTCTATTGGGCTACATTAAGAGAGAAACAGCTTCTAGGAAACCTCACTGTACTCTTTCCTAACACCACAGTATTATGTCTATTATGGGTGGCACTATTTAAGACTCAAGCAAACATTTATTAAGTGCTTACAAATTGTCCACTGTTTCAGAAGACATAAAAAAACCAAATACAAAAATAATCTCTGTTCTCAAAGAGCCTAAATTCTTTCTGGGAAAATAGCATACAAAATATAAACATGTACAAAATATATACAAGATTAATGGAGAAGGGAGAAGGCACCTAGCAGCTTGAATGATGGGGAGAAGCCTTAATCACAAGATAGTACTTGGGTTGAACTTTGAAGGAAGGTAGACATTTTAAGGACTGGAATTAATTAAGAAGCATATTCTATGCATGGGGAAAGCAATTGGATAGATAGTCTCAGAGATGGAGGATAGACTAGTGTAGGTGAAGAACAACCAAAGTCCATTTGACTGAATTACAGATTGAATGAAATGGAATAATAACTGATACAATGGGAGCGCAGGTTAGGACTAGATTGTTGTTAAGTCTTTAAACACCCAAAAGAGACAAGAAGGAGACTTTGGCGCATCTTAAATTCCAGACATGGTCATTCTTTTCCAAAGAACATTGAAAAGCAAAAGCAGTTCCAGAGAAGGAAACCCAAGATAGTAAGGGAACCAGAGTCCACTTCATAAAAAAATTAAAGGAATTAGGAATATTTAGCTGGAGGAAAAAAGATTGGATGGTGGAAATGAGTAGAAATTATAGCTCACTTCAAAGGCTGACATGTGAAAGGGGTCTTAGCTTTGTCCTACTCCCCTTTGGCAATCTTCAGGCACAGGCTAGATAGCTACTTATTGGGTGTATCAAACTGGGAATTCATTTTCAGTATAAGGAGTTAGACCAAATTGTCTACTGCTATGCTTTATAACTCTAGGATTCTATGATTCTGTGGATGTTGGATGAGATAGTCTTCTCTAAATCTGTGATCCCTATGATCTTAAAACTTAAGTGGCAACTGAGTTCTCTTATAAATTTTAAATATTTTTATATGATATTGAACTTCACTTCGTCTCTCTGACCCTCAGTTTCTCTATCGGTCAAATAATTGAGGATTAATCTGCTTAATTTGTACTCTTTTCTAGTTGTAAGTCTGTGATGCTATGGTGCTTTTGGGGAAGATTGTTGATCTTATTTTTAAAACTGACTAGGAGAAGAAGAGGGCCAAAAACTTCTTTCCTTCATTTTGTATCAGCTATTAATAAGAAAATAGTAATCTGAAGCAAAATGCTATTTGGAAAAACCAAGCTGGTTTGGCTTCCATCAAAATGATATCAATTTGAACTGGGAGATACTAGTGTCTGTTTCTATTAGAGAACAAGAAGCCCTTTCTACTCCATAATATGCTCAATTACCTTTGGATTGATCCATGAATAAATTATAAACCAAACAGGCTTCCTCACCTTAAAGCTTTGCTGGTTTAAGGTATCATTGTTGATTCATTATATTGTCAGTTTTCTATTGGCAGTGTAATGTTTTTTACATCTGGATAGAGACAATTTTAGTGGAAGATACTGTTATCTTTAAATGAGTAGGATTTAGCTTCTATGGTGAGAACAAATTCATCAATGATGAATCCCCCGAGAAACTACGGAGACAAAAATCTCACTGCCGCTCAAGATTTGCACAGTTCATCAGTTACAAGGCAGTTTTTGATAGCCTCAAAAATGAACTTTTCCTCCCTTTGTTTAAGAAATATAGCATGCATATGGAAATATGTTTGCATGACCTCCCATGTATGATCAAAATCAAGGGAGAGGGGCTAGAATGGAGAGAATTTCTAACTCAAAACTCCTTTCTTTGAGTTACTGCTGGCTGCAACTTTAGCTAAGAGGAAATAATGAACAGAGACTTAAAATACGTGGTACTGGCCCACTGCTTCCCCTTCTACAATAGGAAATCAATTAACTATATATTCAGACAGAGATTTGAGCTAAATGGTATATTAATCATCACTGATTGCACATATATGCAGTGACCACATTTTCATTTATAATCTTTTTTTTTAGTAAAGGAGAGCTGACTAGTAGTGTGAAAATAATTTTAAGGATATAGGGAAATTTATGAGTCACTGGATGAAAAAAAAAGGCTTTGAGAAACAATAACTTTTAAAATGATAAGCACCCCAAAATTCCTGGAGCTTCTTAATTACATAAATATCATGTTTTAAGTACACAGTATAACAGTGAAAATGGTTTGACTTCTTGAATGAATGAAGAAAAGAAATGCTGATGAAAGCACTGAAACATTGAAAGATTGTATCAGCCTTTAAGACTGCCATGCCCCTGTAGATATTATTTCTCTTCCTTGAAGAATTTCAAATCACTTTTTTTGGTGATAATTACTATTTGGATTGAACTATTTTGTTCCCTCTTCCATTTGAACAGAAGAGTAATTTAAGCAAAAAAAAAAGTTATTCTTTGAATTTATGTTACAGAGTAAAAGAAGAGTCATCAAATATATATTTAGTATAACCTTTACATAATTTATCCATCAGATTTCTGATGTTTACCAAGCTACTTGTGAAGCCACAAACATCCTCTATCATTACAAAATGTACAAATGTACAAAAATGTACAAAACCAATAAATTCAGTAGTAAAAATAAAATAAAAATAATGGAGCCTTTGGACCCCAGTATTGCCTAGAATCAAAACTAATGGGACCCATGAGAACTGGATCCTGGTACCAGCTCTTCTCTAAACTAACTGCTTGCCGTAGGGCAAAAGTCATGGAATCTCTCTAGACTTAATGTTCTTAATCTGCAAAAAAAAAAAAAAAAAAAAAAAAAAGTCATGCTATTTTGATCATGTAAGATCTATGCTATAAACATGCCCAGTTTTAAAATTCTCTGAGTCTAGAACTATTTAAATAATACTAAAACAGAATGAGGTTAGATGGATTCATCCAAAGCTGGGACCTTTGTAGTTAAAGATTTTATCAAGCACAATACATTTCAGCAAGAGAATTACCTATTAAGGTAATAGTAATTATATAAAAGAAGTGTGAAGAAAATTCCAAACAAATATATGTCCTGGAGACACATCTTTAGAAACAGATGAAGCGCTGACTGGATTCCAGGAATAATTTTTGCATATAAAATGTCTGAACTGACAAATCCAAAATTGATTACCTCTTCCAATTGAAGGATTCACTCATATGCTTAATGATTTAGGAGGACCTTACTTATATTATTTATTTTATATTAGCTAAAGTTACCTGCAGTTTATTTTATTGACATATAGTTGTAAAATGGTCCTTCCCTTCAAAAAAATATTATTCCAGACTTTTGGCTTCTAATTCAGAAAAATAATAATGAATTGTCATTTACATTACACAAAATAGTAATAAACTTATATTTACACAGATTCATAGAGCATTTTTCTCAAGACATACATTGCTTTATGGGTAGCCCAGAATGTCATTCTGCCTTGGCTATGTGACAATGAGTACCAATCATTTGATTTCTTAGTGTTCCTGTAAGTCTATAAAGAACTGCTTTAAAAGAGTTTCCTCACTGGAAATTTCTAATTCTGATGAGTTAATAAGCTCAACTTTAAAAAATAATTTTCTTACTATAATCTATTGAGATAATTATATATTGTGTTATTATACCCATTATTATACCCATTTTAAAGATAAGGAACAAAACTCTGAGATATTAAGTCACTTGTTCATGATCCTACAACTGGTAAATTCCAGCAGTATTATCTGCTACTCTAAATACTTCAATAGAGACTAAAGGATTTAAAACAGATTGATTCTCATAAGAAATCTTGGCCCCACAAATTATGAATATACTTTCATTAACTTTGAGGAAAGTTGGTGGGTGATACAGAAAGCTAGTTGACTTTATTTTTTTTTAAAAGGATTCATTTCTGAAAGTGGAGGTCTAAGGATTATGATTAACTAATAAAATGTGCAATGTAAAGTCATTAAAATCATTAAAATAAAGAATTTTTCAGGACAGGTAGGTGATATAGTAAATAAAGCCCTAAAGTCAGGCGGACCTGAGTTCAAATCTGATTTCAAGATATTTAATATTTCCTAGCAGTGTGACTCTGGGCAAGTCACCTAACTCCAATTGCCTCAGCAAAAAATAAATAAAATTTAAAAATAAAATGGATTTTTTTAAATCTATGATATGGAGAGTGGACTTTAATTATATTAACTTAATTGTACAGTAGGTCCTGATTGTCATATTTCTACTTAGCACCTTTATTCCACTGAAATGCTTTAATGCTCCAGTTTACAATCTAAAAACTGCATACTGAAATTTCAGCTGTACCTTGGTTTGATTGTGGTCTAAATATTCAATAATTCAACAATAATTGAATATTAGTTTACTTCCTCTAGGAAGGGCTCTGGAGAACTGGAAAACTAGTTTTCCTGGTATATTACACTGTTTCAATAATGAAGCTCAGTTTTTTTTAAATAAGTGTGGTGTGGTGAAGCACTTGCCAGGTGCCAGATCAGGTTGACCTTGGAGCATTACAGTGTTCCAAACCTCCATCAGCTAGATAAATAGACTTTATTCTGTGGAAACGAGAAAATGTTTTTGCAGTCTTCTAACACAGCCCTAGCAATTCCAAGTTAGCAACAACACAAAACATTTGGAATTCAGTGGTGTCTATGAACAGCCATATTTGCCATGAAAAGTGAAGAGCAAAGGTTGTAGGAAAGGGTAAGGACAGGCTAGAGAAAAATAATTATGGAATAATGAAGGAACTAAGTACATCTCTGTGTTAACTTAATACTACTTAGCATTCTTCTCGGAAGCACAGCAAATCCTTAAACCTTGTCTCTTGCTAAATGAACTTTGGAAAGCATAAAGGAAAAACCTTGAAGGTTTTGTATTATATGTGTGTAATCTTGCATACTGATGCAGCCATTTGAGTCTATTTCCTGTTGTGTGTTTCTATTTTCATCTTTTATGCAAACTAAAAAAGTTGTTTTCTGTATGCAGAAATCGATATTTTTACTGCTTTGCTTTTCAGCTATTCTGGGAAATCACAATCAACATTCATCATGATCACTAAAGGGATATATGTAATGATTCAGCATGGTATCCTTGAGAAATATAGTATATAGGCAACCCAGAATCCTTTCCCAGTTTTATCACCAACACACTCACTGTGTGACTTTAGTCAAGTCATTTAACAACTCTGGGGTTGTTTTCTCAGATGCAAAATGAAGAAACTGAACTGGATGGTCATAAATGTCTCTCCTAACTCTTTAATTATGTAAAACCCTGCTGAGATTGGGGAGGGGGAGAGGGTCTTACGCTCAAATTCAAAGGGTACTCTCTGTGTACCAACTCCAGAACTATAAGTCGTAATTTCCTACCAGTGAATTTACCATTAGTATTAAATCATTAAGCACAACTAGAAAACAGCCAAGGCACTAAGATAACATGATATATAGTTACAAAACATGCCCTGCCATAAACAGGAGGCCATTTCTTCTACAAATATACCCAACATCTCTAGGAAGAGTGGTCATAAACTTAGAATACAACACTAACAAAGCAACTCATAGATCATTATATACTTCAACAACAATACTATATGATGACCAGTTCTGATGGACCTGGCCATCCTCAGCAGTGAGATCAACCAAATCATTTCCAATGGAGCAGTAATGAACTGAACCAGCTACGCCCAGAGAAAGAACTCTGGGAGATGACTAAAAACCATTACATTGAATTCCCAATCCCTATATTTATGCCCACCTGCATTTCTGCTTTCCTTCACAAGCTAATTGTACAATATTTCAGAGTCTGATTCTTTTTGTACAGCAAAATAACGTTTTGGTCATGTATACTTATTGTGTATCTAATTTATATTTTAATGTATTTAACATCTACTGGTCATCCTGCCATCTGGGGGAGGGGGTGGGGGGTAAGAGGTGAAAAATTGGAACAAGAGGTTTGGCAATTGTTAATGCTGTAAAGTTACCCATGCATATAACCTGTAAATAAAAGGCTATTAAATAAATAAATTAAAAAAAACAAAAAACAAAGCAACTCATAGCTCTGGTTCTATAGATCTTCAAGGTCTTTTTCTCTTCTCATAATATTCTCATTCTATTTCTCCTTTGTAATGATTATTATAGTTGTTAATAATAAGAACAGCACTTACCTCTCAAGGTTGTCATAAGGATCAAATGAGATAACATGCACAAAGAAGTGCATAATATAGTACCCAGCACCTAGTAGGTACTCAGTATAAACACAAATATCCTTCCCTTCTTCCCTTTTCCTCTAGAAGCAGTTTTTAATGGGTAGGCCACTTGGCCGGGCTCCCAGCCCAGTTTCTCACTTAAAACCATCGTTAGCTCTCTTCTCTTGCCAGGAATCAAGTTTCTTGAAGTAGCTTCTTGGCTTGAGTAATGACTCCCGCCAGGGCTGAAAGGTTTAATATTTTTTAAGAATGGTGAATCTTCTTCCAACCAGTGCCAAGCTCCTCTTCTAATTCAAAGAAAATGTTTACATTATAAAAAGCTAACAAGGGAAGATGTGTGTTTGAACTTCATTAGCATATTAATACACTTTTATTTTCTTCAACTAAATTGGGAGAAAGGGGAAACATTTCTTCAAGTATAAGAATTTAATTTTTTTTTAATAAACTTTGTTTGATAGCAAGGTCCAAGACGATTCTTTTGTCAATGATCATGGGTATCACTTCTTGATACAAAAACAAATTCAAAAGAAATAGAAATTCTGTCTCTGTTAATATTTTAGATGAATAGACTGGTTGTTCCAATGTCATGTATTTTATGAAATTTATAAATGTGTGATTATCATTGCTATTGAATTAAAAATGCATGAATATTGGCTACAGGAATTAGGGTTGTTCTTGTGAGTAGAAATGAAATATGATGCTTTGAAGACCAGTCACCTGAAACCATATTGGACTTGTGATCAGGAACATAGATTAAAAACTAAGAAGACCTTAGAAGAAATTCAGTCCAAAAGTAACTGATTACATCAGTATAAAGCACATTAGGCTTGGAAACTCATTCCATTCACACAGATGATAGATTGGTGTTCACCTACAACTTAGCATCTTAGTGAAATAGTTGAGACATTGAGAATTTAAAGAATTTGCTCATGGAAGAAAAATTTTACACGGAAGAGTTCTGATGAAGGCCTCATTTCTAAAATATATAGAGAATTGACTCAAATTTATAAAAATACAAGTCATTCTCCAATTGATAAATGGTCAAAGGCTATGAACAGACAATTTTCAGATGATGAAATTAAAACCATTTCTAGTCATACAAAAAAATGCTCTAAATCACTGTTGATCTGAGATATGCAAAGTAAGACAACTCAGGCACTATTACACACCTCTCAGATTGGCTAAGATGACAAGGAAAGCTAATGATAAATGTTGGAGGAGTTGTGGGAAAACTGGGACAGTAATCCATTGTTGGTAGAGTTGTGAACTGATCCAATCATTCTGAAGAGCAATATGAAACTATGCCCAAAGGGCGATCAAACTGTGCCTTTGATTCAGCAGTATCTCTACTGCACTTGTATCCCAAAGAGATCATAAAAAAAGGGGAAAGGATTCATATGCAAAAGTCTTTGTGGCAGCCTTTTTTTTTTTTTTTTTTTTAAGTAGGAAACTAAGTGAATCCCCTTAAATTGGAAAACGGTTGAATAAGTTATGGTATATGAATGTTATGGAATATTATTGTCCTGTAAGAAATGATCAGTAGAAACTTATATAAAGTGATGCTAAATGAAGTGAGTAGAATCAAGAGAACATTATACACAGCAACAAGAGTATACAATGATCAAATCTGATGGATGTGGCTTTTTTCAACAGCGAGGTGATTCAAGCCAATTCTAATGGTCTTGTGATGGAGAGAGGTATCTATACCTAGAGAGTCTGACTGTGGAGCACAACATAGCATTTTCACTCTTTTTGTTGTAATTTGTTTGCATTTTGTTTTCTTACTCATTTTTTTTCCTTTCTGGTCTGATATTTTTTATGCAGCACGATAATTGTGGAAATATGTATGGAAGAATTGCACATATTTAACATACATTGGGTTACTTGCTGTCTGGGGGAGCAGGGAGGGAAAAATTTGGAACACAAGGTTTTGCAAAATTATCTATGTATATGTTTTGAAAGTAAAAAGCTTTAATTTAAAAAAAAAGCATTTGTCCATGGTCACTTAGTATATAAGATATAGAATCTGAATTCAGTATGTCAAATGCCATCTCATTGTAGCTTGAGTGAAATCAAGATACACAGACCACTTAATAGGTATGGTTCCTAATGTTTGTACATAACTCTGTGTATGTTGCCAAAATCTCCTCTGTTGTCTCTTCTCATTAGAATGTGGAATCCTTGAGATCAGGGGCTCTTTTCTCTTTATATTCTTAAAGTATAAGGAGTGCTTATAAATGCTGTTTTGTCAATTCATTCAAACCTATATAAAGAGCTAACTATTTCTTATTTGTTTGTTTCTGCTTTAGAAACTGCCAAACTTTGGGCCTTATCTTGAGCTGCGGAAAAAAATATTGGCAGAGAACAAGATGAAACTGAAGGAGCAAAATGTAGCTTTGTCACCTCTGGAAAAATCCTACTATGTTCCCAAGAAGCCCATTCCAAAAATCAAGGTAACAAAATTAAAACAAACCCCCAAAGAGAAAGAGTTGCCTATTGCAATGTTCCAAGTCTTCATTAACTCTAAATGATTTGTGTAAGCTCACAAAAAGCCACATAGATATATCCTACTATTATTCCATTCACATTGCATAATAATTACTGGCATTTATTTAGCACTTTGCACTTTCCAAACTGCCATTGTATGCTGGCACCTAGTAAAGTAGCTGGACCTAGTAAAATTCATAGAATTGCAAATATGCAAGAAACGTCAAAAAAATTTTAATCCAACCCTCAACCCCAAAAATGAATCTTGTCTATAGAATCCCAAATCACATAGTGTTGAGGAGCTCATTATACCCCCAAAAAAGTTTAAACGGGTCACAATAAATGTTCCAGATGTGGACTACTCAAGGCGTTTAGTGTAATCATCATAAATATCACCCCAAAACAGAAGCATGTGGAAGACCTAATCTGCTCAAGAGAATCCCTCTTCCATGATAGTGGCAAACAGTTTTGGAAAATATCTCTCTTCTGTTTTATACTTCAGCTACCATTAATAAACAGAGATCATCAGAGTTGTCTCTGTTGCTAAGCCTTTCAAATATGAGGGGGAATTTAGTTTCCCCTTCTTCCCATATTTGATGTACTCACAGAAAGCAAAGAGTAGATAAGAGTATTGAATTATAATGTATTTACCAGGTATTAACTTTATTTGATCTGTTTATGAAAGGAAAACACCTTTCCCTAAGTGAATCAGAAAGAACAATGTTTGATTTAAAAAATAAGTCATGACCCTGGGTGTTTTTAGATAGGTGGGCCCTGGCAAGAGATAATCAAGATCTTGATCAGATGGCAAGGTATTGTTTTTGGTGGAGGCCCATGTAGAGGAGGAAGAACTGCCTCTAGCAATAGAATTTTTGGTCCAAAAGGAAAAACCCTATTCAATTCAGCATCTTTAGGCACATTTGTGGGAGCAGAGAAACAGGGATGCAAAGAGTTAATCACTCAAATAAATCATCTCAAAGGAGTTGTTCCTTTGGAATTAGAGACTAAGCTAGTTATGGATTAGAGAGTTAGATCTGGCAATTGAGAATGAGCTATGGAGAAGAGCAGGCCCTAGGAGTCCAGTTAGGTACCCAAAATAGAAATGCCATAAGGTATCTTTAAGAGGACTCTTTCAGAAGAGATGTTACTTCGAGGTACTACAATGCTAAATTATTAACACTGGCCACATGTATGCCTTATGTCTGCCTTACTGAAATTGTACTGACTCCTAAGTTTATACCCTTCTTCTCATGGGTTAGTAGGAGAATTAGTGGGAGAAAGTGCTGTAGGTTTCTTTGCTAAAAGGTAATTGTGTCTGTAGACTGTAATAGGGAAGCACAGTGGTGGAAACTCACTGGCAAGACTATTTGCAAAATACTTCCCTGCCCCAGGGTACACACTTGCTACCTGATATTAGACAAACCTGTCTGAGCAATTTGGGGAATACCCCAAGAGGGGATGTTCCCATTCCTTCTATTTCCATTCCTCTGAGATAACCTCCCATTTTCACTGTTTATATCTTATATTTATATAATTGATTATATCTTGTCTACCCAATTAGAATGTGTGTTCTGACAAGACAGGGATTATATTTTGTCTTTCTTAGCTTAGTGCATAATAATTAGCTACCATTGAGGATCAGTGCTTTTATCTTTGTGGGTACTCCATTGACAGACCAGAATTATTCTATAAATTAAAAGTTGGTTTTCATGAGTTGTGTCTGAAGAAATCACCACTTTTTAAATACCCTTCTGCTAATGAGAGTCTCTGATCCTAACTAAGATTGCCCCTTGGCTGGGAGACATACAGTCTATAGCCAGGCATGAATTCAAAGCTTGGGTAAAACCTGTGAGTATGTATAACATATGAAACTCCAAAGTTATCTATATACTCCAATTAAACATCACAGACAATTTTAGGAGAGATCTTCAAATGCCTACTTTTAAATAAAAGTTTCAATTATTTCTTTGCCTCTTTTGTACTCTTTATATCCTATAGGCTCTTAATGTCTAATGGGCAATTTATGTCTGCATAAGTGAGTGAAACTTTAAATCTTATGATTTTTTTTCACTTTGTTTTTTATTTCTTAAAATACACTTTAATCTGTTCTTTACAAGGTTATTCTTTGTGTGTTGGCAAAGATGAGTTTGCATTCAGAATCAGTTTCATGGAAATGTTTCTAGTTTTCTCATTTTCTATCCTCATGGCGATTGCATCATGGTTCTAGACACAAAAATTTCTCCTTATTTCTATGGTGAAGCAGACTTTCATCCACAATAGAGTTCCCAATTTCCATTGTTTTATACTAGACACTTTGCTTCCTTCCATATTCTACAATCCAGTGACACTGGACTATGTGCTGTTCCTCATACATGAAATTCCACCAAATTCTACCATTTGTCTTTCTTTACTAAAATTTGGTTTGGCGTTGTCTGCTAAATAGATAGGACTTTTAATGTACCCTTCTGGCTCTCAGTGAAACAATATTCTCTGGGTTGAAAGATTTAGAGTTTAAATTTCATTTGATTGAACAAAGTCAAGAGACACCCAGAATCATACTTGATGTGCTGCACCACTTCATTTCTATGGCTCCAAATAAAATGAACACTTGGGACTTTTAGCTGCTTTATAGTCTTATAGTTTCAGACACTCTCTTGAACAAAAAGCATAGGCTGGAAGAAAATTTATTTGTCCTAGGAACCCTGACCGAATTTCCATTAAATCATTTCAGTGTCATTAAATGAATGCATCGTGCATACTGATGGGGACGAGAGAACCAGAAACTGTTGTGCATTAACCTCAATCCACAAAGAATAGTACTTTACAACATACTTTCTTTTTATGTTGGTCGTAAGACAATCTTTTTTTCTTTTTCTTTTTAAGTTAGTAGAAACTTCCATCATCTTTCTAAAATATATAAATTAGTAGTTCTTCTTTTCCTGTAAGTATAGTCTCAATTTCTTGTCTCCTTTCTTCTTTTATATAAGAAGTCCCAAAGAAAAAAGTTATTTATGTTTTTTAACAACGGAAAAGTCAACTACTTCCAAAGGCAATTTGACCTTATGGGTTTTTCAGTCCTATTTTCTTTTCAGGTACAGTTTTGGTATTATTTGAAGCAGGGAGAGAATCAACTCTACTTGCAGTAAGTCTGCTACTTCACTATTAGAAATAAAAGCTACAAAGAGATAAATAAATCATAGAAAGTGAAAGTTCAGAAAGAGGGAGTTGATAAAGACATGAAAGTGAAGGACTAAAAAAATGAAGACAAGGTTGGACAATTGAAAGGATTAAACCCAAATTTTTGAAAGTCAGACACCTTCACAATCCCCAAGTGAAAGAATTTCACTTTAGAACTCAGTTCAGAAAAAAAATATACAATGTAATAAACTACAAAAAACCCAGAAAAAAAATATTAATGACTGACATTTCAGAACTTTAACCACATCTCTGAAGACTTGTTAAGAACCTTCTGTTGAAGGGGATCAGTCCCACTATTTCCAACCAGAGGCTATCTATCCACATTCCTTGTGCTATTGAATCTTGAAAAATATTGTGCCCAAGCAGCATGCAGTCTGGAAGCAGATGGGAAGGATGTGGAATGTTTAATACTCATCCATTTTAGGTACAATTGTCCCTTGAGGAGATAAATAATTAAAAATATTGAGGCAATTGGTTATTTTCTTAATTGATTATAGATTTAGAGGTAGAAGGGACCAAGTCTTTAATTTCACAGGTAAACATACCAAATGATACCAAAAAAGGCCTCTTTTCTTATCTAAGATCCTACCGGGAGGGCAGAGCTGAGATTCAGACATGAGGTCTTTGATTCCATATCTAATACTCTATTCACTACACTTTCTGGCTCCTTCTAAGTTTTCCTGATTTCCAGAGTTCCATTCATCTGTGGTTCACATTGTGAAATGTGGCATCTGACAGAGGTAGAAATTCATGTGTTCTTATTGGAAGGGAGAGAAGACTTATTTTTATAGAGTCAATTCATTCTCCACACAGATAACAAAGTACAAGTCACCCCTCTACTCAGTAAACAACCATTGTTCCCTTTTATGTCCAGGATCTAATATAAAATACTTTGTATTTTATTTAACATCCTTCACACTTTCATCCCTTCCTGCCTTTCCAGGTTTCTTCTTGCTATTTTCACTTCTTTTTTTTTTTTTTTTTATTCTTTTAATTAACAAGCATTTATTTTCTCTTCCTCAGAGAAAAAATGAAAAAATATATACAGAGTCAAGCAAAACAAATTCCCACAATGACCATGTCTAAAATATATCTTATTCTATCTCTTGAGTCCCTGTTTTCTGTCAGGGACAGCATGAATGCATCATCAATCCCCTAGAATTGTGGTTGGCTTTTACAAGGTGAAATAAACAGTTAGAAAATAACATTGTAAAGGCAAAAACCTTTTCCACTCTTCTTATACTTTATGCCCTTCCTTTCTTGCTCTATGATCCACAAGCTTATTAGCCATTCCTCATGCGTGAAATTATCTCCCAGTTCTGTGCCTAGAATGTTGCTCCTCCTTACTTCTGCCCCTTTGCTTTCCTGCCTTTCTTCAAGCTTCAGTTCAAAGTTTACCTCATGAAAGAGACCTTTCCCATCATACTTACCTAGTCCATAGGGTTAATACTTTTTCTTTGACATTATGTAATTTTCCATTTATACCATATATGTATGTGCATGTCTCCCCAAATAGACTGTGACCTCCCTGAGGTTACAGAAACCATTGAGAGAGGGGGGCTTCTATTTTTATCCCAGCATTCATTACAATACTTGGCATGTAGAACTTAATAATTATTGCCTAACTGAATAAGATTCAGCTTTAAGATCTGGAAGGTTCCTCAAAGATCTTTGAATCCAATCCTTCCAATTTACAGATGAGGAAACTGAGGCCAAGATAAGTTAGATGACTTGCCTAGGGTCACCTAAATGGCAGTTCAAATGTACATCTTATCTTCCTGGCTCCAAGCCCAGCTGTCTATTCACTAAACTATGGTACTTAGGCCTCCTCTGGCATCCACACATTATTTGGGACTATTTTACAGGATTAATTATGTACTTGTATCCTAGTACCTTATACACTCATGGCAAATATTCAGCAGCTAATAAATGTTTGTTGATTGATTGATTTCAGAATGGAACCAAAGAGGTTCTGATAAATTGAGTAAGATATAAAGAGAATAAATTAGTTCAGTCTTCTGGGATCAAAAATTACAAATAATGGAAAGAGAATTAGACTAAGACTCAAGTAACCTGAACTATAATCTTAGTTCTGCTACTATGTGACTAAGAGCAACCTTTAGAGCCAAAATTTGTTCATCTATAAAATGTGAGACATTTGGAGAGTAGATAATGTCCAAAATCCTTCTTCATATATTTTAAAACTTCCAGTACAAGACACCTTTTTAGTTTCAGGATTTAAGTATAGAGAAAAATATGGAAAATGGTCATAGATTTGTTCTATAGATATAACAAACATTCCCAAAAAAACCTTTAGGAACCTTTATATAATAAGTTATTGGTTCCCCAAAATCAAGTTTGGAAAATGCTTAGCACACCATCATTTCCAAGAAAGTTCTAAATTATTTGGCAATAAAGCAGGTTTTAGAATTGAGATTGAAAAAGAGGTGAGAAGAATTTTCTTCTAGGGCGGTATCTGGCAATATGACTCCCTCTATGAACTGTCATCCTTCTGACAATTTAAATTTTACCACCTGTTAAGATCAGCATCTTATCTGGTATTGGCATGAGTGACAGGTGGCCCTGCTTGTAAGTGAGGAGGAAAAAGTAGCATCAGGCAACAAAATTACTCTGAGCCAACATCACAATATAGTCCTTCTATATGGTATGTGGAGCAAGTGAGTATTCGTGTCTTTTTCTGCTGTTCTGCACAATGTCTCATCTTGCACATCATTCACTATAGAGCAGCTGGTACCCCAATGGTTAGAGAACTGTTCCTGGAGTCAAGGAGACCCAACCTCAGACATTTCCTTGCTGTGTGATCTAGGGCAAGCCATTTAATCTCTCTATTTGCCTTAGTTTCCTCAATAGTAAAATAGGAATAATAATAATAAGCATCTCCCTCCCAGGATTGTTGTGAGAATCACATCAGTTCATATTGGTAAAAGTGTTCAGCAGAATGTCTAGCACTTAGTTGTGATCCCTATTTCTTTCCTTTCCCTTTTTTTTCCTTTCCCTTTTCTTGCCGTTGGATCCTCTTAGCCACTCACAGATGCTTTGAGCATTCCTTTCCTAGGGAACTGGCTCTCTGTCTTGTCCCTATATGGCAAGAGTTCTTAAACTTTTTGTGTGTCTTGCTTTACCTTTAGCAATCTGGTAAAGCCTATGGACCTCTCAGAAAAATATTTTTAAATGAACAAAATAGAACATATATATATATATGTGTGTGTGTGTGTGTGTGTGTGTGTGTGTATGTATATTATATGTATTATATATGTTGTATATATAATTATAAAGGAAACCAATTATATGTAATCATTTTCAAGATATTGATATAGTGACTATTATGTTCAAACACTGTGTTAAAGAAGGTTTTTTGTTGTTGTTTTTAACAAATATTATCTTATTTGATTTTTTAAAAGTTCATGGACATCAGGTTAAGATCCACTGTTAAAAGGGAGAGAACTTCAAATTTCCTGTCATGGAAGCATTTATTATTACATGCTTAAAATACAGTTGCAGACCAGAGTACCTTCATTTCTGAAATTATATTTTTATATTTTTTTCTTAAAACTTTTCCAGATCTCCGGAATCATAATGCCTTCCCTCTATAATAATTTCCATTTTATTCCATATATCTTAGTTGTTTATATGTTTCCCCATCAAACTGTGAGTTCCTTGAGAACAGAAATATCTACTACCTTCCCTTATAACCCTAGCAGAATGTGTAGCACATAGTGGGTGCTAAATAATAAATGCTTGTTATCCTTGCCAATGGTCACGAACACACTGGGGCCTTACCTACCAAGTCTGGGGCATGAATGCCATGCGTGCTTAGTGTAAATTTTACACTTTAATATCTCCTCTCCCTACTCCCTCTTATCCAGGTCATTTTTTCCTACAGTTCTAGAGACTTAGAGGAGTCCCCCATAGTTCCAGAGTCCACTCTGATTCCCCGTGGAGCAACTGGATGGGGTTATTTAAATGATCAGAAGCTGATTCCAGATGTATCTTGGAAGAGGAAGAGGGGCAAGAATTGCCCTTGTACTAGGAAGTGAAATATTTGTAACACCTGCTATATGAAAACATATATCGCAGTATAAGAAATGCTTGTTTTTGCTGAATGTGAGCTGTTGCTTCATTAGAATACTGACTTATATTATTAAAATATATTATAGTGTCTAAATAGCCTCTCTAGAACCTGAATGGCAGTTCATCTCAATCTCTCTAACTTCTTATACTTCTTATTTTCCATGCCATTCAGTTTGATAATTCTGCCTCATCTTGTTATTTAAGAGTTCATGTTTATTATTTTTTCCCTTCCCAGATAAGACTGTAAGTTCTCCGAAAGCAAGAGCTAGTCATATTTCTTTGCTTTCCACCTACCCTCATCATAGCTTCTTGTTCAGAATTAGCCATATATAACATGTTCAATAAATAGTTTGTCAATAAATTAATCCATCTGGTAATGCTTATATGTATAAATAGTACAGTGCATTATTATTTATTATGAACTATATTTTAAGAGGCTTTAAATTTTTGTTAATGCTTCTCTTAAGAGCCCTCTAAGTGATAATATCAAGTTAACAAGCATTTATTATTTAGCACCCACTATGTGCTACATATTCTGCTAAGTGATAGGGTTATAAGGGAAGGCAGTAGATATTCTGCAGTAGATATTTCTGTTCTCAAGGAACTCACAGTTTGATGGGGAAACTTGTAAACAACTAAGATATATGGAATAAAATGGAGATTATTATAGAGGGAAGGCATTATGATTAAGGAGGTCTGGGAAAGGCTTCTTACAGAATGTCAGCTTTTAACTGATACTTGAAAGAAGCCAGGAGAAGCAAGAGTCAGAAACGAGGAAAGGAGTTCAGCCAATGAAAATTCTCTGATTTGGAAGATGGAGTTTTATATATTTCCTACAATAGAGGATAAATCAATCAGTCAAAAAATATTTATCAAACCCCCAATAAGTTCCAGGCTTTGTGCTAAGTACTAGGGATACAATAAGAAGCAAAAGACTGTCCCTGCAAGTAAGGAGCTTAGAACTTAATGGAAGGGTTGTTTCCAAAGTCAGAGAGGAAGGGAATCATTCACAAACCCTGCTTAT
The DNA here is from genome assembly GCF_902635505.1 of Sarcophilus harrisii. NCBI lineage: Eukaryota > Metazoa > Chordata > Mammalia > Dasyuromorphia > Dasyuridae > Sarcophilus > Sarcophilus harrisii. The sequence continues at coordinate 397,083,701 of NC_045429.1, read as the reverse complement.
TCTGCAGCTCTAGTACCTCTTGTCACATCTCCTATGGCAACTAATTTCTTTTTCTCCATCTTCAGTAAAGCAGCTATTATTTACTATGTCTATAAAATTGTTATTCAATTTATTTCTTTCACTTAACATATCCCAGCTTATGTCTCAGGGACTGAAAGTCCTCATCAATATTGTCTTGTTCTTTCTGTAAGCTTTTAAAAGTTTCTTCATCACCTTTCCTATCATATTGCTTTCTGTGATAAGATAAATGAGCTGTAAGAATTTCTCACTACCACCTTATTCAATTTATTATTGTTTAATTTGATCCATTATAATTCCTAAATGTTGATCTTCAAATGCTTCTTATAGCAATTGCTTCTTACATCTCACTTAGCTAGAGTGGTTTCAGTACAAAAGAAAAGATACAGCACCATGTTGGCTGCCTTCAAGTATTTGAAGGGCCATCAGGTAGTAGAGAAATTAGACATTCTGTCTCACCCTAGAGGACAGACCTAGCAGTTAATGGATAGAACAGAGGCAGAATTAGCCTTGATATATAGTAAGACTTTCTCACAATTGAGATATTTCAAAAGTAGAAGGGGCTGTCTTAGTTAAGGAGTAGGTTCACCTTACTGGCTCTTAGAAAAGAGAAAATAGTCTTTCAATGGCTATGTTGAAGACAAAAATTCTGTTCTAGTATGAGATAAGCCCAAGAGCCCCAGGAGGAGCATACTTCCTACCAGATCTCAGATACTTTCATGTCAGCCTTCAAAACCATCATTAGCCAATCTCACAAACTGAGGACCACCCACATAGCAGACAAGCCAAACTGAGGTAAAATTCAAAGTATTGTGGGCCAGACAAGTCATACCATGATCAATACCTCAGTCACCCTCACTGATAGTGATAGTCTAAGACTCCAGAAGCCTTGAGAATGGCATCGCCTTCTGTCCATTGATCCTTCTTCCAGTCAAGACTCCATGGATATCATTGAGGGAGCAGTATTAATGTTGGGCTGCTAATTTTGTAACAACCAACTCTCACTAAAAGAAGTATTTAATATTAATCTGCATCATTGATATTTTTTCCATCACATTAAGTGTAGACAATCAACAAATCAACAAACAAGCACTGACTTAAAGCTTTTTCTAATTTCCAAGATGTAAACATTCACACTGGGAATTTAACAATGACCAAGACATCTCTAAGAACAATTTCTGTGGAGAAAGGCCCTATCTTTTCACTACCAATAGCAAATTCTGATCAACCACCATGGACAGGAAGATATAAACAAGAGCCTTAAGAATGGCAGCATCTTCCAGACCACTGATCTTGCCTCAAGTCCAAACATTCTCTCCCCCAAATTGGTAATCAGATAATTAATTCCTATGGGAAAGGAACCAACCATAGTTGTCTACACCGTAAATAAGACAGCTTAGCCAAAACAACAAAAGCATTCTGGAGGAGAAACGGGAGGTGCCATGGGCCAGGCAAATCAAACCACTCTTATCTCCCCTGAGAACTAGGTGGAGACATCTATGAGCCGGAGACCTGCAAAGCTCAACAGCCTTCATTGTGGGGGCTGATCACTGTGGGGAGGGAATTTTAGTTTAATGTCTTTTCTTTCTACTACACCATGCTGCCTGCTATTCCCATATCCATTTTTCCTGACATCCCTGAAGGACCTGGATGTTTTATTGATCCATTTGATAAAAGCAATAATTTTAGTTTTGGGGAAAAGAGGGAATAGTAAACATTTATTAAGTGTCCTCCAAGTACCTTAGGCACCGGCCTAAGCCTTTTACAAATAGCTCAATTTGATTTGATCTCCACACTAAGGTAGGGGTGAGATAAGGTAATTGCTATTCTGATCTCCATTTTACAGTTAAAGAAACTGAAGCAGGAGATGTTTTTTCCCAGGGTCATCACAGCTTGTAAGTGTCTATAACCAGATTTGAACTCAGGTTTTCCTAATTCTAGAGCCAGGCTTCTTTCCTCTGTGCCAGCGAGGTGCCTTTGATAACAAATTCTCTATATACATATCAGTTTTCTTCTGATCTGCTTCTACTTTTGTTTCCCACCCATTCCTTTGGTGGACATCATATACACACAAACTCCCCTTACCCAGCACTTTCTGCACTACTATCTAAGGACTCTTTATTACCTTTTTGATTTTCCCTATAGTGTTTTTTCAGTTACTTACACAATATTTTGTTCTTTTTTGCCTTTCTTTGTTTTTTTTCCTTAGGGCCTGAATTCTCTGTCTTAGTGTTTAATATTTTCTCTGTCCACCCATCTGTTTATTTTAGCTCATTTCTTCCTTCCTCTCTCTCTGCTGGCCTCTTTATAGATTCCTCTGTTCGATAGTTTAAACTCCATGACACTGCTTTGTTTACCCTCTCAGCTAGCTCAGTGTATTATTCCCCATCTGCTGCAGAGAGAGCACCCCAGTGTCCCACAAATCCAACTCCCTCTTGTTTGAACTAGTCTTTCAGTCAAGCATCCAAATTCTCATCTACCATCTCTTCCCTGGTTATATGATTTGTGACAAGGAGATTATTTCTCAGAAAATTAAAACTGTTACAGACCTCATTGTTCTTTCTTTTTTCCTGAGTGTCTGATATTTATTGGAAGCATTATCCTTTTAAGGCAATTAAATGACAGAGTTACATCCATGAAACAATCAAAAAAATATCTAATCATTCAACTTGAGTACTGCTATAGGTATGGTAGGAATAAGGGGCAAATCATGTAACATCTTTGAATCTTCCTTTCCCCATCTAAAATAACATTTATACTATTTACTTCAGAGAGTTGTCCTGAGGTAAGGGCATTGTAAACCTTTATGTGCTATAATGATGTGAATTATGATTGTTAAGAGTTCAGAAAAAGAAAGGACTAGCAACTTAGAATATTTTCCTATTTCTCAATAACAACATAATTCCAATTTCTCTAGTGCTGTCTTGAGGAAGGATGTGAAGCATCAGGGCTAGGGACCCTAGTAATTGCCTTGCTGAAAAATCTAGGCTCATCTTCCAAGAGTGGCTTTTCTTGAGACTGATGATGTCAGGGTGGATAAAGAAATTAAGCTCATTCTGTTGCCAGCATATGCTTTGCTTTGCCTCCCTGCTCACTGGAAGAGTACAGGATATCTCAGGCAAACCCCTTTAGTGTAATCTAACTCTGGCACCAGGAGGGATGTTGGATGCCCTGATGACACAAAGAATTTTGGGTTGGAAAATGAGAGACTTGGGTAACATTTTTATTTCTCCTGCCTACTAACTATTAAAGCTTTAGAAAGACATTTCCTATCATTTAGTCTCAGTTTCTTCATCTATAAAGTCTCTGAGATTCTATGTATTATGTACTACCTGGCAACAAATCTAGGATCTTTATCTATTATCATTTTACAGTGAAATATTATCTGTCCTTTATATCCACTTACCTTGAGCTGAACTTTCAGGAAATGACACATCTTACAGTGCTAGTAAAAGCATAGAAATTCATATTTAATCAAAATGTTTAAGCATGAGCATAACCCAGAAGGGGTGTGATTTTTCCCCCCTCTTCCTTTTCCCAACTCAGAACTAACCTTTTAACAACAGCTCAGGGTTCCCAAGAAATGCTGAAGATGTTAATGTCTAAAATGCTTTTGGTTATTTATGCCAAGGAATCAATTGACTAGGGATCCCCCAAAATCAAGGATGAACTGTTTAGCATAATTAGCTAAATAAAATGATTAGACTGAATCCTAGGACCCTTCATAATATGAGTTTGACAACATGTGCTGAACAGATGGGTGAGGATACATATCTTCCTTCCTCTACATACTCTCTTCCAAATTGGGCGTTTTATCTACAGTGTGAAGAATTTAGCATAACTTATTCTTGGGGCTTTCCCCCAAAAGGGATGTCTGGAACAAATTTCTCGACCTTCAATTATCCACACCCATCTTCGCATAATGATTGCAAGTTTTCCTAATCTCCAAAGATATATGACTCAGTAGGGACCTGTCCAACCATATGCGCTTGACTGATTCTATGTCTTTCAACTGACTCCAAGATACAAGGTTTGTGCTCAGGAGATTTATCTAGTTTTTCAATGCTCTTTGAAGGCTTTATTTTTTTTTTTTTAACCAATGTGTAGATTTTCCAACCATGTGAAATAATAATTTATTTTTTAATATCATATGCAAGTATAACTTTACCTAATAAATTGTCATCATCATCATTTTTTTTTTTAATTTAAACATCCATTTTCAGATAACAGTGTATGGAAATTCTTTTAGAAAATTTGGAAGATGAAAAGGAAGTTATATCATACCACACATAAGAGCTAGAGACTCCAAATGTTTTTATTCCATTTAATTTCTCATTCCATTCTAATGTTTTTTAATAACTTTTTTAAAGCTCTGCTCTAAATCTGAGGCAAGTTTTCTTTCTCAGGCAGCATAGGACCATTAGCAGTTGCTGGTAGTTCAATATAAACATAGAAGGAAGTCTCCAATAGAATGCTCCAGAAATCTGCCCTTGGCTTCGTATAGCTTAACACTTTCATCCATAATGTGGATAAAGGAATGGGCAGCATGATTATCAGTTTTGCCAATGACACAATGCTTAGAGGGACAGCTAACACAGATTGACAGAGTCAGGGTCCAGAAAGACCTTGACAGTCTACAACACTGGGATGAATTTAATAAAATCAAACTTAATAAAGATAAATATAAAGTTTTACACTTGGCTTCAAAAAACTGACATGCATGCAAAATAGCAAGATATGGTTAGACAACAGTTTGTCTGAAAGGGATCTGGAGTTTTTAGTGCATTGTTCAATATATGACAAGGAAGTTATAATCAGACAGGTAATATACATTTGAAGGTTATGCTGATGTGCACATTTTCTAGGAACAAGAAGGTCCTATTTTACTGTGCACTGGATAATTATACCAGGAACACTATGCTCAGTTCTAGATACTACATTTTAGGAAGAACAATGGTTAGATGGGGGATACCAGAAAGGAGGAGCACAAAATAGTGAAGAGATTTGAGTTCATGTTACATAAGGATTGGTTGAAAGAACTGGGGATAATAATTAACATAGAGAGAGAAAGGATTCAGGAAAAACATAAATATCTTCAAGTACTTGAAAGACTTATGCATTCAAAAGGGATTAGCATTTTCTGCTTGGTCTTCATGGATAGATCCAGAAAGTGAAAGCTACAAAGAAGCATATGCAGGCTTGATATGTGAAAAAATAATTAGAACTCCCTAAAAATGGAATGGTGTGCCTCAAGAGCTAATAAGTTCTCCATCACTAGTGAGCTTCAAGCAAAATCCAGGTGACTACTTGTCAGAAATATGGATTTTTCTTTCCAGATATGTGGTGAACTAGGTTTTCTTACTCTAAAAAATTCTATGCTTCTGTAGCTACTTCCTTCAGGAAAAAAAATCTGGAAATCACTGCTCTTTCTCCAAAAGAACCCTATAGTGCTTATGAGACTGTCAGTGGAGTAACCTGTATAATCACTTTGACTGAATCAACTCAGCATTTCAAACAGTGCACCAGTTCAGCCAATGACTGTTTTGATCAATGTCTTTACAGAAATGACAGGTTGTTTTTGCCATCAATCAGGCATAGCCTCTGAAAGCCAGAGTCACTTCATGCACTTATTCCACAAGATTATTGGAAAAAAACTAATCAAGGTCTAACCAATTGTGATCCAGATACATGCTCATGTTTAACAAATATGTTTAACAAATCTCAAAGAACATTTCAGATCAACTCAGTATAATTTTATTAAATGCTTCCTCTGTGCCAGGTATTGTGCTAATAAGCACTAAAAATGTAGAAATGAAAACAATATGCTGTTCCCCCAAGAAGTTCACATTCTATTGGGTGAAAACAACATATACATGTATACCATCTAGAGGAATCAGGAAAGGCTTCTGAAAGGGAAGTTGTTTGTAATGGGTCTTGAAGGGATCTAGGGACTCTGAGAGGTAGGGATGAGAAGGGAGATAATTCCACATATGAGCAACAGTCTGAACAAACCCAGAAGGCAAGAGAGGGAATTTTGTATACAGGGAATAGCACACTAAGTCAATTTGGCTTGAATGTCAACTGCACAAAGGGGAATAATGTGAAATCAATCTGAAAAAGATAGATTGGAATCAGATTGTGAAGAGCTTTAAGTGCCAAAAAGTTGTGCTTTTGTTTTATCATGAAGGCAATTGGGAACAAAAAGAAGGATCTTGAGTTATGGAGTGACCTGGTCACACCTGTGCTATAGGAATATTGATTTGGTGGCTTTGTGGAGGATAAATTAAACAGAGAAGTGAGCTACAGAAAGTATTTGAGAGACTATTGCAATAGCTAAAGATGAGGAGTGATAAAGGTCTGGATTAGGATAATATTCAGAAAAGAGGACAAATGCAAGAGTGTTTTGTAGGTAGGATCAACAAAACTTGACAAATGATTAAATATGGCAGGAAGAGAAAAGGAGAAGAGTTAAGGCTGAGTTCAAGGGTTAAGTGACTGGAATGATCATGGAGCCTTTATTGAAATGGGAACCTTTAAATTAAGGAAAAAATTAAAGAGATAGAGGAAGGATAGGGATCATGTGAAGAAACTCCCCCTACTAATTCAAGTCAGTGCTAGAATGCTAAAAATGAGAGTTCTGTTACTCGCCTGGAGACACATGCTTATTAAATATCACAGGTGAAACTTAAAACCAGGTCCTTCTAGCTCCAAAGACAATTCCATGTTATAACACCATACTTCTTTTAGGAAGGAAATATTCAATTCTATTTTGGACTTGTTGAGTGTGATATTTCCATGATGATGCCTCGTATCCCAATATTTATACACAACTAAGTCATAATCCGAGCAACATACATTCTTTGTAGAACTTTTTGCTATATGTGGCTAGGCTCTCTTCTGTTACATGACCATGGATCTGAGTGAGAAAACTCTATGTTATTCCAGAGCTAGATACCATTAGTCCAATATCAAACTTTAACCAGTTATTTGGGAATTTTAAGGAAACCCATTTATGATTGGATTTTGTGCCTCCTCGGTGAGACTGGCAGACACCTTTGGTAAAAGTCCCATACCCATGCCTGTGATATGGAGATCCTCTTTGGTCCTTGCAAGTTATGGCAAGACAATTATGAGCTCTACTAGGGTCTTCCAAGACAAATAGGCTTTGGCTATGGCCTTGGTAAGGGACTATTATTTACTGTACAAGAACCAGTTTAGCTAACCAGAGACTTACCACTATTAGAGGTGGCTACTAGGTGAAAAAGTTAGCCCTGGAGGGAAAGGTAGAAATTCCCTCTTTTTTAATAATCACATTCTTATATATTTCTTTTTCCCAAAGAACCAAGGTTTAAATCCTATTAGAATAAAAGCTCCTTGAGAGGAGGGATTTTTTTAGGCAACTAGGTGCTACAGTAGATAGAATATTGAATTCAGAAAGATCTGAAGTCTGTCTCAGATTCTCACTTAGCTTTATTACCCCTACACAAATTATTTAAACTCACATAGTTTCAATACTTCCTCATGAATCAAATGAGACAATATATTTAAAGTGCTTTGCAAATCTTAAAGTGCTATATAAATTTTGCTAGCTTTCATTTATATATGTGAGGGGTAGTGTGGGGGCATTCTATGGTTGGTTATTGTCTTTCCTACTCAAAGAGGACCAAAATGTCATTACTTTGTCAGGTTCAAAGTATAGTGTCTGCCTGTGGCTGATCAAGTCAATGTATGATAATTATATAAATATTTGATAAATATGATAAATATATAAAGGTCCTTACAAATCTAGAAGACCACATAAGTATTAGCTATTATTATTATTATTACTTATATTTAAATCCACAGGATTTAACTCAATGCTTGAGAAATAAGAGGCAGAGCTAAGTTCTTTTCAGGACTAAACCCCCTATGAGGTATTCTTTCTCTTCCCTCATGGTAACTTTCCTTTAATGGCACCTTTCTCTTTATTCTAGCTATCTCTGGTCAGTCTAACTGACCAAACAGTGGCTTCCTCCCATCCCATGGAGTATTTCCTTTCTCATGGTTAATTGTGGGTTCCCCAAGGGAACTTATTTTTTCTGCAGTAACTATATGCTTCTCTCCCAACTTTATTTCATTTTTTTCCATGCCCGATGCCTATTTTACCCCTTATTTTTGTCTGTAACCTGTTCTCCTAAATAAGCCTGCCTTTTGCCAGAGAGAGAGATAACAAATAGTTAATAAGTATTGATTGATTTTTAGTTTAAAAGCCATATTGTTTAGAGTTCAAAAGAAGTAGTAAGAGATTGAGTCAAGACCAGGAGAGATCAAAGAATTCCATAAAAAATAGAGAATGTGCCAAGATGGCCATTTTCCCTTTTTAAGTTAAAGTCAAGTATCTTGGAATAGGGACCTTAAACACAAAGTATCTGTTCTTAAAAGTTAAAAACAAAAACAGAAAATCTTGACAGTGCCCTGCATTGACAAACATTGTTACAATCGTCGTTTTGTTTTATGAAACAAAATGTATTTTATTGTTGATGAAACATCGTCTGTGCTCCACATATTAAGCACACTTCCAATTAATATGAAGAACAAAGCAATATATAACAGCCTAGAAATCCTCAGCCGTGAAAGAAGAAAAACCTAGTTCTTTAAATGTAAAAGTGCATCTTATCTGACTATTGGATCAGCCTAATTTATTATCATAAATTAGAATATTTTAATAGTGAAATATATTCTTTTAGAATTGGATAATTAAGCAACAAGATGTGACAGGTGGGTGTATTGCCAGATAGCTTTGCTAAATGAAAATTAGAATCTAAACAGAGCGAAAAAAATTTATAACATTCACACTTATAGAATTTCTTCCCTTACTCCCATCTATCTAGTTTTTCTATATACTTAAATGTCCACTAAAGTATTCCGGTATGAAAACATTAGCCCATGGTTTTTTTTATCTTTCCCCTTGGTTCCTTAAAGTACCCAAGTGAAAGTGATACAAAAGAAATGTCCTTTCTCCTCCAAGGAAGACCTGGTAGCCTGATGAAGATATGGTAAAATATCTATCCAATGCAATGCCCCCCCCCTCATTATTCTAAAATAAATATATAGGTGGCCCATTCTTCAGAAGACAGAGACTTTAGCTGTAACTACATTCTAAATTTTTATGAGCATTAACATTTTATCTGCTTCATGTAATCTGAAGTACTACATCCCAAACTCCTGTGTTACTAACCAGTGACATATTAAAACTCAAAGTGATGTTCATTTAGATGTGAAATACTCCAAAATGTACATTGTAAGTGATTCAATGCTTGATATTTCTAGGACATAATTGGGAAAGCACTGCAGTACATTGGAACATATGGTGAACTTAGCAAAATTGAGCAAGTCGTGGCTCTGATTGATGAAGAAATGTGCATTAACTGTGGGAAATGCTACATGACCTGCAATGACTCTGGATACCAGGTAGGAACATGGATCAAATTACCCAAAAGATCCAAGGAAGCATCATTTGGGATGTGTTGACAAAACAAATCCTGTACTAAGCATGTGATTAAAAATGTATTAACTGTATTAAAATATATCAAGTATTTTTTTCACCTCTGATATATCTTCCTATCCTCTTTAGCAATCATTTAGAATTCATAACTTAAAAATATTAAGTAAGCCATCATTCAGTGTCTACAGCATGGTAATTTAATAGCAATAGCAGGTACACTCATTTTATAGGAAGGAGAAACACAAGCCACAAGAAAGGTATAGATAGCTGCTAGTATTGAAAAAATACAATGTGCTTTATTGTTGAACCTCAATACTATTTACCTAAAGATTCATATCAACTGTCTTGTTGGCTTAACCCTTATCACTAAGAGAGAGTTCACCATTCAATTTTTACTGAGCTCCTAAAAGAGAACTATACGTGAGCCTAAACATACCTGTCTGTTGGACAGGTGAATTCCATGTAATTTTATTGTCATTTTCAAACACAGCTAAATGATATTGCTGCTGTGCTCTCAGGCCACTGCTGCTTCTTGCAGGTAGCCAAAACTCCTGAAACAGTGTTCCAATCTCTGCCAGAGAACTAATTCTATATGAAAGTCCCCAGGGATTCTGCCTTCAGATAAGGAACAGACTGGAGTGAAGCAAATAATCATTGAGGAATAATATGAATTAACCCTTTTATTTTTTATACCAGCTATGGTATGATAAAGGAAGCATGGTAAGATGGACAGAGAAGGCTGACTTCAAAGATTTTTAAGTCTTGTCTCTGACCCATACTGGCTGTGGGACCATGGACAGGTCATATGGCCTCTCAATATTAGAGGCAATCAGATACAGTAGAAGAGAGCCCTGGCTAAACATTCAAAGAACCTGGAGTCAAATCCTGCCTATATCAGACCTATATGCACTCAGCCAAGTCACTTAACCTTTAGTTTCTTTCTCTGAAAAATGAGGAAATTGGAATAAATAGCATCTGGGATTTCTATAACTCTAGATCTATAATGCTGTGTCCCAGTATATAGTAGTCTTAGAGAAGTTATGAATTTCCCTGCTGGAAGTTCACCCCATTGATAAAATCACAAGTCTAGAATATTATATGTCTAAGGAAGAAAAAAAAGTTTACCCTGAATAGATTCACCATATGAATGTGAGATATTTATGTCTCTATATTGTTGTTTTAACATTCATTTTCTAGTATGGCTTAATTGGTTGGGATACAGAATTTTCTTTAGAGATCAAGTTTGGAGTTAGTGTTAGAATGCCCCAAAGTATGGTCATATCTACAAGGTGTTTTTTAGTTATTTTACCTCAAAATGTTAGATGCAGCCTACTTCCTACATTATAACTATATTAGTAATAATCAAAATAATGATTAAATCTATAAGTTGCTTTTAATTTTCTGATGATCATAATTTAATATACTTCTGTGTATCTTTTTGCTAACTTAATGTTTTTTAGATTAGTTCTGTCCCCAGTTTCTAATCCAATCTTTCACTTTCTAGCCTCTTGCTGAAAAAGGTCTAGTCTGGTGTGTGTGTGTGTGTGTGTGTGTGTGTGTGTGTGTGTGTGTAAACCACATAACAATGTCACAGGTAATTATGAATTAATTAGCCAGTGTACATATGGACAGGCCTAGAAGACTTCTAACTAAGCTAATAAAATAAAGGGTTCTGTGCCTTGAAGTTGATCATTTTCTGTTCCCATCGAAGGCTAGAACATTGCAATAACTTACATAAAGGAGTCTCAGTAATAATGGGGAAAATGTAAAACTCATGCATAAAATAACTAGATCTTCTTAGAAAGTCCTTCTTTTGTTTCTTCCATCTCAAAAGGATTAAATGTCAGAATTTCAAATCTTCAATTCCATGTAAGGTTTTGTGTGTCTGAAATTTTCAAAGCATTAGATTTCTAAGACACAAGTATCTTTTCAGTCCCTTCAAAGATGTCACTTGGATTTCTTTTTATGTAAAAGGGGGAAAAAACTGATGGAAAAATTTCTCTCTAAACCCTTGCTACAAATTTCATCTTACAAAATATGGAAACTACTTCCATGGAAGAAATATTTTAGAGAAAAGGTTAAAATATCTACAGGAATGAGTTTTGGTGCAGTATAATCAGGCTCAGTCATATTTTGAAAGACAAAAAAATTAAGCAAAGAGGATCACATATGTTTTTAGTAAACAGATAATATGATGACAAGTAGCTTTCTTTTGGTACTTTGCTATTCATGTAAGATTACCTTATAGTCACTAAATCAAAAACATTGAATTATTTACATGCATAGGATTTGGCATATTTCTCTTACTGCTGGGATAGATTTACTTGGTTTATAACTAATTTTTGTTTCCTTCTCCCCTCCCCCCCCAAAAAGACAAATCGATTCTAAATTGGGCAGGGGTTCTTTTATTCTTTTTACATTGAAAAAAATGTAATAATTTTTCGTATTGAAAATGCTTATGAAATCTAGAGTTTGGGAACATAGAAAAGACCATGGTCTGTATATTCAAAAAGCCCAAGATATCTTTTTTCAATGTTAAGTACCTAATGTCATCAAATAGCCAAGCAAATCTGGCCCAGCAAAGTATTTTCTATGTCTGTTTCTTTCCATTAGATTATGAAGAGAATAAAAGGGTTGCTGAGGGAAGGAAAAGTTGGGGGGAGGGTCACATTAAAGCATCCGAGCCACATCACAGAGACAAGAACCCTCCAGAACCGAGAAAAACAAATACCACTGGTGAACTTCAATGTGGCTGAGAAATGTTTCCTCACAAGAAGAAAAATACCCTAAAGAAAATTAAACCTTGTATTTTTAAAGTAGAGGGATCTTTTTTCTCTCTCTCTTTCTCCTCCCCCCCCCCCTTTTTTTTCCTAGCAACTAATCTGTTGCTATAGTCACACTACAATACTCTGAAGAGGGTTTCTCTAGCCATAATACTACAGCAGATAAGAAAATGGGGAGCATGCTTGACCTTTCCCAAGAATGACATTGATACCATTTATTTTTGTTTGCAGGCTATACAGTTTGATCCCAGTACCCACCTGCCCACTGTCAATGACAGTTGTACCGGTTGTACTCTGTGTCTCAGTGTCTGCCCGATTATTGACTGCATCAAAATGGTTTCCAGGACAACACCTTATGAACCAAAGAGAGGCTTGCCCTTAGCTGTGAATCCAGTCTGTTAAGGTGATTAGTTTAACAGTCATGGCAAACAGAGTCATCAGTGGAAGTGGATATGTTTTCTAATTAGATCATTATTTTTAAATCTCTCTGCATAAAAATAACAGGGATAATAATAGTAACAATAATAATGATGACGATGATAATAATAATAACCTTGATGACCAGGCTGCCCATAGTCATAAATCCTAATGAATATTTTTCAGAGAAAAGTTTTGTGAGATGAAAGCTATCCGTTGGTTAATTAGATGTTTTCTGTCAATTCTGTCCATTGTCGAGAAACATTAACTTTTCTTTGGCAATTAATGCTCCAGTTTCCAAATTACCCTGTGCTGGGCTCTGTCTTTAATTCCTAATTGTAAGTGAAATTAAGTATTTTGGAACAAAGTGCAATTTAACATACAAGAAAACCGTTGCCGGGGAAACATTTTATAATTAAAAATTACATTTAATTTTAACACTGTTTCTTCGAAAATGTAATTAGCTCCATAAAGCACAAATGAAGCAAGTTATTTTACTATGGAAAGAAAAGAAAGAAAGCTTTAAATAGGGTTATAAAAGGTGGATTAAGTACTCTCCCACAATATAAAACCTAGCTTCTGCTTTGTACTAGGCACACACACTGATACAAAGTGTGAGTATTTGTTAACCACCACCATTACTTCACTCCTGCTTAGAAAAATATCTAAAATCTGTACCAACGGATACAAAATATGTTTTCCTTTAAATTTTCAAGTTCTGATCTAAAGCCATGGTTCTGCTGCATAATGAATTCATTTTACATACTTTTAATAACTTCCAAAATTATATATTGAGAAGCAATGTGGCCTGCAAATTGGGAAACCTGGTTTTAAATTCTGCCTCTGCCACACACTGGCTGTGTGATCTGGAGGTAGTTACAACCTTTTAGGACCCCAAGAAACTCTCTAAGACTAGGTAAAAAATAAGATGCTTGTCTATGTCAAAAAATGAATATTTCTATATCAAGTTCTTTATACTAATAAATTAATAGATATATACAAATACAAAATTAAAATATACTCATTAATATTTGAGCAAAACTTAAATTACTTAGTGGCTCATGCATTGAATTACTCAAAAATAAAATTTTACAAATGAAGTAAATTTATAATATGATTCTTTTCCTACTCTAATTTAGTAGTTATATTTCAGTGCTATGTATATATATACAAAAATAAATAAATTTTACATAGTGCTCAGTAATATCTTAGTATTAATCTTTACTTTCTAGAATAGTCTTATAAGTCTATTTTTGTGTTGGAATTTCTATATTACATTAGTACATATAAAGATAAATCTATCAATAAGGTGATAATGAGCTATGACATGTCTGCCTAATCCCATGCCAAATAGAAAGATTTAAAAGATGATTCAAAATTCTGATTGTATGTTTTTATAAATCCTTGTTTAACCAAGTCTCTGTGTATCAAATGAAACACAAATGAAATAAAAACAATTTTAAGCAATTCAGCCTTTTGTCAATTCTTTTGCAAAAACCCGATCGCATTCACGTGAATGTTGCTGGTAAGCAGTCTTTCCTCATTTCTGAAATTGATCCAGAATGTCAGGTAAAGGAAGTAGTATTATATTAAATTAAATGCTACACTTCTATGCCAACCCTCCAAACAATCAGTGCTCTCTTGGCCTCTGCCAATGATGACTCTCTTAACGCTTACTGAATTCCATCCCTTCCCCGCTGGCCAAATATGTTCATGTCAGATAGTACCATGGGACAGACCATGGGCACAAATCAGTGAGAGGGAATGGGCAACCTGCCCTTGGCAGCTCTACCCTGGCTCCCTCCTTTTCTGATATCATTAGGATGGGGATGAGTTGGGGCTAGGGGAACACTCTCTAAGGATGGCTATAATGTATAAGCACTTTATTTAGCAAAACTTACAAGTTCCCTTGGAAGAAAACTTCACCAGATGTCATCATAATCCATTTTCCTTGCTTCAGATGAATGTTTTTCACCCTGGGAGCTCATCATATCTTTGGGGAACATTAGAAGGAGACGTTCAATGCTTATTTGCCCTGAATCCTCTTCAGAAAGCTGACTGACAGGCAGCATGAGCTTTCATGGGGCTTAGAGAAAAGGGTAATATAACCTCTACAACCTCTTCTGATCATGGTTCAAACACATAAAAAAGAGTGGACACATTTCAGGAAGCTCTTTGCTAGAGCTTCTGCAGGGGATACCAGGCCTTGGAGTCATGATGCATGTTGCCAAGATGGTGTATGTACTTCTTTGATTCTCCCTTGCATTTCCCTTACTAGTTAGTTTCAGGGTAATATTTTTTTAAAAGATCTTTAGTTTTTGTTATTGTTGCTTTTTACTCAATGAGTTTTTATCCATGTTCTAAATATAAAGTATAAAATAAATAAAAGAAGAATACATAGATCATAGGAGTTAAGCAGATCAGAATAGTTAAATGGTCCAATAGGCAGTATCAGAGGCAGGACTGGATTCCAAGACTTACTGAACCAGTCCAGCATCCTATTATATCATCATTAGAGCTATTCTCTCAGATCAAAACTCATTATCATCTTGTACATTTAGGAAAGACATTGGGGACACACACAAAAGTCAAATAGACCTTGCCTTCAAAGGGCTTACGTTCCGTTTGAAGAGAGAATATATACACATGGAAAAGGATATATATGGAAAAGGAATATGGAAAAGGATATGGAAAAAGATATATACACTTGGAAAAGGTTTGTCATTTCCTTCTCCAGACCATTTTACAAATAAGGGAATGGAAGCCAAGAGGATTAAGTGACATTCCCAGGGTCACATAGCTAGTATGTCTCTCAGGCTAGATATGGATTCAGAAAGATGAGTCTTCCTGATTCTAGATCCAGCACTTTATCCACTACAATACCTTTTCTCTCTTCTGTCTCTTTGAATCCAAGCCTCAACTCTACATGAAGATTTTTCTGATCCTCTCAGCTGCAGAGTGTTTTCCTTCCCAAATAAACCTGTATCTATTTTGGATATACCAATGTATATGTTGTCTCTACTGGCTAGATTGAAAGTTTCTTGAGAACAAGGATTGTTCCCCTTTTGTCAATTAATAAGTGCTTGTTAATTAAGTGATTAGAAGAAGGTGATAGGATAAGAAGTAGAGGCAATGAGTCTAGACCATCTTGTACAAGGAGTTTGAGAAAGAGAAGGCTATTTATAAGATAGTAGCTTGGGAACAGAGTAGAGTCTAGTGAAGGTCCTTTTTTTTTTAAATGATGGGGAGACAAACATATTTGAAGACAAGTAAATAAGGAGAGATGGAAGAAGGAATGATAATGGAAACAATCTGCTAGAGGAGATGGGATAAAATATATATGTAGAGGGTTAGCCTTGCCAAGGAGAAAGGCAACCTTTTCATTGGTGTAAAAGAGGAGAGAGTGGGAAGTGATATCAAAATATTGTAAGATAAAAAGGTGAAGCTCACAATGAATTGACTCAATTTTCTTCATATCAGTCAAAGTTGTTAGCTGAGGGAATTAGGAAAGGTCAAGGTCTCCCATTACATTCAGGGTCATCTCTAGTCATCTTGATCTATATCTTGCCACTAGACCCAGATGGCTCTGGAGATGAGCCTGGTGACTTTGAACAATCCTCTCTCACTTAAATCCAATTACATCACCCTCCCCCCCCCCCAATGTCTTGATTTCCTTCAAAAAACCAAGGACAAACAACCTCTGTGAGTAGAAATAGAACCTGCCCCACTGAGGGACCCAACTGGGACTGGCAGTTGGGCAAAACAGCTTTTTTTTTTCTTTCTCAAAAAATAGATTAAACACAGATGATGGGTTGAAGGAAGTTAGAGAAACAGTGGTATTGATGTAGGCACATATGAAAGTTCACACTGAAAAAAATTAAAAGCAGATAGCTGGAAATGAAAGATACTTTGCAATGATATTAAATCACCTGGGGAGCAAAGACAAAATATTCTAACAAGAGGCAACAAAGCAGTGTGTGTGTGTGTGTATGTGTGCTCACACACATATATATGAACAGATATATGTACATATATATATGTGTGTGTGTGTGTATATATGTATATATGTTTACCTCCTTTCTTGTAGGGATCCACACTTTGTCCAAAGGATTATTCTCTGTGGATAGTATTCTTCAAGACACAATAAATTCAAGCTGGTTGCCATGAGACAAATAGGTAATAGAAAACCCTGAAAATTCAAGGACTTTGTCCTTTGCAACCCCATGCCTGGACCAACTCCAGAGGAATTTGCTCTGAATCAGTGTGACTATTTGAAATGGCATCCAGTAGCAGGGTGAGGAATTCCCTGTTCTGAACCCTCTGTTTCAGAACCGTGTGACAGATGGTACTTGGGACTTGGTACTTGAAGATACAACAAATGAGGGGGAAATTATGCCCCCAAAGCCAGAAGATGAGAGGCTAGAGAGCCGAGATCATAGGAAATCGGGGAGTGTGTTGAAGATACTGAACTGACATTTCCCTCAAGAGATATCTGGCATATGGAGTCAGCCCAACTTTTTTCTTCATTGCAGGATATGATATATATGAAGAACATTTGGGAAATCCATTTTTAGAGCTATCTGATGATATGAGTAGTAACCAAAGATGATCAATAAGGCTTACCTCATTAATCTATACCTCCTGATGGGGAAATGATAGATTTAGCCTTAACCCCCTCTTATCTTTCATCAGAGTATCCCAATTTTTCAAAATACCACAACAACTTTATATCCTACATGTAGGATTTTCTTTATCTTATTCATCTTTGGGAATAAAGCCAAGAATAAGTTCATGAGATAGATGGGCAACTTCATAGAAAGTCCAAGGATATGGAGTCAGAAAGACCTGAGTTTTCATGTAAGCAAACGTGTTTTTGGAAATCAAGTGGGAAGCAGAAATTCTATTTTATTCTATTCTATACATTCTATTCACCAAATATATATATTAAGCACTTACTATATATATAATACTGTATTACTCTGTGGATATAAAGGCAAAATGGAAACAATCCCTATTCTCAAGGAATTTACCTTTTAATGGAAGAAAGCAATTTGTACATGAGGGAATATACAATATAGAGAAGGTACAAAATAATTGAGGGTGAGAAGTGGCACTGCCTTTTGTAGGGATCACGAGGGCGTTATAGAAAAGGCAGCATTTAGATTGTACATGGAAAGATTTTAAAAGGTGAGAAGAGGAACTGATATATAAAGTCATGGAAATAGGAGAAGAATATTATGTCAGAGGAAAAACAAACAGCCTCATTTGGAGGTGAACCAGAGGTTAGTCACCAATAACTGATTAGGTTCTTGGACACTAGGTCACAAAATAAAAATCCAAAAGAAAAGTCTAATCCTTGCCCTCAAGAAGCTCACATTCTACTGTAAGAAATAATATGCAAACACTCATGTATATACAAGATATA
The DNA here is from genome assembly GCF_902635505.1 of Sarcophilus harrisii. Taxonomy (NCBI): domain Eukaryota; kingdom Metazoa; phylum Chordata; class Mammalia; order Dasyuromorphia; family Dasyuridae; genus Sarcophilus; species Sarcophilus harrisii. The sequence continues at coordinate 397,065,574 of NC_045429.1, read as the reverse complement.
TCCTAGATAGATGGAAAGTGATCTCAGAGGGAAGCACCAGCACAAAAGGGGATGAGAAAAAGCTTCTCACAGAAAATGGGATTTTAAATGAGACTGAAAGAAAATCAGGAAGATGAAAATAAAGAGTATTCTGAGCCTGGGGAATAGCAATCATGGAGTAGAGACATAGAACTCTTCCCAAAGTACCTCAAGGCAGGTGAGTGTGAAAGAGAGATAGAAAGCTGGGCTGGGTCTGGAGTTAAGAAGACTGAAGTTCTAATACTTCCTAGCTGTATGACCCTGGACAAATCACTTAATATCTGTCTACCTCAGTTTCCTCAAATGTAGGAAAAAATGGAAATAATAGCATTATTTCTATGCTATTCCTCCCAGGGTGGTACTGAGGTTCAAATGAACTAATATTTAGAAAAGCACTTAGTATATTCCCAGGCACATAGTAGGTATTTAATAAATGCTTGTCCTTTCTCCCTCATCCCCTCCACCTTGTCCCCCTACTTAGGCACTACCATTCTTGGTTTATATAACATAGACACAGGGAGTGTTCTATTCACGTTTTCATGCTTTTAGCTACCATACTAGACAAATTATTTGTTGCAATTTGAAAGGGTTAAAGACACTGCCATAGCAACACACTCCTACCGGTTTACAAGAGCTCCTACCCATTTCTATGGCACCAAAGCACTTTTCTCACAACTACCCTGGCAGTACAATTTTTATTAGACAACTTGCTGAAAGTTAAAACCCTATATAACTTACATCCTGGTCTTTCAGCTCTAAATTCAGAACTTTACCATGTTAGAAAGAGTTTATTCCATAAAATTGATTCTATTAATAGGAAAATCATTAATAAGCTTCTATTCCCTCCCTTCTAATTTTCTTTGACCATCAATTCCCACCATGTGGAAAAATGAGAACCATCTCCCATATAAAAATTTGTTAGGGTGCTGAGAAATGTGTCACCTCTGAGTCTTGACTCTTATTAGTTAATCTGATACCTCTAAAGTCTCTCCCTTAATTGTTTCAAAAATTGCCAAAGACATCTTTAAATTGTTGGCACATGCCTAGCTTGATAACACATACCTTACTGTTCCCTCAGTGTGCATTAGCCTTTCATTAACTGATATATAATATTTATAAAGGACCTGATATTGTTTTTCAGTGCATCCATATTTACTATTCCTCTAATATGTACCCCTAACCTGCTGTACTATAAAAGAAGCCAAGTCATTTTGTCACTGGTAAATAGCCTATGGGAGTGCGTCATATTGATTTATGTATCTCTATATAGTTATTTATTTATTGGATTTATATAGTGGCTTTCAATGTACTGCATTCTACAGGCTCTGAGCAGCCCTCTCTGTGTTCCAGTCTTTTTATGTCCCTACCTTCTTTCTTACACTACCACTGATGAATCAAGCATATGTATTACTAGCATTTGTTTTCCTATCATTTGCATTAATCAACATCTGGGTCAAGGCCTCCTCTCTCCTAACTGTAATTTTCCTTCCTGTGCTTCAATTGAAACTGAGATCTACCTGTTTATTAATAGTGTTTGTTTATTCATCTAGCCATGTTTTCTATGGTGTCTGTCTCCATGGAATCTAAGTACTCTGCCAGAGATATAAGACGAAAAAATTTCCCACAAAACAAAACAAAAAAAAAAGTATTGAAAGACTGAAGATTAGGGAAAGGGTTCTGCAAATACATACATCCCTTTTTTTTGTCTGCCCAAGAAGAATAAGCACAAGAGTAGATGAGAAGAGCCCTTCAATTTAATTTGTGGTTCTGCTTCTAACTTTAGGTAAGAATCTCAACCATCTTTTGTTCTCCTTGTTCCAGCCCAGCAATTGTTGAAAGAAGGGGGAGAAGAGAAACACAGGAGAGTCTGAGTGGTCTCCTGATTGTCCTATGCTGGTTTGACTTGGAGCTCAAGTTCTACTGCTTCTTTTTCAACATGTGTACTGCTCATGAGGGGGAATTTCAAGGGGCAAAAAATTGATTAAAGTCATCAGAAGCTTCACAACAAATTATTATTAAAAACAAACAAACAAACAAACAAAAAAACAGGATAGTGTCTATGCTCTGAGGATGATGGGGGCCTCTCATGTTTGCCATGACCAGGCCCTTTATAATGTCAGAGTGATAATAATAAGAGTCATAATGTAACTTGTGCTTTCTTATTATTCCTTACTGAGACTAAATTAGTGGTTGAGAGCTTCTTGAAGATAGCAATCTTACTACCTATATTTTTCCTCCCTCCTCTCTGCTAAAGCAGTGTGATATAACAACAACAACAATAATAATTGAAAATTCATTATAAAATTGGCCTCAGAGGCAAGAAGACCATGTTCAAGCCTATTTCTGAAACATTTTATATAACCTTGGGAAAATCACTGACATTCTCAATATTGTAGGCAACTCAACTAAACTCTAAGTTTCAAAGAAGGTGCTAAACTTGCACAAGATAGATTTGGGTAAATGAAGAGTTTTTTGTCTGTTTTTTTTTTTTTTTTAATGTTCCCTAATCAAAAGGTCATAAGTCCAATCCCTAACCTTAGCCCTAACAACCATCTAAGTTTGGACTAAATATGATTCAGGCCAGACAGATGGTTTGAGGGTTTGAACAAAATGACACATAAAGATGATCTAACACGTAACCAATAAAAGTTCACTTTACAATAACATAGAAAGGATATTCAGCAAAGATAAAGCATTAACACAGGTGACCTCAGCTCTCCTGGCTCCCCATTCTCAGGTCAAAAGAGTGCGTTTATTTTCCTGGCAATCTGACAAATCTGCAGAGCACTAAATTGCTTATGTATTGGGTTTAAGTTTTAGTATGATGTTACCATTACTATTATGGCTGCTGGTAAAGCTACCACTAATAATTAAAACTATAACTAACAGTTTTAGGGCCACCAAAACAAAATTTTAAAATACTGAAATATTAAAGATTAGGGAAAAGTTCAGTAACATCAAGGTGGGTCAGTGAATAAAGTACTCAGCATAGAATAAAAAAGACCCATCTTCCTGAGTTCAAACCTGGCCTCAAACACTAACTCTCTGTGTGACCGTGGGCAAGTCACTTAACCCTGGTTGCCTCAGTTGCCTCCTCTATAAAAGGAGCTAAAGAAGAAAATGATCAACCACTTTAGTAGCTTTACTTAGAAAACCTCAAGTGAGATCCCCCAGCTATGACTGAAAATGGACAAAATATAATTTTTAGATTTGCAAAGCACTTTCCATATATTATCTCATTTTATCCTCACAAAAATTCTGTAAAGCAGGTGAGATTATTGTCTCTATTTCACAGATGAGGAAGCTAAGTCTGAAAGGATAAGCTGAGGTAAGTGAGATAAGAAAATAAATGAGAAGATGAGCTCTGAGTGGTAACTCAGTGAGGACCTGGGTGTGGATTGGAATCCATCTTGTTCTGTCTAACCTTTAATCTCAATACTAACTCTCAAATGGTTAAAAAAGGGGGTTTGGTTCCAGTCCTGTTTCTGACACATATTATCCATATGCCTGTGGATAAATTGCTTAAACTCTCAAGGTTTTAACAACTTAAAGGAACTCTCAAAGAATATGTTACAGGGGAATTGCTAAACTCTTATCTATAGGAGTTCCCATCCTGGGAATCCTCTATACTAACAAAACCCATGTGTCTGAATTTATCCCCATAAAAGGAAAAGGGGAAAGAAAAGGGAAAAGGAAGGGATCTAATACCACACAACACTACTGCAGAAGGATAGGATATCATATTTAATTGGAATATTAATAACATAGCTCATTCAAGAATATAAAATGATGCTGCCTCTTAGATATATTTCCATTGTCAGGAGCAATAGTTTACATAGGGATAGTAATATCTTTTACAATGCAATCCAATAATTGAACCATATTAAATTACTCTAAAAAGTTTGACTTGAATATCTATATAAGAAAATCTAAGGGTTTGAAGGATGTCTACTGTTCTGACTATGATATAATTACTGACTTGATATCCTACCATGCTTGCCCTGCAATCTATTTGTATTTATATTGTGTGTGTGTGTGTGTGTGTGTGTGTGTGTATGTGTATGTGTTAGGACAGAAATTGGAAATGCACAATGAGTAGAGGAAGGAGAGCTAGTTGAATTGTCCTTGAGAAGTTATACATCACAAATACGCTATGTAAAAGTCTTATGAAGAAGGTCAAAGAAATATGAATGAAAAAGGTCTGATCAGATTGCAAGATAGCAGAATTGTTAAAAAAAAAAAAAAAAAAATTAGGTAACATGGTCCATTGGTATCTTTGTGAAATTAAGATTAAGTGAAAAACAACTTCTATTGGTCCCTGTGATATATAAGCTTATGGTAAGACATGGACAATTGTGTCCTAGATAAACAGGCATGAATAAGTTGTTATTTGCATCATTCATATCAATGAGATTATTGCAAAATGCATCAATGTAAATTTTTAAACAATGAAAATGATGGTAAATTATAAAATCATTATCTTATGGTGATTGTAATTTGCTTTCAAAATTGATCCAAGGTGACCTCACTTTTTACTTTTTTCCCTTTCACATTAATCCCCCCAAATTGTATCAGTCTGATTTTGTGTTATAATCCTTGTGTTTTCTAGTTACATATTGATGAGGGGAGCCCTGAAACTCTTTCTCTTTCTCTCTCTCTGACTTTGGGAAGGAACCATAAGGTAGAGCACTTGAGAAGCTCCTTGAAGGAGAAATTCTCCTTGAACCCTGCCTCTGTGAGACCTGCCCAAGGGAATCAAGATAAAAATGGTTTATCTAGGTGGGGCTAGTTGAGTCGGAGCTGGAGAATTCCAACCCGATTGAATTAAAGATCAAACCTAGAGACATTCATTCAATTCTATTCAAATTCCAGCTTGAGCTGAACCCAGTTCCCATCAAGAGCAAACCCCAGCTTGTAGCCAAGGCTTCTATTATAAAAAGTCAATTTTAGGCCCAGTCCTTGCAGAGGACTTAATATGCCATGCCAAGGAAACTCTCTCTCTCCCTGGCATAGCAGCAACTTCTGCCCACTAAAATGATTTTCTCTTTCAGTGTTAGCCTTTCTTAACTCTCTCACCTATTTCCCTAACAAGACTTCATACCTCTCTGTTGGGATTTCTTTACTAGAAACTTTGCTTCTCTGTCAGGACCTTGCCACTAAGGAACTCAGTCTTTCTATTCATGCATAGCAAAGGCTGACTTCCCAATGCCAATAATAAACTTCTTTTTACCAGTCCAGCTGAAAAAGTTCATAAATTCCTTTATAAAGGACCTCTGTGCCACCAGAAGGGGGTTCCCACAACTTCCTACCCTGCACCTAAATTCTAAGGGGATTTAGGGGAGCCAATTCTCTTCATTTGGTTCCCTGAACTCCAAACATGCCACTAACCTCATCATTTAACTCCCTCACCACCAGGAACCCTAATCTCATCATTTGGTTCCCTGACCAGGAATTGAACCTGGGCCATGGCAGTGAAAGCACCGAATCCTAGGCACTAGACCACCTCTATCCTTCATTTCCTCTCTCCCTTCCTCCTTCCTCCCAGTCACCCTTCCTTTCTTTTTTTATTTTCTCTCATTCTTACTTTATTTCCTTTCATTCTCTTCCATTCTTCCCTTCTTTTCCACCTTCCCTTCCTTCCCTCATTCTCTCCTATTTTACTTCTTTTACTATCTTCCTTTCTCCCTCCTTTCTTTTTTTCCTATTCTCCTCTCTTCTTTCCTCACTCCTTCCTCTCCTTTTTTTCTTTCTTTCCCCTATTTCCCACTTTCTCCTTTTCTTCTTCCCCTTTTTCCTCCCTCTTTACCTCATCTATCACTACCTATTTGTTCTTCCTTTCTCTCTCCATTCTTCCTTTCCTTCCTTCCTTCCTTGAAGAAGAGGGATAGAGTGGAAAGAGTCCCAGACTTTGAGTGTCACTACACTTGAATTCAAATCTTGACTCCTTGACTTTGCCACTAAATGATCTATGTCAGCTACATGATCTTGAACACTTGGCTCTCTAGATTTCAGTTTCTTTATCAGTTTAAAAAAAAAAAAAAGGTGGCAATTAGGCCATTCTACCAATTGAAAAGGAATGGTAAATATGGTACTTGAGCTTTACACATAAAATCTCTAATTCGTACAATGATTCAGAAAACTGATATGACCCCTATATCTATCTCTTCATAGAAAAATCAGGGATACAAGACTAGAGTAATATATAAATTTGACTTACATCACTAATCATGTTTGCAACAAAGTTGTTTTGTTTTGTTAATTGGGCAAGGGGTTGTAGGGAGAGAAAAAAATGTTTGTCAACTGAAAAATAAAGTGAAATAAAAAATAAAATAAAGGGAAGAGATTTTTTAAAAAACCATATAAATGCCCCAAACTGAAGGAGGAAAGAAGATTATGCTTTCAAGAAGCTTTAAAAAAGTAATGTAAAACCATCCTTTAATTTAGTATGGCAAAGAATTGACAATGGAAAATGCTATCTTCCCAATAGGTTATATAGGAATTATGTGGTTGATAGTACTGCAAAAGGTAGAGGCCTTTGACATATTTGTAACATTTACCTTTAAAATTTTATTCAGTAGAATCATATAAGCCACCAGTCATGGAAGAACAAAAATCCAAATTACTTGGCCACAAAGGTCTGTTACAACTTTTAAATTCTGCCATCCTATAGGAGAAAATGGATGGAAAATGTTTGAAACATTTGGTTACTTTCAAATTAGCAGGGTCTAAAAACATTTGTCTTAATTTAAAGTATTAAAAAAAAAAATCTGATGGATACTTGTACCAGGAAAATATAAAACCCCAACAGCTATTATTTTATCTGAACTTCTCGTCATCACCTAAAAAATTTAAGATGATGAGGGGGATCTAATTCATTTAATTTCTGAACTCTGTAATATTATTTTGGCTACATGGATTGTAATATTTTAATTGTACCTTTTTGCTGTTAAATGTACGTATTTGTATGTATGTATGCAGTCTAGCCTAGACAAATCAAATGTGCAATCCACCATGAAAAACAGCTCATGTTTTCGGTCGAAGAGAAAGATTTGAAATTTAAACTACCACAGAAGAGTGAACAGGCCATTGAAACTACCCTGGAGTTAGAGATTGCTAATCCAGCTATGTTCAAAATTTCAAGATATGACCAGTTTCATGTTTATGTGCTCTAAGGCACAGGAATAACCAAAAAAAAAAAAAAAAGAAAAGAAAAGAAAAGAAAAGATAAGAGGAGAGAAAAGGAGGAAAAAAATCCCTGAAGATTGAAGACATTCAGGTTCTGAAAAGATTATTCCCTTGGTCAATTAATAGGTTAGATTCCAAATCAAAGACTGAAGCAAAATAAAATTAGAAGGAAAACATTATTAATTCTTAGATTATGCCCAATTTTTTTTTCCTTTTCTTTCAGTAAAAGGAGGTGAACAATTTGGGTACTAGATGCAAAGTTGACAGCATTAAGAGATTTTAATATACTCTCGCTAGAAGACTGAACATTTCAGAGATCTGGGAGGCCTTCTTTGGCTTAAGATATTCATGACAAGACTCAAGTATTACCTGGAAAAGAGGCTAAAATGTTCTGTGACTAGTGAGGGAAATCCCCAGCTAAAGACATTAAAAAATTTACAGATTAACATTATACTGACCATTTTTATTCTGAGAGATGTTAAGAGACCAATAGTTATCATCTTAATTATTTTCATAAAGCATTTAGCTTCACAGTCATAAAATAATATTTATTAAGCACCTCAAGTACATGTAGTATACCAAGCATGAGTTTATAGGTTGCTTTTCAAAGCCAGACTAACATTTTATGGATTAACTTTTAACCCAAAGACAGACAAGGTCTTGTATCATTTGACTCCAAAAAGACCTGCAATCTACCAGAAATATTCACAGGCAACATAAAGCCCAAAGCTATTATTCAGTCTGCCATTTTGACTGATATATGAATACTTCCATAATAAAATAAAAATGACCTAGACTGTAGGATTCTATGCAAACCCCCAGTGTCCTCAACAGTTCTTCACATAATGATTTCCAGATCCCTCCTCTAGACATATTTTAGTTTGCAAAGTGCAATGATTAGAAATAGATAGAATATTTTAGATGTTGTCTGCGTAGCACAGTGTATATTGGGATAATTTCTCTGCTTGCCTGGATAATGCAATTAATTAATTGCCAAGAATGAATTAGTTTGTTTTGTTTTGTTTTGTTCTGTTTTAAGCAGTCTCATAACACTGTCAAGTAGTATTATAGACTAATGCCTAGAAAGGGCTTGTCTTCGAGTCAGGAAGACCCAAGTTTAAGTTTTATCTCTGATGCGTATGAGGAAAATAATTTAACCACACAATACTCTAAGCAAATTATTTGGCCAGATTTTTTTTTTTTTGTCAAAAATATACCTAAAATTATAGTTTGTAGAATCTAACGTTACCCCCTCTTCTATAAATATTCTTTAGGAAGATATGCAAAACCTTGCTCACTTTATTTAGTTCCACCTTAGCTTTGCAGCCTTATTTCACATTCTTCCCCTTCATGTTTTAAAACTACTCGTCATTATTATGTGAAAAGTCTTTTATTTTCCCCACCTTTATGCCTTTATTGAACTATTTCTCATGCCTGAAATGCTCTTTTACCCTCTCTCTGCCATTTGAAATCCTGTCTATCCTTCAGACTAATTTGGATATGACCCCTTCCTTAACTTTTCCCTCTTTTCTACTAGTCAATCTAGCCAAAAGTTATGTCATCCTATGACTGTAATAATTTGTGTGGCTGTATCATGTACTTGTAATGGTTTTTTATTACAGTTATTATAAAACTTATATCCTTCTCCTGAAATTGTATGATTGTCTTACACTGATTCAGTCCCTAGAATAATGTCTTACATGACTTTAGTAGAGGGTAAATAAATATTTAGGAGTAAATGAAACCAAAAGGGACAATAAAAGAAAAAAATACTTATCTCCAGAAATTTAAGTAGCAAAAAGAAAGAAAGGCATCCTAGATCTGGAAATCAAGTGATGTGGTTGGGTAAGAGGAGAATAAATCATTCCAAAGGCTAAGACCTAGAAATGGAACATTGGGATGAGAAACACATAATGATGACATGGAGCATCTGGTCAATTCCTATCCATTTCAGATATTTCTTCATCCCTTGGCTCAGGTGTCTGCTTCTCTGCAGCAGCAAATCCTTATAACTTACCCCAAAACCAAATTCTTCAGGACATGTGAATAGATTTTTATTTCATTATTATTATATCATTAATTAATTAGAGTTTGTTCCTCACATTAGGTTGTTCTCACCTAGTCTTTTTCAAAGAGTCACAAATTACTTCTGTCTGTCTCCAGATTTCCCCAGCTATGACTAAACTGCAAAAGGTGGTTACTTCCTTCTTCTCTTTGCCCATGTGTCAATCATGTAAGTCAAGGATGGACGCACACCTCACTCCTAAAACTTTGCTCCCTCGAGATTCACCTGACCTTGTTCAATCATGTGTTAGCTGCTGTTCTCAAGATCATAGCATGCTGGGCTTAAAAACTCAGTTCCTTTTGAAAGGTGATAGGAAATTTATTTACTTGAAACCAACACCGAAAAAGTGGTCATAACCACACATAAAGCATTTAAAACAGCATGGTATAGAGAGAAAAAGCACTGGGTTTAGAGGCAGAAGAAATGGGTCCAAATACCAGCTTTACTGATTTCCATTTGTCCAATCACTTCACCACTACCCTAAGTGTCACTTTTTGTCTTAATTATAAAGGAAAAGCATTGAACAAGTTGTCCTCTCAAGTTCCCACAATCAAGTTCTAACAATCTGATTCAAATCTACTCTTTTAGTCTTGGTTTTACATCATCCTCCCTCACAAACTCTACTTTCCAGACAAATTTTCTTATTTGCCATTCCATATACAGAGTAAGCTACATGGAAACTCCTGGATTGGTTTGTTTATTGGGGGGTTGAGGTAGTCTTCACCATTAGTTTCCCTAATGTGTTCTGCCTGGAAGTGCAACACTCATTCCTGTACTTATCTCACTACCTATTAGCAGTTTTTCTAAACCTCCCTGGGTAGCTAAAATCCCTCAGCTCTTGAGAACTCACTATATGGGCACCCAACTGCCTTTGCCCCACTGCAACTCAGATGTTCAATCCAACTTTTAGATGATGTTTTTCAGATTTACAAAGTCAATATCGGTACATTAATTCATTTGATCATCCCAACAACTCTTTGAGGTAGGTTCTGTGCTATTATTTTTATAAATGAGAAAAACTGAGGCTGAGAGAAGTTACCTTTGCCCAGGGTTGCATAGTTAGTAAGTATCTGAAACAGAATTTGAACTAAGCTCTTCCAGATTCCCAATCTAGTGCTCTATCTTCTTGCTCTGCCCTCAGCCATTCTTCAAATGTCCATGTGCCAAAAGCAGTCAAAGAAGTGATGGCCAGGAGCAAAATCCTTTCTGTCTGCTCTCTCACGTCCCCCCTGAGCCATGGAGAAAACCATTTCATCTCTGCTCATTTCTCACTCCTGATAGCTCCTAGACATCCCTGCAAATAGAGGGAAAAGAGGCTGTCACTTTGAGACTTAGCCCTTCCTTAATCCATAGGTCAAAATAAGCCAAAGAAATCCATTTAGGTCAGAAGACCTTCTACTTCCAACATTCACAGTTGAATGCCACTGGAAGATGGGGTGGGGGTGGAATAACAAAGACTAAATAGGATCATAGATTTAGAGCTGCAAGGAAACTTTGAGACCTTTATTTTTTATACAATAGAGCTGTGATTTGAAAGTCATCTCTGACTACAAATTCAGCATGCTTTCTCCTATACCATGCTCTTCCGAGTCAAAAAAAACCTCTTAGAGCCTCAATTGTATCATTGGTAAAATGAAGTTAATTGCATTCCCTACCACCCAGGGTTGTTTTTAGGAAAGGGCTTGTCAAATAGCAAATTATGATTTGGGTTGATGAGAAGAGGGGAAGGAGGAGAATGGAAGTGACATTAGGTTAAGTTTTGAATAATGGGTAAGGTATTAAAGGGAAGAAAAAAGCCATTTCAGATAGCAAGACAAAGATAAACAAAGGCAGAAAAACAGAAAAAGGGCAAAGTCTATTTGAAAGCAATGAGTAGACTCATTTGTTTGGGGTAGAAGGTAGATTCAATCTAAAGAGCATTTAAGCACCTACTATGTTCCAGTGACATAAAAAAAAAAAAACAAAGTCCCAAATCTGACCCCAAATTTTCTACATTCCAGGAGCAAAATCATTGTTAGTCAACATATGTTCATTACACCCCTACAACAATCTAACTGTAGAGATTACAAAAACAAACAACAACAAATAGTCTCTTGCCCTCGGGGAGCCGACATTCTAAATACAAATAAAACAATACAAAGTTAAGCTGCTCCCTTTTTCTTTCTGTTTTTAGGTTAAAATCTAATTTGAACACAAAACATCCCTAGTTCAATTGTTCTTGCTTGCACAGAGCTATTCTATTGCTTAGAAATGATCCTCAATGCCTACATTTCTGAAAGGCACTACCTATCACTATAGAGCCCCGTCTTTAAACTTAATGCTTCCAGAAGGAATCAAGGGAGAAAATAACACAGGTATAGAGGCGGTGAATGGTAGAGATCCTACAAGTAAAGGTGAAGAAAACTCTTGGAAAGATGAATAAAAGCAAACAAAATTCAAGCTAGTCAAATAGTCATCCACTTTGTCATTTTTTCTGGTCTTTCCAGTCGCCAGCAGACAGAATAATGAGTTGGTTTCTTTTAAATTATAAACATTTAAAAAGTATTTGTTTCCCCCCATTGTTTTCCCAGTTTTAAATGAAGGTGCCTGATTTCCCTATAGCTGTTGATGTGATCACTAAATGCAATTAAAGAGCTGAGTTTCCACTACTTGCTCTAGAAAGCCCTTTGGAGATATTGGCAAAAGGTACAGGGAAAGACACAGAGGGAAACAGCTTTTCAATTATGGCATTTTATCTCAAAATCAAGCATAGTTTTAAGCCTGTTATTTCTAAGAGCATGAAAAATACTTAAATGTAAAAAAGACATGATTCTCTAAGTTTCTTTTTGTTTTGTTTTGTTTTTTTTGTCATTTATCTCTAAACTCCAGTAAATGAACATGTACAAAGACTATTTTCTCTACTTCATCTCTGACAATATATTTATGGGATGTTTGAGCCTATATATGGGAGGTTTGAGCCTATATATATGCCTATATAAGGCATAAAAAATTATGCCTTTTTAGAAAAGGCAAAAAAAAAAAAATCTGCATAATAATTCTTTCCTTGAGTTATGTGGAGATGTATAAATCCTTTAGCATTTTATATTTTTTCAGCATATTTAAAGGTTTGGAAATATACTTTTGTAGCATAAAGAAATGAATTGGGTGGATGGGAAGATATAGGGGCTGTTTCATTTCCTTCAACATGCAGCAGCTCTTCTCTGATGAACTGTGGAAGATGTTTTTTTGCCCTGGTAACATCTGGCTACCTGGCAGACTCCATAGGCAGCTGGGTTGGTAACTTTAGAGTTGCTTCTGGGCCTTTCATATAATTAGTCTGCTTATGGGCCATCTGGGTTGCTTTGATTTCACTGCTGCCATTTTCACTCTTTCTGAAGAATTTCTATGTGTTTATTCCTTTGTGGCTCTGTCCATTAATAAATCTGCCCTTAGATGGGGTGACATCAGGTTTATTCATGGACTGTGCCAATAGTGCGCCCTTCCAAAAATGCCTCTCCACAGCAGGAATTGCCCTACCTATCAAAAAGGGTTTATGGGAGCCATATTAAAACAGTTTGGGTATGGGGGTGGGGGTGGTGCTTGTTTTGTTTGATTTAAAAACAATGAACAGATTTCTAAACGTAGAGAAGTTGTAGTGACTCCTTGCCCCACCAATTTCCTACCAGCAGAGGAATTCTTATGCTCTGGAAGGATTATGCTTTTTTAGATCATTTAAGTGTCAATGAGCTGGGCTAATGGGGGGAAGAGTGCCAACATGAGCCCTAATAAAACAATCATCAGAATAATCTCTCCTGGTTTGTGGTAAATATCTTGTCTTTAAAGATGGCAATACTGGTCAAAGTAGAATGTAACTCCACAACATTGTTCAGATCTGTCTCCTCTCTAGTCACATCATCATCACTGTGATGGGATCTTAGCTGCTGCTACTCCAGCCCTAATATCCTGACACTCTCTCCCTCTCTCATATGGGCCCCAACTAGAACAAAAGGACTTTTCCCAAGCATATCCTATCTGAGATACATCTAATATCACAGAGATTTTTCTCAAGTCCATCTTATCTAAAGTTATCCAAATTTATCTGAAATTGCCCAATCTCCCTGCTTTGCCCAATTCTTAGGTTTTTCTTACTCTTTTTTTCTCTATATCAAAAACTCTGAGGGCCTTTCCATCTTGGATTTATTTATTTAGATTTTTTTTTGACTAAGTGAAAGGGAGATTTTTTTTGCCTCAATTACTATCTAGCCTTAAACAGTGAATGGGGTGAAATCTCAGTCAAACTGAGACCTGTTGAAGGTCTCAGCTTAAAAAGGCCAAGGTCTCCCATTTCATTTAGGGCCATCTCTAGCTATCTTGATCTATAGCTGGCCACTGGACCCAGATGGCTCTGGAGGGGAAAGTGAGGTTAGTGACCTTGCCCAGCCCTCATGACATCATCTCCCTGATGTTCTTCAAGAACAAAGGAGAAACAACAAAACTTCAATATAATCCTTCACTTTACTCTGCTGGACTGCCTCTTTCTCCTGAGGAGATCCTTCAGGGTGCATCCCTCTCATAAATGCCCATGCTTGACTGGGAGATGTTTAAGCCTGACTTCTTTCAAAGATGATACCAAGAAACATCCAGTACACTAACAACCCTAGTCCTGACCCTAAAGCTTCTCACCTATATTTAGTAATAGTTTCCTAATTGTTTTCCTTGCCTCTCTCTTGTCTAATCTATTTTCCATAATTCTACCAAAGTGATTTTACAGAAGCATCATCCCCCTCCTTATTCAAGAAAATCCACTTTCTCAAACAAACAAAAAATAAAAACTCCTCTGTCTGGTATTTAAAATCCTCCCCAATTTGGTCCCAACTCCCCTTTCCATCATCCTTCTCTATTATTTTATCCACATACTAGAGTCCAGCTAAACAGGCCTGTTTACTGTTTCTTAGCATCTCCACCTTCTGTGTTTGTGCTTCTGCACTGGATGTCTCCTATGTCTTTATTATTCACCTACATTTCTTGAGTCCCTTGTTTCCTTTAAAACCAAAGTCAATCTTTTGAGAACTGAAGAATAGTTTAAATGAGTAAAAGTGCTCATGGCTAATTAAAATAATTTAATTAATTAAAATAATATTATTTATATGACCATAGTATCTATAATGATGAATAGATTTAATGCTGTGCCTAACAGAATACTAAAGGATACTTTGCAGAGCTAAACATAATGAAATTTATTTGGAGGAACAAAAGTATTAGAAAATAGAGGAAAATCATAAGCAGAAATAGGACCTCTAATCCCTAACTCTGAGATAGAGCAGTAATTATTTAAAAAAAAAAAAAGGAGGTCCTAGTTTAAAAATAGAAAACTAGATCCCTGGGACACACTAGGCAAGGAAGAATCAGAAATAAATAAATTCAATGATCCAACATATAATAAACTTGAAAACATGTTATATAGGAAACAACTCCCTATTGATGAGGAGTTATGGGAAAATTGGAAAGTAGTCTGTCAAAATTAAGTTTTGACCAACATCTTATATTATATTCCATAATAAATTCAAAATGGATAAATTCCCTGAATATTGAAACTCTTATCATTAAAAAAAATAGAAGAAAACATTAAATAACTTTCATAGCTATTAGTAGTGGAAGAATTGATAACTATATGAAAGATAAAGATGATTATAAAAAAAAGAAATAGATAATTTTAATAACATGTAAGTAGAAGGTTTTTACATGAATAAAATTAGTGCAATTAATAAAGAAGAAAATATCTACCTTGGTATAAATATCTTTAAGAAGATTCTAATAGCTATACATGTAAACATATATGGTATATACACATGAGTATATACATGTATATGCATACACATATAAATATGCATGTATTTATGTGTGTATGTGTGTGTATGTATGTATATATATATAAAACACATGGATATTTTTATACTTAGTTGCCCATGGCAACTAACAGGAATACCCTAAGTTATTAATATAGGAAATAAATTCAAAAAGAAACAACCCTGAGGTATTACCTTACTGTCAGCAAACTGACAAAGATGACAAGAAGGAAACAGTCAATGCTAAAGGGATTGTGGAAAAATGATAACACTAGTATAGGGTGCAGTCAATTAGTCCAATAACTCTAAAAATCAATTTGAAATTATAAAATAATTAAAATGTCCATACCTTTTGATCCAAATATTTCACAGCTAAGCATTGATCCCAATGATATCAGTGACAAAAAAGAAGGCCCCCTAATAAAACAAAATTTAAGGATCATTTTTCATAATATAAAAGAACTAGAAACAAAGTAGGTGCCCCTCAACTGGAAATGGTTAAAGATATTCTGTTATTGTGCTGTAATAAATGATGCATATGATGAATACGAATACAGAGAATTATGAAAAAGAGTTCAAGGAACCAGTTCAAAATATAATAAGCAAAAACCTGGAAAATTATAGCTGTGTATGTCTGTTTCTCATAGTTTGAGATTAATACATCCAGAAAGACAGAGAGACACAGACTCTCTCTCTCTCTCTCTCTCTCTCTCTCTCTCTCTCTCTCTCTCTCTATATATATATATATAATGTATGTATATATAGAAAGAACAATAATAAAATAATGAGAAATAATGAGTAAGTGAATATTGTGAAATCATAATAAAGAATCTTGTCTCCTCCTTTGCTTCTTTGCAAATGATGAGGACTTTTGGTATGAAAGATTATAATTAAAGTCAGACTTTTTATATGTATTGTTTCCTTATATCAATGAAAGCAGAATCCAATATATTTTGTCTATACTTTTATATGTACATATTGTCTCCTTTGATAGACATAAAGTATTTGAGGGTGGAGATAATTTCATTTTTTATCTTTACATCCCAGATTCTGGGATCTACTGTATGCCTACTATGTACCAGGCACAATCCCTGGCACTTAATAAATCCTTGTTGATTGATTGAAATAATTTTTCTTTTCCATATTCAAAGCACGGATGTAATCTTTGACTCTTCTTTCTCCATCATTTCTCATAACCAATTGATTGCCGAGACCTGTTGATTCAACTCTCCATTCATCTTCTCTTAATTATTTCCATTACTAAGGCTCTCATCACTACTTACCTTGACTACACTAAAAGCCTCTAAACTGATTTTATTATCTCAATTCTCATCCTCCTTTAAGAATCTCAAACTTTTTAACAACTATTGAATTTTTTTTAACCAGCTCAGCGCAAATTCATGTCTTCCTATCTTTTCTAAAATATTATACATTTCATCAGTACCCTGAAAGAATTAATACAGTCATTCTGACCGATATCTTACCACTGGATTTGTGGTAGAGAAAATGAGGATGATGACTTTGGCCCAACCTTTCCTTACTTAAATCGAACTCACTTGCAAATCAAGATATCACCTTCCTGAGGTCTTGGGTCCTCTTTGAGAACAGAGGACAATTAACAATATTGGAGTGAGTTAAAAAATTAATCCGTTAATCCAATCATGGTCATGATAAAAAATAAATGCAAAAAACATTCCCTCTTATGGAGCTCACATTCAAATCTGGGAGACAATATTTTAAATAATTGTACATCTAACATATAAATCAAGTACATGGAAAATAATCTCAGAGGAAAGGCACAAACTGTTGAAAGGACCAGGAAAGGTCTCCTAGAGAAAGTGGGATTTGAGGCACGTCTTGAAGAGAAACTAAGAGGTAGAAATAAGAAAGGAGATCATTCCAAGAATAGGGAATAGGCAAGGAGATAGGAGAGGGAATGTCTTGTTTAAGATCAATAGAGCTGAATTTTTCCAGTGCATGGAGAGGAATAAAATATAAGAAGAATGAAAAGAGGGATCCAGGTAATGAAGAGCTTTAAATTCCAAATAGAGGACTTCATCTTTGATGCTATAGGTTCTAGGGAGTCAATGGAATTTAGTAAGATAATTCCTGTTCTTTAGGAAAAAATCACTTCAGAGACAGTGCAGCATAAATTGGAGTGAAGAAAAAAAAAATCTAACACCCTAACACATTCTGACTATTTCTAAATCACATTAATGTCTTCTCCCTGTTCAGCTGTAAGTTCCTGGAGGACAGGAAATCTACAACTACCTTTTTTGACTTTTCTATACACAGTCCCTACTTTAATGTGGGACATATGGGATGTAGTATCTGCTTACTCAGTCCCTACTGAAGAAGCAGCTGAGTAACATAGTGAATAGAGTGAGTAGACTTGAGATCAGGAAGAGGAGATCAAATTCTACTTCAGATTAGTAGTAGACACCATGTGACCCTGGGCAAATCATTTAATCTTGTTTCCTCAGTTTCCTTATCTGTCAAAAGAGTTAGGGAAGGAAATGGCAAACCATTCTAGTATCTTTTCCAAAAAAAGCCCAAATGAACTCATAAAGAGTCATACATGATAGAACAACAATGAAAAAAAATAGGAGGAGAGGTGTCATGTTATAGCAGAGAGAGGCAGGAAAACTCAGATTCAAATCTGACATATATAAGCTGCTTGACCAAGGGCAAGTCACTTAATCTCTCATTGCTAACAGGCAACTAAGATTGCATTATATATATATATATACATATAGAGTTCAACTACATTAATAAAAATCAAAAAGCCAGAACCAACTCCCATTTTTAAAAAAAATTAGAAAATTGTTTTATTTTGCTTTTCTTGAAACCAAGCCTGCATTTGACTAATTGCAATTCTTACTCTCAGTTTTGAACTCTAGAATCAAACAAAAAGATAGGAAGAAAAATCCAGAATATAGAATAATTTTTTTTTCATGAAATCCACCCACCAACATAATAAGAAAAGCCTTTAAAAAAAAATTAATTTCCCCCATCATTAAAGCTTCACAACCAAATAACTAGTTCTCCAAATTTTACCTTAGAAATCAAGAAATGCATCTCATTTCTGAAAAAAGCAGTCAATGTCAAATTTCTCCTTCAGGCAACCCACACGAATAATTCCCTTTCATATTTACACATGAGCAACCAGATAACTAGGAGTCGTCATCTGCCTAAAGAATAGGATCCTTATTCATCTGTTCTTGAGACTTCTTATAATCACAGTTTCCAGTTACCCTTATTAGAAGAAGGGTTAGGCCTAGTAATAAAAGATGAAATATCCAATTTCTTGAATTTGTGTTGTACAGGAAATGAGTTAACAAATATCACTGTAGATTAGATGGCCTAGGGATAAAAGCACCCCCTTCTTGATCATGAATATAATGGCCATTCTTTGTCCTGATTCTGGTGACTAAAGAATACATTGATAGTTTTTTATTTAAAGGATATCAGAGATGTGTTAATATTGGGGAAAATTCCACTCATTTGGATTTTGACCAAATGTAGCAGAACCAAAAATGGCCTAGCATCTGCTTTGATGCAAGGTTATATGTAAGACTGGCCCTAGGAAAAATAGGGAATATACCAAGTTTAAGTATGGCGAATCCAGGTACAGCCTGGACCATAGATCTTTCCCAACTATTTCCTTCTGTTCTATTCCCATGACCTGTCTTTATTTACAAAATGAAAATGATAGTTAGCTCACATCCATGTACTTTATAAAGACCCTAAATGATAACTGTTTTTCATTCACAAAGAGGACCATGACATCAGGAAAGGGATGCAAGTGAATTAGATTTAAGTGAGGGAGGGCTGTGCAAGGTCACCTCCCTCACTTTTTATTCCAAAGCCATCAGGGTTCAGTGGCAAGATATAGATCAGGATGACTGGAGATGGCCCCAGATGTAGTAGGAGACCTTGACCTTTTTAGTTCTTTAACAGATTTCAGTTTGACTGAGGCAACTCTCATCAATAATTAAGGATAGGTAAGAAAAGGGGCAAACTTTTACCAAGTTTAAAAAAAAAAAAACTGGAGGAAAGGGGGAAGATTTCTTGCAAAACAGAAACAATTGCTATTTACATTCATTTTGAGCCGATCAGGACACAAACAACGACTAAGGCTTAAGCTAGAACCTATTGTTGGCCAATCAATGAGAGCCAAAGTGATTTTAGTTTAAGACATGTCCCTTAAAAACAAAATCCATTACATAAATGCCAAAATATCTTGCATCCTATGAGATTTAAAAGCACTGATTCCAGGCAGAGGATCTGGATTAAAATACTACCTCTGACACTTATTATCTTTATAGCCATGGAAGAGTCATTGAGTAGTTTTAGGTGTTGCTTTTCTCAAGTGTAAAATGAGGGACCTTAATCATATGGTCCAACTTCAAATTCCCCATCTCTGATAATGAGTGCTGATACAGTGATTGATAGTTTACAAAGTATTTTCCTTATCTCATTTGATCCTTACAATAAAAGAAAGTATGTTATTATTATTCCCATTTTACGGTTGGGAAACTAAATTAAGTGACTTGTCCACAGTCCACCTACTAAGTATGTATCTGAAGCTGGATGGGATCTTTGGATGTTCCTACCTCCAAATTTAGCAAATTCAGCAATACATTCACTTATTGTGATCTATTATCCCATAATCCTAAATCAGGAAATAATAGCTAACATTTATAGTATACTTAATATGTGCCAAGTGCTCCAAGTGCTTTATAATTATTCATTTGATCCTCTCAGCAACCTTGGAGGTAGATACTATTATTATTCCCATTTTACAGATGAGGAAACTGAGGCAAACAGAAGGATTAGGTGACTTTCCCAAAATCACACATCTAAGTATCTAAATTCAGTTCTGAATTCAGGTCTTCCTGATGTCAGGCCCAATTCTCTATCCACTGCTCATTCTAGCTGTCCACCAAGTCAGTAGTGTAAGTATTATGATCTCTAGTTTTTACTTGAAACTGAGGCTTAGAATAAAGCATTATGCAGATATCAGCTATGAAACAAATGATAAGAGGGTTTTCTTTTCTCAGTTGTTGGCAGCAGAAAACAAAGACAATTATTAGTTGTATCATATCATGGTATTACCTTAAATATCAGGTTCTATGATTTATTCAAAACATGGAGTGGAGAAATGTCGCTCACCTACAGAGACTACTGCCTCAAATCCAAATACAAAGCTCAGGTCAATATGACTAGGAGAAGGAATCCTGTCTTGGATGTTTCTTGTTTCAAGTTTCATTTTCCCCTCTTATTATCTTGAATACATTTTACCTGATTGGAAAAATAACACCGTGTTTGAAAATTACCCCAATTTCCCATTTGAACATATTTTCTGATTTACGTCCACACTTGGAACAAGCTCTTTTCCCCTCCCCAAGAACATATGTTTGCTCTTGAGATTCTTCTTAAGATTGTGCATAGGTAAACTTCTTTTATAAGCTTTATAGGACACAAACATGTATTCCTCTTTATGCCGCTGGACGATTTATTGGATTAACCAGAAGGATTTGATGTGAAAGCTTAAGATGATATTGAAAACACATCACTTCTATTGTAGCTAAGAAAATCAGCTTTAGAATTAGAAAGACCTTGTATCGGGCATTATGTATAGACCTTTAGCTTTTTATCACAGCGGTTCTTTGTTGCCATGGCAACAGAATTAACCATTTCATTAATATCACAGGAGAAACACACACATTTATGCATTTCGGTCTTCAAGAAAAAAAAAAATTCGCATTCTTTTTCCAAGGCATCAGACCACTCTCTATGTCTATTCCCCAGTCTACTTCTCCTCCCAGCCCCCAGTCCCTCCAAAATATTTTTGCTGATTTTTTTTCTGTAGGACTTTATAATGTAAACTTCATTTTTTAAAAAAAATTAAATTTCAACTGACTGCATTGGTTTGACTGCCGGGAAGGGTCCCTTGAGCAGAGAAACAGACTTCAGAATCAGAAGCCGCTGAAAGCAATAAGAATCATACAAAGAGACTCGGTTGTCTGTTAGAAGGAAAGCCACTTGCTTGTTTTTGTCTTCCTTTGTGATCAGCTTGGTGAAATGGGTGTTACTAGCCGTACCAAAGAGTAATCCCTGATCAAAAGGAATAACCTAGTTGTTGCTATCCCTGATCAAAAGGAATAATCCAGCTGTTGCTGTAGACTGCAAGGTTGGGTTAAAAAAAGGCTGATTGTGTTGGAGATGGAACAGCAGAGGAAAATGTCCTTGGAACAGGAAAGCCATTCATTTCATAAATAGCCACACAGGAGATCCATGTTCTGCTGCCCAGAAAGCTAGGGTAGCTTCCTCCATGTTTGCACTGACCCTTTCTGGTGGGAATTTTATCAAAATGGTTAACTTTTACTCCTTGGTTGATGTATTTATTGTGGTGAAACACACACACACACACACACACACACACACACACACACACACTTCTCAGCCACAAGGTACAGGAACAAAAGTTGGGACACAATTTCTATGCAGAAATTCTGCAAATAGAAATTCCTTTATGTCTGCCGATAAATAGTGTTTCTCAGTGAAAACAATTAGTGCTGCAACTTTACATTTATAACTTAAAAAAAAATTACAGAGTGATTAAGGAATGATCATTGTGATTTGTGGAATAAATCTATAATGTAGATTTGCAATGCAAGTACCATTGTTTGACATAAGTTTCTAATGTAAAAATAATAGAGTAATAGTTTTAATTTGCTCTATATTTTGCCATTTATTTTTGTGTTTGAAAATATGTTCAAAAACAATCTACACAATAACTACAACAATGATTTTGAAAAGGGTCACTAAAAAGAAGTCAAATTCAATGTAATTTTAAAAACTATGACAGTCTCAAAGAACTCAGAGAATGAAACATACCTCCTTTTTATGACAGAGACATGGAGGACTAGTGGGATAGAATGATGTTTTCATCTGAAGCATCATAGTTATATTTAGTTATATATTACAAGGAAGGTCTCAAACTAGAGAGATTTTCCAAAGAAATGATGATGAAACAAAGTTAAAAGGAATCACTAAGACATGTTAATGATGATGATGATATAATAATTATAAGAAGAAGAAGCATGGTATAATCAAGGCAGCCTCAAAGCCAAGATAACCTAGTTTCAAGTCCTGTCTCTGACATGCATCAGTGTATAATCCTAAACAAATCACTTAACCTCTCAGTGCTCTTGAACAAAGCTTCATAAACTATGAGGACACAAAAAATTTGGCAACAATAAAAGATATATCAAATGTTCCACCAATATTTTTTCCACCAATATTAATTTTTATATATAAAAATAAGCAAACACATTCTTCTCATTAGTATACAAATTTGCTTTTATCTTTAATAAGGGGTACAATTATATGTATATAAAGAATACCAAATTTATGTGCCAAATGAATTTTTGATGATTTATTATCAGCATTATCAGTAAATGTTTGATTTGGATACCTATTTTATATACTTAATATACCCAGGGTCACATAAAAATTTCTTGGCTACATAGCGGTCACAAGTAGAAAAAATTTTAAAAGCCCTGGTCTAGGCAATTCTCTAAGACTAAGTTGAATGAAAGGCACCAACCTTTGTTAATAGAAGTTTCTTCATTCAAGAGTTCCCTGTGCCGCTCTTCATAATAATAACATTGTTAATGATGATGATGGTCATAAATATAAAGAACATGAGATGATTGTAATCACTTACATTCTCTTCTCATTGTAGGGAACTAACATTAGGAGAAAATTTCTGATGAGTAAGCAGGTGAAAATTATTATAACAGTTATTTTTTCAGTTCTCTAGCTTATAATAAACACTTTCCTCCTAACAACTCTGGGAATTAGAAAGTAGCAATTATCATCATCTCCATTTTACAAATTGGGAAACTGAGATACATAAAGAAGTTAAATGACTTGCCCAAGAGTTAAACAGACTAGTATTTGCCAATGTCAGAATTCGTATCTAAAGTTCAGATCCAACTTGAAGGTTGTTCCTTTTCTCCCATATTTCTACAAGATAGCTCATCTACATAGAAGGTATAATTCAAAACAAAAGAATCCTGTAAAGGGACATATAACTGGATCACTGGCATGTGTTTTGTATTGTCTTATGTCTTGACTTTTAATGCAAAATAAAAATCTGTTTCCAGTAGCAGTAATAGAGGAGAACACGTTCAGCCATTCTGTTCTTATAGATGCTTTTCTTTCACTAAAATGGTGCTTCAATTATCTCTGATTTCTAGAGACTTCATGGAACGCAATAATACCTATCCAAACATTTCTCTCACATTCAGTAAGAGATGAACTAGGAAAAAAGCAATTAATTTACATAACATTGATTATAGATTCTCATCCTTTCAATAATAACTTTCATACAGAGAGTGAACTATTTTAATTGGTCATAGCAGTTTGATAAATCTTTACAGGCCAAATGTACCCTGTGGTGCAATAGATTTTATTATTATTATTATTCCAACTTGTATAGAGAAATTGTACACCTACATTGCTCAAGCAGCAAATGCATTAATGTATTGTATTTTTTCGGTGGACTGAAGTCTAGACACTCTTTTTCAAAAGATAAGGGATGAAAATGTCATCCTATTTTTACTTATCAGAACTAACTTATTTTTTTTTTTATTTCTGTGTTAGTGATTTCTCACTTGCTGATGCTTCAGACAAGATTTACCATGCCACATACATGTAAGAATAGTTTGATTTTCTCACTCAGGTGCCTTTTTTCTCACCTTCATTGATGAGCCAACTATTCTCATTTGGAAAATAAATGTATCATTTATTAGTAAAAAGTTAATTCTGTCAATCTAGCTATCCATTCATTCATCCATCTATATGGATCCATCCATCCATTTAATACTGATCAGATATTCTTGGGAAGAGCACATAATAATCTTTGGTTTGACATATCAGAGAAATAAAAATCATTACTCCCAGTAACTTACAAAGCAAATTTTTTAAAAGTCTATAATTCAGAAACATGACTCTAATTTTATATTAATCTATATGTATTTTTATAGTAAATACATACTCAAACTCTGAACTAGATGAGAAGATACTCTGTGGTTGCTTCTTTCTGCTGCACAAGAGGGCAGCCTTTCACTAAATCCAAGGAAAATCAAAGTTGGGCAAAATTTTTCCAACTGGACAAAGGCTGTCCCCAAATAACTCAACTCCTTGTCAGGATTGCTAAATGGGATTAGTCACTTTGGGCTTGCATCACATAAGATTGTACTTTAATTGCAGCTAGCTATTTAAGAACTGTGTGAAAGTAACTAATTCCTGCCTGACCTGAAAGAATCTGAAGTTCTAAGTAGTCAATCTGAGAAAATGTCTTCACAAAGATAAAAGTACAAATGTTTGCATGGCCATTGACATTTTCTTTCTAATGTTACATAAATGTTTCCCTTTCTCATACTGCCATGGGCAACTTCAGGTTTTCAGTAATGAACGTTAGGAATAAGCTATTAAAAAAAAATCTACTTATGATGTCAAATCATTCAACCCTAAGAGATTTTTTTTCACTGTCTCTCTTGAGTGTTTTCATACTGGTTACCCATAATCAGATTTCAAGGGTTTTGGCACAGGCTGCCAAAATCAATTTGAAATGGATAATAATTTCTATTGGGACAATTATGTATTTAAATTATGAGACTACAATGGAAATAATTTGCAAAGAAATTAAGGGAAGCCCAAAAAAGTGTTGGCAATATGCATGTACATTCAGTTTAACTGAATGTTTTACTGAAATACATTCTTTAAATGTGTTATAAGTGAGACAGAATAATGGCAAAAGTCTTGGATTGGAGTCAAAAGACCTGGATTCAAATCCCATGCCTGTCATTCCATAACTGTATAATTCTGGGCAAATTGTTTTCCCTCTCTGGGTCTGAGGGTCCTTTTATAGAGATAAAAGTTGTAGACTAGAAGACCTATAAGGTTCCTTCCAACTTTATATTAATGATTGTCTATATGAAGTAAAAATAAAAATAAATTTATTTGTATTATTATACAAAGTTTTCTCAATGTTAATTTAACCATTTGGGTTTTTCTTTTTTTAAAAAAAGTAACGGTACTAGAGCTCCTCTTTCTCCAAAATGTTTTGGCACTCTTTGCTAAATCTCTTACTGAGTACTATTGCCTTTGATTACATGAACAGTTTTATGAGGAAGATTTTAATCAGGTATCCTACAGGTTTAGACATGGGCTTAAAGG
Source organism: Sarcophilus harrisii (assembly GCF_902635505.1). NCBI lineage: Eukaryota > Metazoa > Chordata > Mammalia > Dasyuromorphia > Dasyuridae > Sarcophilus > Sarcophilus harrisii. Next base: position 397,040,227 of record NC_045429.1, on the reverse strand, counting down.
GAAATTTTGAGCAGATATAAAAGAAATATTTCTTGATTTTCAGAAAGACTTTTTAATTTTATTTTCTGAGATGACAGGCCCAAAGAAACCAGGAAGGGAAAGGGGATGGTCTGCCTTTTTGTGGGCAGGGGGTTGTTACTTGCATTGTATAAATATTAAACATGAACCACAACCATTTCCAAAGAATTAAATACCCAGAGAGCAATTTTGGTAGGCCTGGGAAGCCTGCAACATATAACCATAGAGGTGCTTCAAAGAATAAGAGCAAAGTTTGTCATCAAAGAAATGCATGATAGGAATAAAAGATAGGTTGCTTGTGTAGAAAGGATGACAACTGAATGGTTGAAATGCTCTACAAGAATTCCCACAATGTTAACAGAAAGCAAGGTGGGCCTTGAGCATAATCATAATAAAATACAAATACCATATCTATAATATTTTAAGAGTGGCAGAGGACTTTATAAATATTATCCATTTATTCTCACAACAACCCTGAAGGTAGGTGCTATTATTATGCCCATTTTACAATTGAGGAAACTGAGGCAAACAGAGGTTAAGTGTTTATACATCTAGTAAGTGTCTGAGGCTGGATTCGAACTTATTTTCCCAACTCCAGGCCCAGTACTCTCTGCACTGTGTCATTGGCTGCTTGTGGTGAATTATGGGTGGATATAGACAAGAGTTGCACAAAGTGCATTATAAATGTGGAAATATATATAGATGAATTGTACATTTTAACATATATTGGATCACTTGCTATCAAGGGGAAAGGGTTGCAGAAGGGAAGGAGAAAAATTTGGAAGGTTTTACAAGGGTAAATGTCGAAAACTATCTTTGCATGTATTTTGAAAATAAAATGCTATTAATTAAAATAAATAAATAAAAAAGAGTTGCACAGGTTTGCCTGGCCTGGATGCACAATTAGAGGGAACTTGCAAATGACTCTGTATTTATTTGTGAGGTAGGGGGGAAATTAAAAGTTTTCTAAGAGATGTTGGTCAATATGTCCTCAAATAAAGTCATTACATTTCTCATAACCAGCCAAGAAAAGCCAGAAAGAGGTACAGCCCTTCAACTTCCCTCTGCCTTCCTCCTTCAGAGGTAGCTTCAAGTGGATGTCTATGTGAATAAGTAGAAATTTGGCACATCTTGTTTATAACCATTGACTTTAATTTCCCACTAAATGGTCTCTTCAGGGAAAAACAAAACAAAAATAAAACCAGAAAAGCCAGAAATATTGCTGCTGCATGCTGCATTCTTTCTGATTCCAACACCCGATATTCTAAGCAGAGAACCCTCCTAGCCGTTACCACCAGATTTCAGCATTTAAACCAACCTCCTCCCCAATAATCCCATGGATCTGTAATCTCATCCATGTGGGTATTCCCTTCAACTCCACACATTATCCATTTGACCACCCTGAGCAATTTTTGTCTATTTCCTCCTATAGGTTTGTGATATGAAGGTTTATCCATCATATTGATGTCTTTTCTCTTGTCGACCGGGGGCAGGCAATATAAAGAAGTACCCTCCTTCTTCACTTATTCTTCTCTCTCATCAGCAAGCCAAGTATAATTAAACTCTATTTCCTGCCAACCCTCTCAAAGTACTTACCTTTTCCACTTTCACTGGCTGAGGAAGTGATCTTCTGTATCCCACCTTTCTGATCGGGTCAACCCCCCAATGGGCCACCTGTTCTGCCCCAAACTCCAGACATCCCAAGAAGCCTTACCTGCCAACAGCAGAAAAAGAAAGGTCGTCTCTCAGTCTTGAGGTGAGCTTTCCCTCCCTCCTAGTAAGAGCTTTCATCCCCCCAGTGAGGTTAATTTCATCCTCATATTTGTAGAGTGGTTTTTATGGCTGTCACATTAGTATGGAAACATCTCTTTGAGGACTTAATCTTTATGTGGAACATTCCCTATCAGCTCAATGCTGAAATGGGAGGTATAAATGATGCATAAGACTTCAAGAGCCAATATAAGCTTAGCTTTTTATAACAAAATAAAGATTCTGTATTGAACTATGAGGCATCGCACTACCATGAAATAAATTAAGGAAATGGTCTGTAGGGTTGTTTTACACAATTTATTGTCACTCTCCATCATCAACTGCAACTCAAGGCTCCATCTCGTTTCTAATGTGTCACCAGTCAGGGCAACGTGAACTCACACATTCAAGGTCATTTACAAAAATGCCGTGGGTGAGCATGTTCTGAAGCACCTATATGTGGGCTGGATTCTCATGCCAATTTCTTGACTTTTTTTTTCTTTTAATAAAAAAAAAGTGTTGGGTAAGATACTGTTCCCATCCTTTCAAAGTTAAGTTCTCTTCACTGAATTTCTGCTTGCCTTCACTGTAGCGGTCCAGAGTTTGCCAAAAAAAATTTTTTTTTCCTTCTTGACATTTCATTTTTAATTAAAAATGACATTTTAATTAAATGGAAACATATGTAGAATAAACAGAATAACTCACCAACAGCAGTGAGTTGGGCTGTTCTGTCAGTTCAGTTTTAACCTTTCTGGCTCATGAAAGCCTGTACTGGGCTCCTCAGCAGGGTTTGCCAAGGCACATGAAATGAATTTGGGGGGGGTGGTAAGGACCAGCTATAGACCCAACCAATCCTACATCAGGAAAATGCCAAGAAGAGCTAAGGATGGCAATATAGACAGGGCCTCTTCCAACCAGACCACATGACACAGGGCATTTGGTTTCTACAAATATCTGTCTCGCTTCTTTTCAGAATATTGACACTATCCCTTTAGCGAGAGACCCCAGTTTTACGGCTTTCCACTTTTACAGATGGTCTGACTTGGCAATTTTAAATGTTAAGGGAATTGGAAATCTGGTGAAAGGTATATGCTGCCAAAAGCAAACCATTACAATTAAAAGAAGCCACCTTTCTATGACCATTTATAACTTGAGACCATTGCATCCTCTAGAAGGTGCCCTGTGTGGTACACTGGATCAGGTAGTGGTATATTCCACTATAAGCATTATTACATGAAAAAAGGCAGCCAAACTTCTCCCATGGAGTGAGCTGGCACGCTGCATGTGAACATATTGTGGGGATGAAGGGAGTGCAGCAAGACAGAAAAAAATAACAAAGAAAGAAATAAGCAATGGCTAAGAAATGAATATAACATGGGCAAATGGTATCCTTGAAAATAAAAATGCAGAACCTTCTATAGGCTCCCTCCTGGCAACAAACCAATGCTCATTCATGGCCCTCATAGTGCTTATAGTGCTTTAATTAACTTATGTCATATATATTTATATATCTATATAGGACTCAGACTGGTCCTGAGATCCTCCAGAGAGCTAGTCCCGACAGTATATTTTGTCCCCCCCAGCGCAAGATCTCTAGAAAGCATAGTACATTTTGGCACCCCAGTTGAGGGCTCTAGAAAGCACACTACAAAGGGGAGCAACAATTATAAGCAACATTAAAAGGCATGGCCAGGTTAGATTAATCAAGGATATTATCCCCATTTGGGTATAATAATTACACTTCATCTGGAATTCCTTTACATCCATATGAATTTTTGGGTCTCTATCAGTTCAAAAGCCCTGTTTATGGCCTTGGAATCATGCTACCAGACAGTCAAGTCAACAAAATAAATTTGGTGAACATTTATAAGAACCTTCTGTGTACAAAGTCCTAGAGGGCCAAACAAAAAATACAAAGCTCTGCTCTCAAAGAGCTTATAATTTACTGGGTAGAGTAGGATGGGATATGTGGAGGGGGAGATTCAATATGTAGCCAAATAAGTAAATGCAAATTTTGTACAAAGAAATTGAAATGATTTCTAAGTTGGAAAAATGTTAATAAAAAGGGATATGAAGGAAAAGGTCATGTAGGAGGTGGTACCTGAGATGTGCTATGAAATTAGCGGAACAATGAGATGGAGATAAGGAAGGAGTACATTGAAGTCACACACATAGAGATGGAAGATGGAATGTCACATCCTGTATGAGAAACAGCCAGCAGGCTTATATGACAAGTCAGAAAGACGCAGTAGGGAAAAATACATATTAACTGCAGTAAACTTCAACCAGCTGACCACATAAGAATCACAGAAACAGAAGGCGGGGAAAGAGAGGAATAAGCATTTATTAAGACTCTACTTGGCTAGGCACTGTGCTAAGCACTTTACATTATTTCTCTTATTTGATTTGATCCTCATAACCCCTTTGGGAGATAATCAGCACTATTATCTCATTTTTAAAGATAGGGAAACTGAGGCAAAAATAAGTTAAATAACTTACTCAGGATCATATAACTTTTAAATGTCTAAAGCCTTATTTGAACTCGGGTCTTTCTGACTCCTGGCCCAGTACTCTAGTCACTGTAGCATTGTCTCTCATTTGAGGAAACAAACTAATTTGATTTCTAGATAAAGTCAAATTATTTCAATTATCTTATGCCAACTTGACTTCTTTGCATCCAAAAAAAAAAAAGCCATATAATAAGGATAACAAAGCTACTATGGCAGAAATGAGAATTTACACTTAGCACCAAATTCTATTGAAGTCAACAATTATTAGGAAAATTTCTAATAACTTTTAGGAAAAGTCATAATAACTAAAAATCTAGTAACTATTTCAAAAAGTTTGCTAGAGAGAAAAAGGCAAAAATGAGGAAGGTCCTGTCCCCAAAGACTTCACTTTTCACTGGAAGGATATATACATAAAACAGTTAAGTAAAAACCACATAAGGAGGATGGAGGGAGAGAACAATGTCACCGAGTGACCACAGATATGTCACATAATTCCTTAAATCTCAGTTTCCTCTTCTTTAAAATGCAGTTTAAAATATTTGAACAATCATTTGCACAGAGTTGTTGAGAGGCATTAGATAGTGGAAATAGGACAGAATTTGACACCAGAAGATAAAGGCTGATGTCCCATCACTGCATTTACCATCAGTGTTATTGTGGACCCTTTGGGCATCTATAAAATAAACTTTTGTTTTCCCAGTACTATTGAAAGGAACGTACTATGTAAAAGTGATTTAGTATTTCTTTATATTACTATTGCTTTTCATATTAATAATATCTCAAACTTTTCCATGATTTAATAGATCTCTAAAAGATACTATGACTGAAAGAACCCATTACCCTCTAATCATTCTAGCAAAGAGCTTTTCTGAAGTTAATTAGATTTTCCTCAGGCAACAAGTATGCAGTCCATCCCCATGTGCAGATTCAATATCCTAACTTTGCGGGATCTTTCTTCCATTCCTTCAAGGAACTAAGGTCACTTCCACAGTGAACCAACAGAAAAGGAAATTTAGTGTTAAAGTAACAGCTCTGATTTCTATGGTATAAAATGTCTTCCTTACAACCAACCCATGAAGTGGTGGGTAGCGTAATTATAATAGTAGATAGTATAATTACTACAGTAATAGGTAGTATAATTATTATTATCTCCATTTTGTAGAGGAAAACACTGAGGCTGTTTCCTGAGATTATGTGGCCTTCCCAGGCCACATTATGAGTCAATAGTAGGTACAGAATCATAGATTTAGGGTTGAGGTCATCATGACCAACTCTGTTTTACAGATAATAAACTAAAATACAGAGGAAATTGTTCATAGTCCCATAGCTCTAACTATCAAAAGCAAGATTTGAACTTTGTTCTTTTATCTCCAAGTTTAACATAATATCCACTACATCACAATGCCTCAACTCTGGTCCCCAGACTCAAGATTTTTTGCTCTTTTCACTATTCTACAATTAGCCCTTCAGTAATAAAAAATGTATTGGATTCACTCTACCATTTTTTCCTTTGCAATAAAGCTTGTTACTTCATGTAGTGTTCATTTTACCACCTCCATAATGATTTAAAACCAGTTATCAAGCACATTAAATTGTCAGAGATGGAAAAATGATTAGACTTTTTCTTGAACATGGCTGGATCTTGAATTCTTACTGAAAAAAGATAAATTAATGGGAAAAATAGGTGGAGCTATTGAATTAAATCAAAGCTAAAACTGACTATTTGGGAATTCTTAACCAAAGGCTTTCAGTGCTTTATTGGTCTCTACATCAAATCTGGAAAGAAATTAGCTCTTTCTTAATACTTGAATGGAGTAATGACCTCATCAATGGGGTACTCCTTTCAGTAGTGCATACTACAATCCTTAAGGCCATCTCATTCTGTGGAATTCCTGGTTGTATCTTTCTATAAATCTTTCACTGGGGGAAGAACAGAAAAACACCAAATGAAACCAGATTCCATAAGCCATATTCCATAAATCTTTTGGTTTAATTTGTACCAAGAATGCCAATATTCCTACAGTTTTATTTGTGTTATTGTTCAGCCCTTTCAGTTATGTCTGACTTCACAACCTTATTTGGGGTTTTCTTGGCAAAGATAGTAGTTTGTCATTTCCTTATCCAGCTCATTTTACAGAAAAGAAAACTAAAACAAACTGGGTTAAGTGACTTGCCCAGGGTCACAGCTAGTGTCTGAGGCTGAATTTGAACTCAGTTTGTTATGCCATAGTTTCCGTTGATTGTTCTGCCTCAGTTTCCCTAGTTGTTCTGCCTCAGTTTCCCCAAATTGTCCTGCCTCAGTTTCCCTGAATGGTTCTGCCTGAATCTCCCTGGTTACATCCCCTCCCCACTTCCTGACCATTAGGACTAAGATAATTAGGGCTGTAGTTGGCCACTCTGACATTCCAAAAGAATCAAATAACTCCAGATGTCCTATCTCAGATACCTAATTGGTATCCTATATCTCCAAGTTCAGACTTCCTGGCTCCTAACTCCTAAGTTATCAGGAATTTATGGTCCTCACTCGCCACTCAGAACCGGATTGATGATCCATTCCCACTCTCAGGGCTCAGACTCCATCCCCTTGCCTTGGTCTACTCTGGTCGCTTGGAACCACATGTATATATTTCATGGGAAACTCACATTCATGGCTGGATTATTTGAGATGAAAGTCTGATTCAGCCCTGGGACCAAATGAATCCTTTGGTCCCAGAAAATCTCTCCCTCTCAGAAATCCAAATAAAATATTAAAAACTCTCTAATCTCTATCTTGCCTCAGTTTTTACAAGTTCTTTTTTGATTCCAGGATTGGCCCTCTATTTGCTGAGCTGTCCATTGAATTTTACTTTAGTAGAATACTGATTAAAGTCATTACCAATTTATTAGTTTTTACATGAGACCAGTCAACAATCAAAGGATCATTGGAAGGGACATTAGAGGTCATCTAGTCTAACTCTGTCATTTTACTAATGAGGAAACAGGTATAGAAAGCTTAAATTGTTTCCCTGGGGCACACTACTGGTAAGTGTCAGAGGTAATATTTGAATTCATATTCTCTTAGTCTAATCCAAAGTTTTTACCTATTTCTCAACATGCATTCCTAAAAGTAGCTACAATTTGCCAGTTGCTGTGGCAATTGTGTTGCAATTGATACTTGTGCTGTATCCTAAGTACCAGGGGAACAAGGGGGGAAAAAATGAATACTTTGCCCTCAGGGAGATGAGTGATAAAACAGTTATATGGTTACTTACAAAATACAAATATCTGAAATGTACACAAAATAAAAGTAAAAGCATACCCAAGAAATACAAAAAACAAGTTCATGAGGGGGTATAATTGTCTGTGGGTATCCTAAGAACTTTGTGGTTCTCAGTACCACCTGGTCCTTTTTTGCATGCACAGGACTAAAAATCATTATTCTGTTTTTTTCATGAATTGGAAGAGAAAACAGGAGGAGGAGGGATAGGGAAGAGAGAGGGGGAGAACTACTTGGTAATCAGCTTTCTGGTGATAAGTCTCATCAGGATGAACTAATTGATCTTCAAGCAGTCAGCGCATTCTATCAGCAGGGCCGTACATGAAGCATTTTAAATTTTGTGAAGCCTGCCTGCTAGAGTTTATGTTACACAGGAATAGTCATTGAAAACCAAGCATCAAAGGGAGACATTTGTAAAGAAGCAGCTACTGCATACCAAAGAAAAACCTGTCTCTTGAAATCTTCACAGTTAATTTTCCAAAGTCTCCAAAAAATCTGTGGCTCACTCTGCATCATTTATGAGATAATCATGGTAATCATGGATATGATGGACTTTCTAGATTATAGAAGATCAAGATAGCTTTCAAGGTGGGGGTTAGGAGGAATTGTATATCCTAGACTGATGTGTATCCTAGATAGATCCTAGATAGATTCAGATCTATTTAATGTTCAATAATTGATTTGAGTCAAAAAAGTAAAAATATGCATGTATATACAATTATACACACACGTATGGGTAAAGGATATATACACAGAAAAATACAGACGTATATATGTATGTGAATATATATGTATTTGTGTTGTGTGAATTATGTAAATGACATTGCACATATACATGTGTGTAAATATGTTTTTAAAATTCAGGTTCATGGTAGTAAACATCTCTTACCCTATTCAGTCCAAGTGATCTTCTTTGATTATGACTGAACAGAGAATTAATTATTCTATATATATTTGTATGTAGATTGTTGGTATATGTTGTATAATGTATCTTATTAGAATATGAGCCCCTTAAAGGCAGGAATTGTCTCCCCACCTTATTTATATCCCCAGAGTTTAGCACAGTGCTTGGCATTCATTCAAAACTTATTGAAAATGATCTAATAAAAACTAGCATTTATAGAGCACTTTAGGGTTTGCAAAGCACTATATATGTATAATCTCACTTGATTTTTGATTGGCTAAATGAATTAATGTGTTAATTAATGGAAAACATTTATTAAGACCTTATTAAGCCATATACATATGATCATGTTATGATCATAACATATATAGAAGATGCCAACTTGTATTGGTAGATGGAATTTTCCTACCCAGGAGTTTCCCCATGCCAGTGAAATCATAGGTTTAAATCCCTAAATCTGTGTTCCAAGTATTATGCTGAGTAGTGGGATATCAACATTATAATAAGATAGTCTTGCTTTCAAGGACTCACATTCTCATCAGAGGAGAGCTTTTCTCTTGAAACCATATCACTTTCTTTGTTTTTCTTTTTAAACATCAGCACTGGATTTACCTTGATTAGGAAGTATTGTTTCTGCACCTTTTTTTTTTCCAAAATAAAACCTTCTAAGAGGAGGTCTTAACCTTAGAATGATTATGCAATTATTCTTGCCTTCTTTAAGGGCAGAAACATGATGGGGCTTATTTTTAATCTATGAAATCCTATATGTGTAATGAGAAGAAAGATGGAGGGCCAGGGATCAGATGTAGCTCTATATATAACAGCAAAATATGCCATTTGTGCCCCACTAGGTAGTTTAATTATATATAGTTTTTGCCCAATATCCCCAATTTTCTCAGGTAAGGAGTAGACATCATTTGGACCAGTTTACTCCAACCATAGTTTAAGGTTCTAATGATTAAAAATCAAGAGACTTTTCAAAAATTTCTCTCAAGTTACTTTAATTACAGATGGCTATAAAATGAAGTACAGAGAAGATCTTTATTGACCTCCCATAAAATCTTTTATATTATCAAGGCTCCATCTATACTCTGGATTCAATATTACCAAACCATAACCCTCATACTTTCTCAGTCAACAAACATTTAGTAAGCAATTACTATATGCCAACCACTGTGCTAGATGCTAAGAGCCTCAGGCTTCCAAAAGCTTTTTACTCTATATATGGAGACAACATGTACACATATAAAAATATACAAAATATGTACAAATACAATATAAACTACACTTTGAAAGATCACAGATATAGCTCTGGAAGGCATTTTTTTTCTCAGTCTAAGTGTAGAAGCTAGAAGTGACCTAAGGTTGCTGCAACATGTGTCAGAATTCAAATTTAGGAATTCCTGAAGTTCCAATTCTAGTGCTTGCTTCACTATTGTACCTATTTACTCTATTACTCACACACTGTTTAAATCATTATTGTCTTTTTTGTTTATTTTTTGGTCTAGATCTGTGATTTCATAAACTTGAGTAGTTGACAATCTGCATTATGTTCTCCATCACTTGTAGTCCTAGAGAGATGCCTGAGGAAATGAAAGGTGACATGATTTCCCCCTGACCACGAAGTTAGTATGTGTCACAAGCAGAACTTGAAGTTAGGTAAGACTTACTGTCTCTGAGGATGAACTTATATTCACTCCATCATAGGGTTATTCATTGTCATTAGGAGGAAAAAATACTTATACTTTTTTTAAATGGAATTATAGAACAATTAGTTATCCAATCACATATTTCTTATGTTCATCCTTCATATAAGGGTTGAGTACTTTGGGGGTTAGTAGAGAAGTTTCAAGTTTTGAGTGCTAAACATCTATTAAGATTTTCATTAATATCAATGATTTTCTGTGAATTCATGCCAGATTTTCAGCATGTAATTTTTTAAATTTAAAAATGTTTTAGGTTATACATATACATTCATTTTTTTCATATTTACATATAAGCCATTTTGGGAGAGAAAAATCAGAACAAAAGGGAAAAAACACAAGAAAGAGGGAGAAAAAAAGGACAAAAAGATGAAAATGGTGTGCTTCAATCCACATTCAGTCTCCATATTCTCTTTCTGGATATAGATGGTATTTTCTATCCAAAGTTTATTGAAATTGCTGGAATTGCTGTGGATCACTGAATTTCAGCAGGTAATTGTACATATATTATGTGTATATGTGTATTTGGGAGAGAGAGAGAAAGAAACAGATGCAGAGACACAGAGATAGATGGAGACAGAAAGATCTATTTAAGCTGTATAATTTCCTCAGTGAAAGGCGTTCCCGTGTTGAAACTCCCTCCACTGAAGTAGATGAAAACCTTGCCTTTCCCATATGATTTTAGTAAGCTACCTGGATTACTGCAAGATTAAATGACTTGCCTCTTGTCACATGGTCCATGTGTCAGAGACAACACTGTACACAAATTTTCTGGACTTGACCAACGTCCATCCTCTGTCCATTCAACTCTCAAGTGCATTTCTCTCTGTAGGCATTGTATGTTCTGGTCTGGATGTGTGATTTTCATTGCCGCTATATGTGGAAACTTTGCAATACCGATGCAGTTTTGCAATATCTCTGAAACTTAGGAGTTTCTGGGGGCTCTGAGAAGTTATGGAACTGGCCCAGGGTCACAACACCAACTAATGCCAGAGATGGGGCTTGAATAGACATATTCCTGAATCTCTATCCACTACACCAAATAGGCTTGAAACATTCTGCACATATCCATATCCATATATGATATATGTACAAATATAGAGATATGTATATACACATATCCCGTCTTGTTGCTATGGTAGCTTAAGAAATAAATGGAATAGAAATGGAAAAGATGCTGAAGGCTGATATGGAATTTATCACTGATTGCCTGCACAAGTGGTGCATCCCGTTGAGTACCATTGGCTCCATAGCAATTCATCTGGTCAATTGTCAACATAAGAGCCTGCTGAACATCAGAATTGGTAATAGCATCCTCCCCCCTAAGTAGAGCCTAGTATATTTGGATGACTCCTTTGTTTATGAATAATGGATTCAGAAAGAGGGCAGTAAGCTTGGTTTGGCCAGGAGCATGTGACTGCCAATTTCAAAGTGCTAAGAACTACTTTATCTGCTGGAGTAAAAGCCACAGTGGGTCACTGTATTCTAATGGTATAAAACTGCCACACCAAAAATGATGAAACTTTGTTATTAGCAAGTGAGATTTATCAGTAACCAGAAGCTTTGCTTAACTGTTATTTTTGTTGTTTTCACTGTTCCAAGGGAGCCTCAATGCTTAAGGCAGAGATCTATCCAGAATTACCAAGATGTAAAAACAAAAGTTGGCAAAAACTAATTTTTAGATGAAAAATTTTGAAAGCTGAAACAACTTGGCCACAAGCTTTTGTAAAAGTTCAAGATGCCAGAACTCATTCAGCCATCCATTAGAAACTACTACATTTATTCTTATGTCCTACAGCTAAAAAACAAAGTAAAAACATGACGTTAGCTGATCATTCCAAAATATGGGATTTTAAATCTTCCAAAGAATTTCAATAATCCCTTATTAAAAAGATCAGTGAAACTCAGTGAAAGATTTCATCTTCATCTATATTCTAGTTGATCAGTGGTATTAAGTAAGCATTTCCCCAAGTCCCGACAATAGATTGAATAACATGCCAGGCAAGGGAGATAGAAAAAAAGGATCTTAGAAAAAATAATAGAAGGCAATTTGATATTATAGATAGAAAGTAAGTCTTAGAGCCAAGAAAACCTGTGTTCAAATTCCACTTCTAGCACATACTGTGTGATCCCAGGCAACTCACTTAATGTCTCAGCATCCTACACAGCTCTTGAAGACAGAAAGTTTCTGAGAAGTTGCTAAATCTGCATTTGTAGAAAGTTTCCTCACTGGGAGCTCCTTATTCTAATCAATCCAATTAAAGGTCAAGTCCCTATTTCAATCTTCCATTGCTTGATAATATAAATGGCCCAATCATGGGTAAGGTAATTCACCATATGAAAGAAAAGGCTTTGAGAATTTGAAAAACTCCCAAATTTCTCTGTAAAATTGTTTTTATTGTTTTTTTTATTTTGGCCCATATCTTCAAGATCAATATTTTACTGGTTGCTATTATGACTGTGATACATACAAAATCATAGTCTTTTGGGTCATGAAAATGAATACTACTCAGAGGGTAATGTGGTAGACAGAAACAGGCTGCAATTCTAACTGACAGGGAATTTCTAAGAAGATAGTTGTTCATGGTCACAAAAGCTAGGAAGTGTCAAAAGCAGAGCTTGAACTCAGACCTTGCTTACTCTGGAGAGTTAAGAAGAAGCTAAGTAAAGAAAATCATCAATAGATATATACTGGCAAAAGAAAATGGGCAGATCATAAGGTCAGAATAAGGAATAATCAAAAGATTAACCCTTTGCTCCACCGGGATTTTTCTGAGTTTTATCTGACAGACATGGAACTGTCCAATTTCTTCTTTTCCTGCTGAAATCAAGAGAGTTCCACTCCTCACTTTTCTTTGGGGCATCAAAATCATAGGATCACAGATTTCAAGTCAAAAAGGGCTTGTGAAGCCATCTAAGATTTCAATTCAATTCCATTCAAGAAGATCAAGGTTACCCAGCTAGCAAATAGCTGACATCAAATCTAATTTTCTATTCATGACACCAAGTTGTCGCTTACTGACTTTACTGTGAATACTCTAGAGATCATCAAGATCTAGTAGGTGATCAGTCATGGTAGGCTCTTGTATGATGTTGTAAGTGAAAAGAATTCAAGCCTCAAAGACAGAAGATCTGGTGAAAAGTCACAGATCTCCACCTTTTAGCTGGGTAACAATATATCATTTAAAACTCTCTAAATCTCAGGTTTTTTATCTGCAAATAGAGAGACAGAAAAAGAACAATCATTTAAGCATTTAGTATCCGTCAAGCATTAAACTGAGCATTTAACAAATCTCATTTTAACTTCACAGTAACCCAGGGAGGGAGTTGTTATTATGATCCCCATTTTCTACTTGGGAAAACTGAGGCAACAAGGGTTTAATGACTTAGATTATAAAGGTCATATAGTTAGTAAGCATTTGAGGTAAAATTTGAACTTAGACCTTCCTGATTCCAGGTATAGTAGTCTAGCCACTGCATCACCCAGCTGCCTTTCAGAGGCATGTACTCTATCTTACAGGGCTATTGTAGGCAAAATATTTTATAAATTATAAAGTGACTATATTCATTGTGATTGCTGCTACTATGGACATGGACAAGTTAGCATAGCGGACAGACAACATGGAGGAATTTGGAAGATTTGAATTCAAATCCCAATCTTTCCTGGAAAATTCATTTACATAAATACATATAAATATATACACACATATATGACATATTTATAGCATATATACACAGAGGACATTTTTATGTATTATTTGTTTATATATTGTTTCTATTTCTGAATGATATATATATATATATATATATATATATATATAAATATATGTATATCTGGATAAACATACACAGACACACACACACTTTCATTCACACATACCCTTTTGGTAACTTTCTAGGATATATCAAGTCAAAAACAGGTTCCCATATTTTTTAGGAGAGAGGGATAGTGGTAACAAAAATCACAAGTCACTTTTATTTTTGCATGTTATTATTATCAAATACCAAAACAAGTAATAAATATTACCTTATTGGCATATCTTTTAAAATGGAGCCATTGAAGTGATGGATAGTAAATCCTAGATTTAGAGCAAGAGAACCTAGGTTCACATTTTAACATGGCCATTTTCTATCTGTAGGATCTTGAACAAGTTTTGTATCTCAGTTTCTTCATTAGTCAAATGAAGTCAGAATGGATCACCTTTTAGATTCCTTCTATTTCTCAATTTATGATTCTTTGATGGCAATTAAGTTTTTCTAATAAAATATTTTTTAGCTTTATACATGGCAGCCACAAAAACCTACAGTTGGTTTGTGTGACTTTTTTTACCCCAATAAAATGGTTCTTATGCTAAAAGTTTTGGACAATTGCTATATCAGATGTCTTCTAAATAGAAATAGAGAAACAGAATCCTTTTTTTTATCCAACTCCATGCTAAAGATTATAATACTCTACCTCCAAGCAATTCAGAATTCATAAGTAACACATATTCAGATCTGGTTTCCAAAGACAAATGTGTTTGTTGGCCATTAATAATGAAGCAAGCAAACCAGATATCAAGCGCTGTGATAACACTGGCAGAACTTCTCAGTTCCAAAGGACCTAGTAGACTAATGAATAACTCCAAGTAACTGATACTGATCCTAGTATTATTTATTTCCCCCATTTCAAAAAGTAAGCCTCAATTCCTCTAGAAACCAGCTTGACAATGTATTAACTTCTCCATTAGGAATATTTTTATGTAGCCCATCGTTATGAATTCATTTGCTATTCACTGTAATAGCACAGATCATAATGAATTCATTTAGTATTCATGGGGATAACACAAACACCATTTAGTAACTGGTTAATGAACTGAGTGGGGCTCTTTATCCTTCCTGGGTTTTGAAAGAAACGGTGCTCATTTATTTAAATCATCAACTTCTTTTCAGCCTGCCTTTTTAAATGTATTATCCATTCCTAAGGGCACCCAAAGTTCACATGAAGTTCTATAGAAAGCAACAACATTCTCCTTGGATGAGAAAAGTCAGTTAACACATGTCTATAATATAAAGTAAATAACACCTAGACCAGAGTAAACTTGTTCTGCTTAGCAGAATTGGGCACAATGTATGGACCTTTTTTTAGTTTGCTTTTGTTATATTGTTTTCTGCTTACTTCACTCTGCATCGGCTCATGCAGGTCTTTCCATGTATCTGACTTTTCCATATCATTTCTTACAGAACAATAATATAACATTACACTCTCATATCACAATTTGTTTACCATTTCCCCAACAATGCACTGCGGAGAAACATATTTCAATTGAATAAAGGGAAAAATCTAACTATTAGTAGCAAACATTCTTTACTTGCAGTCCATGAATTTTAAAAAAATTTATAGTTTGACAACTATATTTCAATATAATTAGTTTCCTTTATAATCTCATATATTTGAGATATTAAAACTCATTCACAGAATAAATCCAGCTTATCCAGCTTTACCAGTTTGCCAGAAGAGTCAATGACATTAAGAGGGTCAAGACCCCCTGAATTAAACATGTCCAAAAATGGAAGAGGCTGTTTACTGGAACCAAATGAAGCAAACTTGCTATGAATTAACTTTATCCTGGCCGGCAGAATTCACCAAAATAAATGTCAAAGGTTGGATGTGCCAAATGAGTTGTCTGAGCATTGTTTTCCGCATTTGTAACCTCTTGAAAACATTAGTGACCTGCCTAGCAAAATGGCTATGGTAAATGACAACAATTCTTATAGAGCACTTTGCAAAAAACCAAAATACTATACAAATGTCAAGGAACAGCCGCCTAATGGGCCACAGCTCTTCAATAACCAATAATACTAAATTATTAAAAACAAGATTTGGCATGAACCAGCTCACTTCTGTGGATAATTTAGCTTGTAATTCATGACTCAGTGAAAGGTACATATAGAATGGTCTGTTGGCAAGCTAAGACATTTTGGAAGGATTTTTGTCATAATGATGACATTAAGTATCCAAATACTTTAATAAGTGGGGACAAAAAAGTCACATTTGTAGTCCACAATTACCTCAGAAAGCACAATAGAACTAACTGGAAAAAAAACAGATGCTTAATCAGAATCACTAAAAGACTGCAGAGAAATAGGCTATGATTTGGAATACTAACAGTATAACTCTCCCTGAACATATAACACCAGCAAATCAACAACAACAACAAAAATTCAAACGTATTAATGAAGGGAAGAGAAACTGTAGAGAAGTATAGGTAATAACAGCTGACGTTTTTATTTTTTTAACTGGCAAAGTAATTTATGTCTATTCTTCACTGGATAGGTTCTGTAATTATCATTATCAAACTTTAGAAATAAGGAAACTGAGGCTTAGAGATCTTAAATGACTTATACATGATTATATAACTATTATACATAATTATATATATGATAATGTAGCTATAATATATAAGTATAATTTAACATAACTATTAAGTCTTAGAAGTGGGATTTGCCCCAGATCTTCCTGACTTGTAATCTAGTGTTCCATCCACTCTACCATGCAGGAAAGAAACATTAACAACTTTTCTCATGAATGTATATACTATTTCCATGAATTGATCCTTCATTTAGGCTGAAACAAACTCAAGGAGAACATATGACTGAAACAGAATCAATAAGGAGCAGGAGAAAGGAAAGAAGTAGAAAGACTTAAGTGACCAGAGAGGGGTAGAATCAAAATTTTTAGAAATAGAAGGAATCTTAGGTCTATCTAATCCAATGTTTTACTTTTACAAATAAGAAAATTGAGAAACAGGAAGATTATGTAACTTAGAGAAGACTATTTAGTAATAATAATTGATATTTGTGAAACACTTCCAATATTTATTGAGTCCCTACTATATCTTACACACTAAATACACTAAATAAACAAAGACAGAGCTAAAGTAGTTCTTGCTCTTTATATTCTCTTAAGTGAAATATCACATACATTTATATATAACATTAAGTATACAAGGAATTTAGAAAACAATTTTTGGGGAAACATCAGAACCTGGGAAAACTAGGAAAGGTCTCACGTAGGAACTGGCATCTAGCGAGTCTAAGAAACAGATGTGAGGAGTGAGTAAAATAGACTAGTATCTGAAGGATGTTAAGGGGAATAATGTTACAATAATCCTGGAATATTTTCTTTGATCCTATAGACAATAGGCAGTTATTGGATCTTTTTTGCATAAGGAAGGGATATGACTAAATCTGTGCTTTAGAAATATCACTTGGGCAGTTATTTAAAGGATGAATTAGAAAGGAAAAGTAAGGCAGGAAGTCTAATTAAGATACTATTGTAATAATCATTGTTTAGTCCTACACACATATCCTCACAGTTTATATATTATACACTGTGGTGAAAGTATCGGGACGTAATGAACTGTCTATAGTTATCAGACAACCAATGCTTTTCTATCCCTCATCTTTTCTGCTCTTTGAAATTTTAAAGTCTAATGTTTTGTGTGGATTTTTGGATCTTCCAGTTAGAATATAGCTCTGATCCCCCACCTACTGATTCCACTGGCTTCCACCTATTATTTTTCAATTAGCCCTGACTAGATGTCCTTGGAATTTTGGTTAGTTCCCTTGAAAGTAGACAGCATTTAGCATTTTTTACTCTTAGAAGAGCATCAATAAACTATACTTAACTAATGACAAAATGAATAACATACAATATGGTATCACTAAAGTAACTATAAATCTTCCATTCTTCTAAATGGAAAGTTTTCCGTAGAGCTATTCTGTATCCAAGACTTCTAGAACAGATACATTATGGATTCTATTCTTAAAAAAGCATAGATTTCAAGGGAACAAAAACGTTCCCACAAGATATTTGATTCATGAAGTGCAGAAGAGAAACTCTGGAATTAGTCTTAACTTATTCAGTTCATGAAAGTAAAGAATATAGTCTAGTGAAAGCTAGAATTTGGAGCAATCCATGATTCCTAGTATGCCTGTATAGTCAAGTGTACGGTCATCTGAGTTCACATGGCCACACTGCAAAATGAGTGGAATCAGTAGCCATCACCAGCTATGAGGATTGTCAGTCTCTTTCCCTCTGATCCTGAACTTCTTTCCACTGCCACATGCATTGCAAGTGCATTATAGCACTTCATTTCTTGCTATACTAGCCCAAAATCCCATTGATCCTTGTATTAATGAAAAACTGTAAAATGAGGGAGTGTTAACTTTACCTCTGGGGTAATCTGCATAAAGATGAAAGAAATGAAAGAAAAAAGGCCAGGGAATCTTAGCTACCTTGATTTTGTCTCAGTCTTGCAACACAGAGCCAAAAATTATCTAAAGTTTTCCTTATCATGGGATGGATGATGATCAGTAAAGCAAGTGATGATGGTCAAACAAGACCCTGGTTGAAATAAATGAACTTTAAAGAAGCTAAAGATGGAGGAAAGAGGATACAATCTTCTAACCTGATTGGATGAAACAATCTTCAGATTATACTAGCAATCTGCAAAAGCAATTATTTCAGTTGCAATAGTTGTGCTAAAAAGATATGGTAAAGATTTCTGTGAATAGAAAGTAAAATTAAAAAATAAAAACAAAGCATGGCTTTTGGTTCTGAACCCTAAAAGATACTGAGTAGCTCTGATATTTAATCAAGAATGCCAAAGCGAAATTGAAATCAAAGAGTTGAGCTTGACAGAATTGGAAGTTATGCTAAGGTGGGACAAACAATACTATAGGAGACCATAGCAAAGCTCTCTTTACTAGAGCTGTTGGTGGGGGGAGGTGGAGGGAGAGATAAAATGAATAGTTACGATTTTCCATTCCAGGAAGAATCCCTCTTTCTGGAAAGGAAAGCAGTGGCTTCTAAATATGAAAGGGATGCCAATAATAAAAGTTGACATTTATATAGTGTGGACTTATGATATCAATTGCAAAAATTTGGTCCCAAAGAAAAGATAGGAGAATATACCTCTTCCAATTACTTTGCAGAGATATGGGATCCGCAGGCATGCAACACTGTATATCAGGGGTTTTTTCCCAATGTTGATTGGTTTTTCTGAGGTGGGGAGAGTCTCGCATTGAACTTTTTATAAAATTCTTTGTTAAAGTGAATTGGTGTCTAGAAAAAGGAGTAGAAGAATATTAAGGGAAATGTAATTGATGTCAAAGCGATATTGATATGTTTAAAAATTAGAAAATAAATATGAGTTATTAAAAATGTTTCAAAACAAATAAATTGGAAACAAAAAGTCCACAAAAATAGATAAACTAAATGTTGTTTTTTGAAAAGATAATAAAATTGATAAACCCTTAACTAATCTGATTAAAAAGAAGAGAACATAAAATCAAACCAATAAAAATGCAAATGAGTAAGGTAAAAATCACAGCAAGACCAGAAGAAATAAAAATAGTAATCAGAACCCATTATGCACAGTTCTATTCCAAGAAAACTGAAAATACAAAAGAAATAGAATACCTTCAAAAATATAAAATACTCAAACTACTGGAGACCAGAGAGAGATCTTAAATAACCCAATCTCAGAAAAGGAAATATAGCTAGCTGTAAAGGAACTACCAAAGAAAAAACCTCCTGAACCTGATGGGTTCACAAGAGAATTCTATCAAACTTTAAAAGAACACTTAGTGCCCATATTTTACAGGTTATTCTCAAAAACGGAGAAAGTAAAAACCTTGCCAGAATCTTTTTATGAGACAAGTATAGTTCTAACAACCAAACGAGGTAAAGTTAAAATGCCAAAAGAAAGCAGCATAAGCAATATCACTAATGAAATTGACTCAAAAAATTTTTTTAACAAAATCCTGTCAAATAGACTAAAGCAATTTATTCTATAAATCAATAATTATGATCAAGTGGGAATTATAACAGGGATTCAGTGATGGTTCAACATTAGAAAAACAATCAATATAACTAATCATATTAAAAATCAAAACATCTCAAACCATATGATCATCACCATAGTTGCAGAAAAGACCTTTGACAAAACATAACACTTTTATTCTAAAAGTCCTACAAAGTGTAGACATAAATGATCTTTTAAAAAAAAATCATAAAAAGCTTCTAAAAGCAAGAATCTTGTGCAATAAGAATTATATAGAGTTTTTTCTAATAAAGGCAGGATTGAAGCAAGGGTACCCATCCCCTCTCAACTATTATTTGATATAGCTGTGGAAATGCTAATAATATAATAAAAATGACAATTTAATCAAATTATGAATTATCAAAATTAATTTATAATTTTAATGAAATACTAATCATCACCAAGTGGATGCTCTATAAACAAAATAAATAGACAAAATAATTTTTAAATTAATTTGAAAAAACAATATATATATAATATAATATAAAAGAAAATAATGAGAATATAGGGGAGACAGCACTTTCAAGGCTCCAACTATATTATAAAACAGTAGCCACATATATAATTTTGTGGCATTTATATACCCCCCCCCAAAAAAAAGGTTTTTGCCATTGGTTAAAGAATAGAAAGCTAGATTGATTATTTTATCAATCAATATATTAATAGATATATTGATGGAACAGACTAGACAGAGGAGATTCAAGAACAAATAGAATAACCCAATGTTTTATAAAGTGAAAAAGCATAAATTACCTAGAAAAAAATTTCTTATTTGACAAAAAACCTGGAAAGCAGTCTGGTAGAAATTAGGTTTAGGCCAAAGCATTATATCAAACTCCATAATACATTCTAAATAACACAAGACTTTAATATAATATCATAGTATAAAAATAATTAGAAGAAAATAAAATCATATTTCTCATAGTCATGGGTAAGAGATGTATTTTTTTTTTTTTTGCTGAGGCAATTGGGGTTAAGTGACTTGCCCAGGGTCACACAGCTAGTTAGTGTTAGGTGTCTGAGGCCAGATTTGAACTCAGATCTTCCTGACTTCAGGGCTGGTGCTCTATCCACTTCACTTTCTAGCTGCCCCAAGAGATGTATTTTTAATCCAACAAGAGATTGAGGCAATTACAAAGAGATCAAATGGATAGTTTTGATTACTTGAAACTGACAAGCTTTTGTAGTATATCTAGGATAAGAAAGGAAGTAGTCAAATAAGAAAAAAACATCTTTATATCAATTTGTTCTGTTAAGGATTTAATATTAAAAATATATAAACAATATGTGCACATTTATGAATATATATTTGTCTTTATATATATAATCATTAATAGTCATTTCTGAATAAATTGTCAAAGGATATGAATAAATAGTTCTCAAAAAGAATAATTGCAAAGTATTCAAATCACATATAAAATGTGACAAATTACTAACATTAAGAGAAATGCAAATCGAAACAATCAAAGTTTCATCTCATTTTCTGCAAATTGATTATTGCCATTTTGTGTCATTTTCCCCAATGTTGGAGGGGTTATGGAAAGATAGGCACACAATGTAATACATTGTTGGTGAAACTGTGAAATGATATGACTATTTTGGAAAGCAATATGGAATTATGTAAAGTGACTAAAGCGTCCATAACCAGACTCTCCCTTATTCAGTTTATCCTCCAAATATGCCATCAGTAAAGGAAAAAGTCACTATAAAATCCAAAATATGTACAGCAAGACTTTTGGTAGTTGCTAAGAATTGGAAAGAAAGTGAAGTCTATCAATTGAAACATGGCAAAACAAACTTGGTACATAAATGCAATGGAATATTATTGTGTTCTAAGAAATTATGTATGTGGATGAATACAGAGAGATGTGGAAAGATTTATCTGAATTGGTACAGAGTAAATAATTGGAGCCAAGAAAACAATATACATAATAAGTACAACAGTGTAAACAGAAAGAACAATGACATACCAACAAATCAAAAGTAAATGCAGCAAAACTATAAAGATCAAATGAGACTAGAAGAGACATCAAAAGATACCCCCCAACCTAGTCCATTATGGAGATAGGTGGTCCACAGGTGCACATATTGCATGTGTATTGATCACTTGAGCTGATTTTTAAAAAATACTTAAAATAACATTTGTCATGTGGGATCGCTGTTTGGGAGGGGGAGAGATATGTGAGATACAGTGATATGAGAAATTATCAATAAAAACTTATTAAAATAGCAATAAAAACCTACTTGTTAAGACTTCTTCAGGGTCACTCATATAGTAAATGTCTGAATTAGGTTTCAAACTCAGACCATTCCAACTAAGCCCAGCTCTCCAACCACTTTCTCACTAACTCATTCCACTATACCCCAAGTTTTTCTTTAATCATTGACAAATTAGGGATTTTCCCCCCTTCTACCATGTATGTGCTTAGATTGAGAAAGGAAAGTTGACATGTAATTCTGAATGCAGTTGGCTGCCTGGGGGGAATAAAGGCAATAACCAAGAATATATGTTATATACTATGATTTTCTAAATTTCCTTTAGCATGAAATTGTATACTGTTCCGCTGAATTTTATATCCAATGTTTTGCCCTTAGTCAGTAAAATTTTTCAAAGTATACTTGCTGTTTCTCTTTTTCTTATTTTTGTTTCCCTAATTCATTCACACAGATATTAATTCTCATTTTTATTTTTTTTAATGTGATATCCTTCCTCCACTTCCTTCCCTTTGTGCTTACATATATCAACCAAAAGTCTTGCATTTTTAAGGATAGAAAATTAGTGGAAAAGTATGGTTCTGGTGGCTGTTTTCTGTTCCCTAGATTTCAGGGGCACAGTCAGCAGGAAGTACAGGAGGGAAAAAATTATTGGCAGTGAGTCTTCTCCCTCTTGGAAGTAAATAAGTGTATCAACTTCTTTCTACTTTGCCCTTGACTTTTCTGAACTTAAAAGAGAATTGGAAAGATCCCTGAGACATCATCGTCATCCCTTGCATTATTTCTTTATATATGAAATTAATTATCTCCCCTCTATTCCAGTTGTTTGCCAAAACATCTTGACTAATCAATTAAACAATAGCCAAGCAGTAATTGTGTACTGTGTGCCAAGCACAGTGTGCTAAATAGTGAGGATTTTTTTTAAGTGAAAGTATTCTTGCTTTCCAAAAGCTCAAAATATACAGGAGACAATATGTCTAATTAATTCAGACATATATTAATTCTCACTTTTATTTTTTATATTTATATATATATATATATATATATATATATATATAAATATCACATATATGTTTAGGAGAAAGAGGAGGTCAGAGAGAATTGGAGAAATTGGAAACAGGAAAAAAAGTAGGAAGAAGAGAATAAGCATGGTGGTTTGGGGAATGTGTTGGATTTGGAGTCAAATGGACTGGTTTTCAATTCTGCCTCTACCATACCTATTATCTTTGTGACTGTTCAGCAAATCAATTTGCTTTTCTAAGGCTCAGGTACAAAAATTCTCCAAATTGCCTATCTTTGGACCCAATTAAACCACTACTCAGCCTACATCCCAAAGAGATCAAAGGAAAAGGGAAAAGATTCCTATATACAAAACATTTTATAGTAGCTCTTTTCATACTAGTCACAAATTATAAATCAAGGAGTTGTCCACCTATTGGGAAACAGCTAAACAAGTTATGGTATTGAAACAGTATGAAGAAAAATAATTTTGAAGGATGTGTGAACTCTGACACATGAAATAATGATGGGCATCTACTCATTTTCCTATTCCATGCCACCACAAAAAAAAGTTGCTACATTTTTGCAGATGTGAGTTCTTTTCCCCTCTTTTATGATCTGTTTGGGATACAGATCCGTTAGTGAAGCTGATGGATCAAAGGATATGCATAGTTCGATAGCCATTGAAAGTCAATAGCTCTCCAGAATGATTAGATCAATTCATGATTCCACTAACAATGCATTAGTGTCCCAGTTTTCTCACACCTCCTCCAACATTTATCATTATCTTTTCTTGTCATTTTAGCCAATCTGAGAGGTGTGAGGTAGTATCTCAGAGTTGTTTTATTTGTATTTAAATAATCAATACCTCTTTTTATATTAGGCCAATTCTGTTTTATAAGGTGACATTTTCTTTACTATTTGGGTGGCTTCTTTCACCAAACTGTTAATTCTTTTTTTCATAATTTTCTTGCATCACTCTTATTTTTCTCCCAATTCTTTCTTCTACCACTAAGCTCTTTCTTTCAGGAATTTTTGCTGGCCTTAGGTCCAATTAACATTATTCTTTTATGTTTTGCTTATAGCTGTTATCACACTGCTATCTTCTAAGTTTATGTCTTGGTTTTCCCTGTCATGATAGTAATTTTTAATGGTCAAGTTATTTTTTTGTTGTTGTACCTCATTTTTTGTTATATATTTATATTTTTTATATGATATCCTTTCTCCACCTCCTTCCTTTTGTGCTTTCTGACCAGTTGTCCAACTCTCTTATTTGTCTCTGGGCTGAGTTCTCCTGAAACTGTTGTGGCTCTTGATAGTGGCGACTGTAAGGCCCACCACTGGTGCTTTTTGCCCTCTCCAGGCTTACACCTATCCTATTGTTACAGATATTCTTGAGGACTTCCCAAGTTGTCTTAACCTGTAAAAATTTCTTCCTCTGATCTTCTGTTGGTTCTATCACTCCACAATTTAATTTGAAGCATTATTTTAAAGTTGTTGAGAGGGAAATGTTGAGTTGCATTGTGCCCCAACCTTTTTTCATTTTGGCTCTCCAAATCTCCAAATCCTCCCCCTCCATGTCTCAACATTGGCTATTCTATAAAATCATTGTTGTGGAAGTTACCTCTAAGAATAAAGGTTTCATTTTATCCATGTCTACTGGGTAACACTAGTCTGTATCTTCCTATAAGTTGGGGGAAAAATAAACTGATTCACCTCTGCCAACCTAATTTTTAAAAATACAGAGAAAAATCAAATTAAAAGGAAAAAAAGGAAATTTTTTTTTCATCTCCAAGCATCAGGCATGCTTTAAAATGTGTTGGAAAGACACATAAGAGGTACTATATTATAGGGAGAAGAGCTTGAAACTAAACTGGAATTAAGATACCTTAGAATCCTAGATAAGACTTTAACTAGCTGTGTAGCAATGGATCATTTATTTAATCTTTCTGAGCCTTGGTTTCTTCATTTGGATAATGGGGACAGAAATATTTATAACACTTTACGAGGTTGCTGTGAGCACAGAGCTTTGTAAATTATACAGTGCTAAATAAATGTGACCTATTATTGCAATCCTTTTAAAAGAAGACTGTTTCATAAGCCAGGTATAAAACTGTTGGAAACCTACTAGAGGGGGTTATTAAGGAACCCAGTTGTATATAGATGTAGGTAATTAAACTATCAACCAAATACCTAATGGAAGGAAGAAAACCTTTTTTTAATGGAAAATTACTAATTTATCTTTAGGAAAAGAAGACCACTAGGAATTCATGTAGAAAGAATGAATATATAATCTTCCTTTTTTTCTATTCTGTTTTTTCATTTTGTTCTTTGGGGTTGATTGTTGTTGTTTTGCCAAATTTCATGGAAAAACAAACCAATTTCTCCTTTGTTCAAAGAGAAATAAATTTTGTAGCTACATAGAAAAAGAGAAATAGCTAACAGAATGAGGAGGTCTGAAATGATTGAAATACTCTTAGTTAAAATCTGCAACATAAGGGAAAGATCCCAAGGTTTTGACATTTCTTGTAGCTAGTTGGAGGTTTTAGAGCTGAGGACAGACCTTGGATAAACCAGGGAAGAGTCCAAATTAGTTGTTCTATTCAATCTCAGAAATGGAATTAGAATGAAACTAAGTAATTGTTGTAAAGAGCTAAATGCTGTAGTAGATATAGCACAGGGCATGGAGTCAAGAAAATCTGAGTTCAAATCCAGCCTCAGAAGCTTACTAGTTGTGTGAACCTTGGTAAGTAGTTCAACCCTACTTGCCTCAGTTTCCTCATCTGTAAAATGACCTATAAAAAAGAATGGCAAACCACTTCAGTATCTTTGTCAAGAAAATTCCAAATGGCATCATAATGAGTCAGATGCAACTGAAAAATGGCAATGACAACAAGGCATAATTAATAAGGCACCAACCTACATGTGAGATCTTGCTCTAAACCATGAATTTGAGAACAACATTATGTTAATATTCATACTACATCTGCAGACTTGCTCTCTCAAAGTTATCTCACATGCAAACAATTCAACCAGTTTCTGATTGTATCAAGAAAGCCTAACACAGTTTTTCAAAGTAAGTATTTCTCATATGTGATATCTGGGACATCACACTGACAACTTAGTCCTTGAACTACCACTGCTTGAACTTCTGATATTCCTGATCGGCATAAATTCAGATCTTCTGACCTACATATGAAGGACACCAGTGGTCTCCATTGAATTTTCTCTATGAAACAGGCATTTAAAAGTTTTCAACATTCTCCTAACTTTGTGCCTGCATTCAAGTAGTTCTCCATACTAGAATCTGTAACCTCACCACTTCGCCTCTTCACTTAATATCCATCCTTGAAAATCCAATCTAAATATTGCTCCTTTCATGAAGCCTTCTCTGTTATTCCAAGTAGGAATCCATCTTCATTCTCGACCTTTAAGGATTGAACAGACAAATAGCAGGAGTACCAAGAGAAAGTATGCCAAGGGAGTTAAGGGATTATAGAGTGTCCGGTTGCTTTGGAGATTCTAACTAAGTGAGAAGGAGAATTGATGGCTTTAAAAAAAAAACTTTTAAAGTCCAGCTCAAATATTTCTTCTTTCATGAAGTTTTCTCTGCTACTCCTAGTTGGAATCTCCCTTCATTCTCACACTTCAATTAACACTTTAACTAACATGCACTTACCATGCAACATTTTTATATTATGGTCCATCTGTGTTTGTGTCTCATCTTTCCAATTAGACTGTAAGCTCAAGGAAGTGAAGGATTATATCTTATCTAAACTCCATTTCTCTGTTTAGCCATTTTTTTTTCCAGTTGTGTCTGACTCTTGGTGACCCTAATTGGGATTTTCTTGGCAAAGATACTGAAATGGTTTGCCGTTTCCTTCTCCAGCTTATTTTATGGAGGAGGAAACTGAGGGAAACAGTATTAAGTGACTTGCCCGGTATCACACAATTACAATCTGAGGCTAGATTTGAACTCAAGAAGATGAATCTTCCTGATTTCAAGTCTAGTACTCTATTCAGTTCCCAGCAAAGGAGGTGCTTATTAATAAACTCTTATTCCATGAATAGCTATTCAGGAGATCATCTGTTATGTTTCTGAAGATGACTCTCAGATCCATATATCTAGACTTCATCTCTTTTCTGAATCAATCCTGCCTCACCAACAGCCCAAAGACCATTTCAAATTGACTGTCCCGGATGCATCTCAAAATCAACATGCCCTAAAATTCATTACCTTTCACACTAAAACTCATCCCTCTTTCAAATTTTCTCTTTGACTATGAAGGACATCATCCTTTCAACCTCATAGATTTATACAATGAATATCACCCTAAATTCCCCTCATTCACATTATATATTCGATTTTGCCAAATCTTGTCATGTCTATTTTTATATTTCTTTCATATATCTTCTCCTTTCTACTCACTCAGCTAACACCCTAGCCCATGATCTTATCACTTCTCACCAGAACTACTACCAAAATGTTCCCCTTTTGGCCTCCCTACCTGGCTCATCTCTCCCCATTCTAATCATTCTAATCCAAGATCCACTCAGCTGCCAAAGTAGTTTTCCTAAAGTGCAGACTGTCATCCTCATACTCAACAAAAGCAACTACCCCTTTATAGCTTCTAGGATTGAATATAAATGCTTATGTTTTTCTTCCATTCACATCTTGGTCCTTTCCTCTCTTTATATTTTTGTGATACTGCCCCCTGCTCCCTGGCGAGGACTATACTCCCTCCTTACTTCTAACTC
Organism: Sarcophilus harrisii; assembly: GCF_902635505.1. Taxonomy (NCBI): domain Eukaryota; kingdom Metazoa; phylum Chordata; class Mammalia; order Dasyuromorphia; family Dasyuridae; genus Sarcophilus; species Sarcophilus harrisii. The sequence continues at coordinate 397,012,247 of NC_045429.1, read as the reverse complement.
TTAGAAATTCTGGTCTCCTTCAAAACTCAGCTTAAATACCACATCCTTCATGAAACTTCTTTCTGGTTCCCTATACTTTTTAGTGTCCCTCCTTTACTTTTGTTTTGTGCACATTCTGTATAAATCCAGATGGGTATATGTTATTTCCCCCTTTGGAATATAAGCTTCTTAAGGGCACATATTAGTTCAATTTTGTCTTTCTATCTCCCATACTTAAAAGCATCTGATACTCTGCATCCATTTTAATTCAATCATTATTTGATGATGAATTTCATCTGTATTTTTCCTTTGATAGCATTTTTGTGGTCAAATAAGAAAATATTTGTAAAAGTGATAAAGATAGTGTTCAATAGTAGGTGGTGAATAAATATTTATTTCCTTCTTTTCTTCTTTCTTCCTAAGGCCAGGAGTTGTAACAGGCTCCAATAGAAGAATGGAAAATATTCATTCCCTTCATAAGATCATTCAGTCATTCTATCATTAGATTAAGTTAAGAGTATAATTTACCCAGTGTTTCTGGTTCTTCTGGCCAGAATAAAAATACATATACTGGAGACAAACACAACTACTGATGTCCCATTATAATTTGTCTAAGAATGTACAAGTGCAGCTCCTCACATAAAAATGAGTGAAGCTCTCATGAAGCAAACCAAAAATTCAATAGCTATTGTTACATAGAGTACTTTTCTCTAGATTTGCTTAATGATAATAACACATCTCTAAAAATCATAAAAACTGGTAAATCATAAAATCATATAAAAGCTAGATCTAAACAAGCTAAACATCAATACTGAATAACCATCTTTTTTTATTAAATATATACTTTTCCCTTACAGTTGATTTTTTAAAAATCTGCAGATAACTAAAAAAAATAATAGATGTACCATGAACAAAATGATCCTAAGTGTTAAAGTTAGGGACTTCTGATACACCTGTGTAATAAGTGCAATTTTTAGCCTGACCTCCTTCCTCTATGAGCATTTCTCATGAAGGAATGAGATCTCTAGGTTAGTTCATATTTTAAAATTATCTCTACGTGATAATTTATGTTAATGGCATAATAGCATAACAATGATGGATCATGTGTACCAACATTTACAACACTGTTGCAATGCATTTCAATTACAATTTTGTTCCTATCTCTGATCAGCAGCAAAATCACATTAACAATGCAACCATTTGTTACCAGATTACCCTGGCAAATGTAAAATCTTTACTTGGAACTCCTTTGATTGGCTGAATCTTTTCTGGAATTTTAATGGTATGAGAACAAGTAAGTAAATGGTGGTAGAATGAAAGTACTTTGAGAGTAAAAACATTTGGTGTTTTTTATCTTTGTTTTTGCTTCTTCTTTACCTTGTGCAGTACCTAATACATAGTAGGCTCTTGTGAAATGTTTTTGAAATAAACTGAATTGAATAGTGCACCAACACTAGCAAAGACATCATGGATTCCAGTGAATTGAGTGAACACTAGGGAGTTCACCAAGTCTCTCCCTTAAACCAATGGTGAAATGATACCTTTAATGCAATTCTAGACCGAAGAGATTACAGATTATGGAATAGTTGGATTTTCCCCAACTGTTGTCATTCTGAAATGAAAAAATAACAAGGGATGTAATAAGTAGTAGTAATAGTAGTAGTAAGTAGTAGTAGTAAGTAGATCACCCCATTCTTTATTAATCTTTATCTGAAGATATACCTGTGCATGAAAATTGGAAGTTCGTCTATTCATCTTGACAAGTCCATTGTAATCTTGACCTCAGACTGGTCATACAGGAGGAGGAAGAAGCCAGAAGCTAAGAAAAAGAACAGGACAAAGAATAAGTATCCTTTCTGCTTCCTTATAACTTTCTCTTCCATGTCCTCCCTCCTCTATATGTTGATGAAAAGATGGATCATTCTCAAATTGATTTTATTATATGGAGGAGGCTGATGACAAAGAAAACTATATTGGGAAAGGTTCATCAAAAACCTGGTTTAACTGTGTTAAATGCAAAGGGTCAGCTGGTTTCCAATGGAACAATGATAGAGGCCACAGGGGGCTGCCCCAAAATGTGCCTGTAATGGAGAGGAGAGTGAGACAGCAGAGGAGGCTTCCTGTCACCCCTCCCGGATATGCCAATTTTGTAAAATCCCCTTATTTCAGGTCCTCTGGATGCATTCTATCAGCCACTACTCAAAGAGACATAGTCTGTAGTTAACAGGAATACAAAATCAGGATTTTCATATGAAATTTTTTTTTTTGTGAATACTTATAGTGTGGACTTTCATTAGAAGTTATGGAAGGGAAAAAGTCTCAGATTTTCCCTAGTGATGAGAAGAACATAATACCATTGAAAGCAAGAACTGTTTCATATTCATTGAATTGAATTAAATTGAGAACTACCATCCTGTGCATCCCATAGTCATCAACAAATAATAAATGGCATAACACTATGCCAAAGTCTAGAGCCACCTCCTCATCCTGGGAAGTGAGGATAAAATTTAGAAATAAGTCTCTAACACCCAGAGACCTTTCTCCACATGAGACATTTTCCAATGGTCAAAATACTCTCAATAAGGATTGGAAACCAAGTCATTTTTAAGGACATCCCTTTCATAGCATACCTGGAAAGTACCTGGGATTTTAAATCTGAATGCCTGGATTCAGACTTTGATTCTGCCCTTTACTATTTATGTGCCTTGGGCAAATGTTTTCACCTACCTGGCTCTCTGTTTCCTATTCTGCAAATGAGGGGGATCGACTAAGTGACTTTTCAGCTCCCTTTCAGTCCTGAAGCTATAGTCCATGATCCTATGATAGGAAAGCTTACAGCTTTCTGATGCACTTTGTTTTTTTCTACTGTACTTTCTTGATCAAGAAGCCAAAAACTACATGAAGTCGTTATTTGAGAACACATTTCATGTGATTTGAGAACACACCACCTATTACAGTATATCTGTTACCCTTCCTAAACTCCACTACAGAATTCTTCCAGTTTCAGTTAGGAAACTGTGCAGGCAGTGTATAGATGCCCTGAAATTAGCATGGACCACATATAAAGTCCATTGATAAAAAGTGACTTTTATTCATGTAAAGAAAAATTGAGTTCTCTGAAAGTTTACCTCCCTTATAGCTCCAAATAGTTCTTCAGTGAGTCACAGACTCCAAAGTTCCAAATGATGGAATATTTCTTGAAGCATCAGTGAACCCGGATCTAATTTGCTGCTGAAAAGCTATTTTTCTCAAACCTGACCCATTGACCACCACAGGGGCTAACTAATTATTTGGATTCAAAGATTTTTGGTTTTGAAAAGCATCTTCCCGAGTTTGGGGTCATCCCAAGCAGAAATTGAAGGAGTTCTTCTGAATTAAACCAATAATTGTAATAATTGACAAAAATGGGTAGGTGGCAGTTTTTCTGTTTTTACTGTCTGTGTGTTGTGCATTGGACAGGTTTGGAGAAAACAAATCATATTAGAGAAACCAGAATGTAACTACAGGGAAGCACAATGAGTTTGCCTATGATTTTCTATGTGGATGCTGACAGCCTCATTCAATCTCGACTTATTAGCTGTTGCAGCTAAGTGAGTGATTCTGCATAAATATGAGAAGTCGTGTTGTTAAGAATCACATCGACACCACTATAATTAGCAACACATTTCTGGATCTCAGTCCCAGGTGGGAAGAGAAACCAAAGGGACAGAATAAGAAAGAATAAAAAACTTTTTTTTCCTTTTGAAAGTCAGAAACAATTGTTGCCTTTGACAAGGTTTTGCTATGAGGAGCTCTAAACAATCTTATCTTCCTGACACTGGCATGCAGCCAACTGGCATTTCTGAGGGTTAGGAGGATAACGAATGAAGATGATGTGGGTGGTTGTCAACATTAGGAAAAAAGAAAAATAAAGACAGGAAAAAATGCAGTGGGAGCCTATACCGTCTACTCCTTGGTGCTTTCCTTTCCTTCCAGATGGGCAGACATTATTAGATACTGGTATGTGTACATACAATAGACATTCTAAGATGATAGCCAGTTCTTAAATCAAATCTAGCCAACCCATTTCAGACTATCAACAAATGTTTAATAAACATTTACTAAGTGTCAGACATTGGGCTAAGCAATGGAGATACAAAGAAAGCCAAAAGCAGTCCCTGACCTCCAAGAAATTGCATTCTAATGGAAGAGATGACAAACAAATAATTATGTATGTACAAGATACATCTAGGTTAGGGCAGTTCCAGTCCTGAAGTCAGGATGACATCTTCTGAGTTCAGCTATGTGAACCTAGTAAGTCACTTCAACCTGTTTGCCTCAGTTTCCTCATCTGGAAAATGAACTGGAGAAGGAAATGGCCAACCACTCCAGCATCTTAGCCAAGAAAACCCTAAATGAGCTCAAAACTGAACAACACAACAACATATATGCAGAGTAGATGGAAGGTAATTAGCCTTCTATGAGAGGGAAAAGTATTAGCAGCTTAGGGAGACTGGGAAAGGTTTCTTGCAGAGGGTGGGACTTGAATCTTGAAGAGAGATAGAGAAATTGAAGGAAAGAAGTGAGAGGGCATTGAGTTGGGAGCGGGAATGACATGTGTGAGAAATTTCCAGTCAACAAACATATCTGGTTTTATGGAAGGGAGTAAAGAATGAGCATACTAGAAAGGAAAGAAGAAATCTGGTGATAAAGCACTTTAAATGCTAAACAGAGTTTACATTTGATCCTGAAATAAACAGGGAGCTATTAGAACTCATTGGGGAAAGGAGGTGATATGGTCATAAATATTCTTTAGAAAACTCAGGTACTTATGCAACATATCATGGAGGCAGATGGTTCTGAATGCCCCAAATAACTATGCAGCATTTTTCTTTGCATTCTAAGTAGATACAAGTGGCCTATCATGGAATAAAGTTGGGGGCAAATATAATTCTATAGGAATTGTCAAGTTTGACACAAGACAGCACAGGATCGTGGAATAAAGCTATGACAAAGGTGAGAAACCATTGCAAAGCATTAAAGTTATAGGGCACCAAATTTACAGCTGTCAACAGAATTCACACAATTGAACATAGCACCTAGTTAGCAAAAAAAAGTCATTCCTATAAGAAACTACTCATTGATTAAATAGAATGTTCTCTTTCTTTAACACTCTTTGTTTTCCCTATACCTTTCATACCATATGTCTTCATCACAGTTTGTATTACCAGTCCTCCCAAAATTCCTGGTTATAGCATTTTTTTGCTACTACCCACCAGGTTCTAAATCAATCAGGATATTGGTTAAAATGACTTTCAGCCAAGATAACTACTCAAATGAAAGCAGGAAGATCAGTTCCCTGATTCTACTCCAAGCAAAACTAAATAAATAAATGGTGGAAGGGAGAGGAGAAAATCATACCAGGCCAAATAACAATTAAGAAATCCCATGAGAAACTACAATAAGTGACTTCTTCTTTCCCGTAACTACACAAAAATTCATCCAGAAACATAATGGTGAAGGAGACCATTGGCAAAGTCAGCACCACATCAAGGAAACAAACCAGTAGTTTCCCAGAATGACTAGGGCCAATATAAAGAAAAGTATAGTATGCAAGGCTCTGTATCCAAAAGTGGAAAGAATAGAAGAACAAAGCCAGAAACTCCCAGTGATGAAGCTTGGAAAGCAAAAGTAGCAGGTGTCTATGCTGAAATGCTAAAGAGTTCCCTAAATATCAGACCTAGCTTCAGAAAATGGAGATCAGTGTTGGAACTAAGCAAGACTGACTGTTCCATCCAAAAGTCCAGCACAAGCCTAGTCTTAGAACAAAACATAGTTTAGGAACTCAGGCTGGAGAAATGAGCGAGAAAAGAAGGCACAAATTACTATAATAATGGTCACAGATATAGAGATATCAAAAAATTAAACTAAGAAAAAGTATAGCCCTGACAATTCTGAACAGAGACTCAGAGTTAAAAATAATTTTTCATAAAAACTATATGAATACCTAGAAGAAATGAAGCAAAAAAATTTTTTGAAAGAAAGCAAAGCTCTGAAGGAAAGAATGTGAAGAGCAATAGTTTAAACAGAAATGATTAAATCCTACCCAAGTAACACTCTCCCTGAAAACTACACAGACCAAACAGAAATCAATGACTCAATGAGACAGAGAAGAAAGTATAGGACAAAATCTAAAAATTAATGAATAGAAGGAAAGGAAACATCTGATATAAAAAGCAACTGACTTAGGGGAGAAAAAGGTAAAAGAAAAATCATTCAAGAATCTTTGGATTCCCTGGAAAATAAGATTTTTTGAAAAAACTAGATATTATTTCAAGAAATCACTAATGAAAACTATGTAGATCTATTAGAATCAGAAGGCAAGTGAAGATAGAAAGAATTCAGCACCTGAAAGAAATCCCCAAAGGAAAAGTCCTAGGAATTTTATAGCTAAAATCCAAAGCTTCCACATCAAAGGAGAAAATACCACAAGCATCCAGAAAGAAAAAGGTCAAAAAACTCAAGTACCAGGAAACCATAGTAAAGATCACATAAGACTTGGCAGCTGAGGGGAAGGAAAAGGAATAGAGGAATAATATGGTACAAATCTGGGCTATAATCGTAAAGAGGGGGAAAAAACGAACCTTTAATGGAATAGAGTCATGTATCTCTGATGAAAAGTCAAGAGTTGTGAAAGAACTTTGAAGTATGAACAAGAGTCAAGAGGCAATGTTATTTTGAACTTTTTGAAGGAGCTATATGATGATGTAGTGTTAGCAACCTAATGGAAAAGAAACAAGAATACTTTCAGAACTTTGTCTTCAAAGGGAGTTAAATATGGGAATGGGGGGGGGACAACAGAGGATGTGAGTACATACTTATCTATTATGAAGATTTAAGAGGGTAAAGAGAAGGGATGGTAAAAGGAATACAGTAGTGTATAAAGGAGGAAGAAAGAAGGGGTTGGAGCTTGTATATTTACCATAATTGGGGTGTGCAAGAATAGCATACAAAGGAAGGACTTGGGAGATGTTAGTATCAGATAAATCCTATTATTATCTTACCCAGAAGAGTTAAGATACTCTGGCACATACACACACACAAACACACACACACACACACACACACACAGTTTGGCTTTGAAATATACCAAACTGAATATAGAAATGTCAGGGCAGGGAAAAAGGAGCATCAGGAAGAAATAATACTGGTGACAGAATAGTCACAAGAAAAATGAATACAGAACAAAATAAACAGATAAAAGCAAAAAATTAGAATACAGGGGAGTATCCATCATCTGGGGAAAAATTGACCAAATAATGGTACATGAAATGTATCACATAGAATGGAATATTATTGTAACCATTAAAAACTGGTATCTTAGAAAAAGCTAATTCTTAGTGCGTTATGTCAGAGTAACTGACAAGGCCACCTGATGGGCAATTCAGATTTAGCTATCATCTAATTAAACTTTCTTGCTAGATAAATAATTGATACACTGGCTTTTGATGGGCTTCAGGAAGATAGCACTTGAGTCCCACAACCCTAGGTCCCCGAGTAGAAAGTCAGTGGCACACAAATGTTACAAACGCCTGATCCTAGGTTCAATAGAGCCAGTGTGTCTACCAACTCATGGTTATCCCCTTTCCCTAGATTATGCCCAATAAAAGAATTTTGCTTTCAGCATGATACTTCCTTCATAAACACTCATCCCAGAATCCTGCTCCAACTACTAGGTGGCAGTCAGGAAGAAGCTCTCTCTCACACATTTCAAGCTCTACTCAGAGATATAACTAGAGGGATAAAATTAGGCTTTTGCTTCAGGTAGTAAAATTGTACAACTTCAGCAATATATTAACAATTGGAGATTTGCATCTTATTATGAAGAATAAAAAGTTAAATTAAAAAGTTACCAGATTTTCCTTACTTCTTCCACTCTTGTAATTTCTCACAATCACATCTCAGGTGAGTTCTTTCCTAGCCTTGCTTTGCCTTGCTACCTCCCCCCACAAAGCCTCCCCAGAATAACATTAAGGGTTTCTAAGATTTCTTTCTCCCCACCAATTATGTGGTGCACATCCCAATAAATTTTTCTTATAAAGTTGATCTGAGGGAAGATTTCATGCTGTCAAGCTCACAGACATCATGGGACTTTCATAAGGAAACATCATGTCTTCGTGGTCTCTGTTCCTTAGGCATAAATAGGTCCTTTCCCATCACAGAAAAGAGGCCATTCTTATCACACTAGTATTTTTAGAAGTCAAACCCAGAGTTCATTAGGGTGCAAAGGTACAACAAAGTGAGACTAAATCATCTTTCATTCCCAAGTCAAAATAATTACATGTGCACAGAAATTCCATCATTGGAGGACAATTCATCTTAGCTTGTGGACTCCAAGCACCCTTCTTCCCTAGTTTTCCTTTGACTTATTAACACAAACATCATGGCTCTGGAACCCATCCTGTATCACCTACTTGGCTTGTTTGCCCTGGCTAAGCCTACTTCTTATCAGCAGCATGAGTGGTAGAAATTTTAAGATTTGCAATTTTAGTCCAAATCCAGTATTCTTAATACATTGTACTTCTAACCCAATCACAATTGTGTCTGGTCTTTGGGGTTCAGTTGTTCCTTCTCCTCCTTGCCTAGACATCCCTGATAAAGGTGGTATTCATAAATCCCTGTTTGAGTCCTACTCTCATAATGATTGGGGGCTCTACAAGCCATAACATCAAAAACCACTTGACTTCACTATTTTTGCCATCCAACAATGTATTATCTTTTAACTATCCTTTAAATCAAAGTTTCTAAATGAAGGGGTCCATGGAACTATATTTTGGATTATTTTGGATGACATCTTTATTTTTTACCAACTTCTGATAGAAAATTAGTATTTAATATGCTTTCTCATTATTATCACATTCTCATCACCTAGTGACCAGCTTTTTGGTAATAACCTACTCCCTTTCCAGAGACAAGAGTCTTCTTATGAGCAGACACCATCTGTTGCTGGACTTAATATAACCATCAAGAATGTAGGACTACTTCCCCCATAAATACAGCAAAAAGAGGTATTAAAGTAGTTCTTTTCTGGAAGATTATACAGGAAAACAACTCACCTAAGACTGAAATTCCACACCTCTCTCAGAAATCTAGATCATGTCTCACAAGTATTAAAATCAGGAAATTCTTTTAAAAGAAACAAAAGGAATAGGATATTGATTCCATTGATTCACACTCCCCTTGGTACTTTGTAGGGAGGTAAAGGAATTAGACTAAGATAAAAAATTGAGATATCAGGGGATTTGCTCCAATTTTATATATCCTTATTTGATAAGTAATATTTTTGTTAATGTTTAAAGGCTATTGCAAGAGTAGTTGGAACTATGAAAATGGGGAAAACACATCGAATTTTCCATTTTATATTTTCTTCAAGACTAGCAGGAAAGTATAAATTAATAAAGCAATATTTTTCTTTTAATTTCATGTTAATAGCAGAAAATAGCAAAAAAAAAAAAATATTGCCCCAGGGGCCCTATTCCCCTTCTCTCCCCAGTAGCTAGGGTGGGGGCATTATAACAATGTTGTGTCAAAGATGGTGCCCTTGTCTGTCTCGGAAAAGTTTTGTCACCACAGACAGCACCCAACATTATAATATTGATTCCATACAAAGGAAACCTCTCAAATGTAGATGCACCATGCAAGATACCTTGGGAAAAGGGACGTAGGAGTAAAGTAATATTGATAACACTTGGCCCCACAGGCCATTCTATCAGTCAATTCAACTTTAAGCATTTCTTAAGAGTCGTGCTAAGTGTTCCAAGTACCATGCGAATCTCTGCAAATATAAAGAAAGGTTGTTGTTTCCTTCAAGGCTCTCACCTTCTAATAAGGAGACATCATACCAATAACTTTGTCTGTGTAAGATATGCAAAGTGTAAAAGGAAGATGAGCTCAGAGACAAACTGTAGCAGTGAGAGGTGGTGGGAGACAGAAAAAACCTAGCTTGATCTCCTGGAAGTCACACAGGAGCACTTTTATGGAGGCAAGTCTCCAGGGTAATTCCTTTCCCGACTCTCTGTACCAACAGAGTGATCATCATTTTCCTAATGCATTTAAGAGAC